>NC_091192.1:3745178-4045178 GCF_040958095.1 Procambarus clarkii
CGATTGTGTCAAAGATTAACAAAATATTTGGAATCGCAATGCTCGCAATTTAATCTTTTTCTATAATTTTAGTAATTGTTAACTAAAAACAATATTACTGCTCTCATCCAGCCCGGCGCCCTATCAATAAAATAATATTTTTTTCTACTAATATTTATCTTATTTCTGCAGTCCAGGAATAAGAGAAAGGAGATTAATTCTCCCATTAAAATTTCAACAATTCTTTAAGTAGTTAAAGATTAATAAAAAGACACCTTATTGAGTTACATTGCTCTACAAAATATTACCAAGCTCAGTACTCCCCGCTAGTCACACTGCCTCCATATATGCAGGTCGTAACCTTAATTTATATACAAACACATCAAATAAAAATACCAGCTAAATAATGAGATAGTATTTATCACTTTGAAATAATTATTGAATACTTGACTCTACTACAGTAACTTAAATCAAAACCCAAACAATACTTTAGTACACAGATAGCTGAACCAGCATCCCAAATCTAGATCTTGCAATATCCACAGTCTAACTCTCTTTCAAAACCTGAAGGGATAAAATGTAAACATCTCCTCTTACAGTGCAAATTTAATTTCCATGTTTTGCCTTCGTTGATTTCTTGTTGTGTTATGTTTCCATAATTCATAACAAAAACTTCTTTATATACTTACATACATACATACATACATACATACATACATACATACATACATACATACATACATACATGCATACATACATACATACATACATACATACATACATACATACATACATACATACATACATGCATACATACATACATACATACATACATACATACATACATACATACATACATACATACATACATGCATACATACATACATACATACATACATACATACATACATACATACATACATACATACATACATGCATACATACATACATACATACATACATACATACATACATACATGCATACATACATACATACATACATACATACATACATACATACATACATACATACATACATGCATGCATACATACATACATACATACATACATACATACATACATACATACATACATACATTCATACATACAATCTTCTTTATATACATAATATATAATAACTGAGTAACTAAGCTCTGATATGAATTTTCGAACAAAAAGTACTTAGGATTTGTGCTCAGTCACTTTATAATGGATAAAATCCAATATTGTTGATAATTTTATTAAGAAATAAAAATAATTGGTACTTTACGTTAAACTAGTTAGCATAAACTACCACTTTATCCCGTTAGCCAGGCATTAAGGTGCTACCTGTTATAGTTACTTTGTACTGTACACTGTGTAGTATACAGCTATGTTGTCCCTCAAGTAGTTCTTCTTATGTACGGAAACACTGGGACAATAATTGTATGATTACAATCAGATATGTGTGTTAACACGCACGCTTGTGCACGCATTGTTCACCAACACGCACGCTTGTGCACGCATTGTTCACCAACACGCACGCTTGTGCACGCATTGTTCACCAACACGCACGCTTGTGCACGCATTGTTCACCAACACGCACGCTTGTGCACGCATTGTTCACCAACACGCACGCTTGTGCACGCATTGTTCACCAACACGCACGCTTGTGCACGCATTGTTCACCAACACGCACGCTTGTGCACGCATTGTTCACCAACACGCACGCTTGTGCACGCATTGTTCACCAACACGCACGCTTGTGCACGCATTGTTCACCAACACGCACGCTTGTGCACGCATTGTTCACCAACACGCACGCTTGTGCACGCATTGTTCACCAACACGCACGCTTGTGCACGCATTGTTCACCAACACGCACGCTTGTGCACGCATTGTTCACCAACACGCACGCTTGTGCACACATTGTTCACCAACACGCACGCTTGTGCACACATTGTTCACCAACACGCACGCTTGTGCACACATTGTTCACCAACACGCACGCTTACACACGCATTGTTCACCAACACGCACGCTTACACACGCATTGTTCACCAACACGCACGCTTACACACGCATTGTTCACCAACACGCACGCTTACACACGCATTGTTCACCAACACGCACATTGTTCACCAACACGCACATTGTTCACCAACACGCACATTGTTCACTAACACGCACATTGTTCACCAACACGCACATTGTTCACCAGCACGCACGCTTACACACACATTGTTCACCAACACGCACATTGTTCACCAACACGCACATTGTTCACCAACACACACATTGTTCACCAACACGCACGCTTACACACACATTGTTCACCAACACGAACATTGTTCACCAACACGCACATTGTTCACCAACACGCACATTGTTCACCAACACGCACATTGTTCACCAACACGCACATTGTTCACCAGCACGCACGCTTACACACACATTGTTCACCAACACGCACATTGTTCACCAACACGCACATTGTTCACCAACACGCACATTGTTCACCAACACGCACATTGTTCACCAACACGCACATTGTTCACCAGCACGCACGCTTACACACACATTGTTCACCAACACGCACATTGTTCACCAACACGCACATTGTTCACCAACACGCACATTGTTCACCAGCACGCACGCTTACACACACATTGTTCACCAACACGCACATTGTTCACCAACACGCACATTGTTCACCAACACGCACATTGTTCACCAACACACACATTGTTCACCAACACGCACATTGTTCACCAGCACGCACGCTTACACACACATTGTTCACCAACACGCACATTGTTCACCAACACACACATTGTTCACCAACACGCACATTGTTCACCAACACGCACGCTTACATTAATAGGTCCACTATTGACAAGGAGAGACACATTTGTTATCGTGATAATGATGAAGTAATGGAGGTTCTCATCAGATAAGGTATCAAGGAACATGGTGTTTCATTCATTGTGATTGTCAGTGTTTGGCAGCTGTGTTTGAGGGCTGTAACCCTAACTGGGCTTACCTGGGGTTGTGTTTCAGTTCTTGGGTCCCACCTCTCAATACTCAAACATGTTTAAACGAGTGTGTGTATTTACCTATTTGTACTCACCTAATTGTGCTTGCGGGGGTTGAGCTCTGGCTCTTTGGTCCCGCCTCTCAACTGTCAATCAACAGGTGTACAGGTTCCTGAGCCTATCAGGCTCTATCATATCTACACTTGAAACTGTGTATGGAGTCAGCCTCCACCACATCACTGCCTAATGCATTCCATTTGTCAACCACTCTGATACTAAAAAAATTCTTTCTAACGTCTCTGTGGCTCATTTGGGCACTCAGTTTCCACCTGTGTCCCCTAGTGCGTGTGCCCCTGTGTTAAATAGTCTGTCTTTATCTAACCTATCAATTTCTCTGACAATCTTGTATGTGGTGATCATGTCCCCTCTAACTCTTCTATCTCCCAGTGACGTGAGGTTTAATTCCCGTAGTCTCTCCTCATAGCTCATACCCCTCAGCTCGGGTACTTGTCTGGTGGCAAACCTTTGAACCTTTTCCAGTTTAGTTTTATGTTTGACTAGATATGGACTCCATGCTGGGGCTGCATACTCCAGGATTGGTCTGACATATGTGGTATATAATGTTCTGAAAGATTCCTTACACAAATTTCTAAAGGCCGTTCTTATGTTAGCCAATCTGGCATAAGCTGCTGATGTTATCCTCTTGATATGAGTTTCAGGAGACAGATCTGGCGTGATATCAACCCCCAGGTCTTTCTCTCTCTCTCTCTGACTCTTGAAGTATTTCATCTCCCAAATGATACCTTGTATCTGGTCTCCTGCTCCCTACATCTATCTTCATTACTTTGCATTTGCTTGGGTTAAATTCTAACAACCATTTGTTCGACCATTCCTTCAGCTTGTCCAGGTTTTCTTGAAGCCTCAAGCTGTCTTCCTCTGTCTTAATCTTTCTCATAATTTTGGCGTCGTCAGCAAACATTGAGAGGAATGAGTCTATACCCTCTGGGAGATCAATTACGTATATCAGAAACAGGATAGGTCCGAGTACAGAGCCCTGTGGGACTCCACTGGTGACTTCACGCCAATCTGAGGTCTCACCCCTCACTGTAACTCTCTGCTTCCTATCGCTTAGGTACTCCCTTATCCACTGGAGCGCCCTACCAGTTACTCCTGCCTGTTTCTCCAGCTTATGCATCAGCCTTTTATAGGGTACAATGTCAAAGGCTTTCCGACAGTCCAAAAAAAATGCAGTCCGCCCATTCTTCTCTTTCTTGCTTAATCTTTATCACCTGATCGTAGAATTCTATTAAGCCAGTAAGGTAAGATTTACCCTCCCTCAACCCATGTTGATATGTTGTCACGAAGTCCCTTCTCTCCAGATGTGTTACTAGGTTTTTTCTCACGATCTTCTCCATCACCTTGCATGGTATACAAGTTAAGGACACTGGCCCGTAGTTCAGTGCCTCTTATCTGTCATCCTTTTTGTATATTGGGACTACATTAGCCGTCTTCCATATTTCTGGTAGGTCTCCCGTTTCCAGTGACCTACTATACACTATGGAGAGTGGCAAGCAAAGTGCTCCTGCACACTCTTTCAATACCCATGGTGAGATTCCGTCCGGCCCAACAGCTTTTCTCACGTCCAGCTCCAATAGGTGCCTCCTCTTGACCTATTCTCTTGTAATTTCGAACCCTTCCAAGCCCGCCTGGTTTGCTGCCACCTCTCCTAGCACAGTGACCTCTCCTTGTTCTATTGTGAAGACCTTCTGGAACCTCTTGTTGAGTTCCTCACACACCTCTTTGTCATTCTCTGTATACCTGTCCTCGCCCACCCTAAGTTTCATCACCTGTTCCTTCACTGTTGTCTTCCTCCTGATGTGACTGTGTAGTAGCTTTGGTTCGGTCTTTGCTTTATTAGCTATATCATTTTCATACCTTTTCTCAGCTGCTCTTCTCACACTAACATACTCGTTCCTGGTTCTCTGGTATCTCTCTCTACTTTCTGGTGTTCTGTTATTTCGGAACTTCCTCCATGCCCTTTTGTTCAGTTCCTTTGCTTCCATACATGCGCTATTAAACCACAGATTCTATTTTTGCTTCTCGTTTTTTTCCTGTCAGGCCGGGATAAACCTGTTTACTGCCTTCTGACACTTTTGGGGTGACATCATGTCTTTTACGGACTTAGTTCTGAGTTCTGTGTCCCATGATATATCCCTTAGGAACTTTCTCATCTCCTCATAGTTTCAGTTTCGGTATGCCAGCCCTTTGTTTCCCAGTTCTTTTTGTGGGGAGATAATTCCTAGCTCAACCAGGTACTCAAAGATCAATACACTGTGATCACTCATTTCCAAGGGGGCTTCCAACTTAACTTTCCTTATATCCGACTCATTTAGGGTAAATATCTGATCAAGCATGGCTGGTTCATCCTCTCCTCTCCTTCTTGTCGGTCCCTTGACGTGTTGACTTAGAAAGTGTCTTGTTGCCACGTCCAGCAGCTTAGCTCTCCATGTGTCTGGGCCTCCATGTGGGTCTCTGTTCCCCCAATCTATCTTCCCATGGTTGAAGTCTCCCATGATTAGTAGTCTGGATCCGTTCCTGCTAGCCACAGAAGCTGCTCTCTCTATTATATTGATGGTGGCCAAGTTGTTTCTATCATATTCCTGTCTGGATCTTCTGTCGTTAGGTATGGGGTTATATATGACTACTACTATAATTTTTTGTCCTCCAATTGTTATGGTACCTGTTATGTAGTCACAGAAATCTTCACAGCTCTGAACAACCATCTCCACAAAACTCCAGCCTTTTCTTATCAGCAAAGCTACACCACCTCCTCCTCTTCCTTCTCTCTCTTTCCTCGCAACATAGTAGCCCTGTGGAAACACTGCATTTGTTATGGTTTTCGTTAGCTCTGTTTCAGTGAGTGCTATTCTGTCTGGGTTTTCTTCTAGTGCCCATTCTCCAAGTTCACTTGTTTTATTCGTAATTCAATCTATGTTAGTGTACATTGCCTTGAAGATCACTTTCTTCTGTTCATTCTCTTGTCCTCTTCTTGGTGAACGTTCTGCTGATGGAGGAAGCTGTTCAATAGGCATGAAGATCTGTGAAGTGGTTAACAAGGTCTCAGTGGATTCTGGGGTTGAGGTGGGGGTTCAAGGGAAGGGGGAGGATGGGAGGGTATGGGTAAGGAGGTGAGGGGGCATGGGGGATATGGCATGAGGGAGGGAGGATGGATAGGGAGGGTATGGGATGAAGGGGGGAGGGGGGAGGCGGGAAAGGGGGGAGGGGGACATGGTGGGAATGGGGGAGGGTTGAGGGAGCATTTGAGTGGGGGCAGGTAGGGTGAGGGGAAAGGAAGGTTTCTATGCAGAGAAGGGTGGTGGTGTTGCCCTCCCCTCTGGTGTTGCTGGGATGCTGGTTGTGGGTTCCCCTCTCGTCTCTGGGACTGTTGTGTTGAGGGCTGTGATTTCCTGGTTTGCTCCTCTCTCCCTGCGCTTCCTCCTTGCCTCTGCTGCCCTGGCTCTCTCCTCCGTCCTGTCCCTCTGCAGGAATACTTTTTTGTATCCCTCCATATGCTGCAGACGACTCTTCCTTTCGAGAATGTCCTCCTTCGTGGTTTCGTTTGTAAACACCACCTTTACAAGTCGGTTTCTGTCCTTGTTGTACCAGCCCAACCTGAAAACCTTCTCTGTGTTATGTACAGCCCCTTCCATCTGTAACCCCCCTTCAGTAGCCCATGTACTACCTCTCTGTCCTTGCTATTCTATTCTTGCCTATTGGATCCTTCCTATTCTTTGATGCCTACAACTACCAATGATCTTTTTCTCTCCACCAGCTGAGTAGTGCACCTTGCTGCTTCCTGTGAGGTAGCAGCTTGCATCGCTACCTCCCTCACTGTGGCCATTGCTTCTGAGCTCTTTCTCAGTATTTCCGCAAATGTTTCAGGTACAGAGGCATTTTCTTCCAATGGGACAATTACATCTTCTCTTTGGATGATAATCTGATGCTCAGTCTCATTATTTTTCTCTGTGAGGGATTTGACACACACACACTGTGTGTGTGTGTGTGTGTGTGTGTGTGTGTGTGTGTGTGTGTGTGTGTGTGTGTGTGTGTGTGTGTGTGTGTGTGTGTGTGTGTGTGAGTAGTAGGGAGTAAGACTCACAGGGGAATTTTTGTTTTTGGGAGAAATTCCCCTGTGAGTCTTCGGGGTTTCAGGTGAATTTAGAAATTCCCCTGTAGCTCTTTAGGGTTTTCAGGTGAATTTGGGTAGACACAGATTTGGGATTAAGGATTTCTTATGAGAAAAGTAATTTCCGAGACTTCAGAAGTTTGTTAAAAGTTCTTATGCTGAAAATAAGTTCATACGAGTTTGTTAAAGTTCTTATGGGAGAAATTCAAATTCCTGTTTAATTTTTTTTTTTTTTATTAAGATATGAGGTACATCTGTGTTACGGCCCTCTCGGGACGCAACGGGGTTCTTACTCTGATGTCGTTAGAGGAAGATATATATATCCGACCCCAAGCCAGTAGAGGCTTTCAAGGGATGAGATCCGTGACGCAAGTAACTTAAAAGGGAGTAGGGAAAGAAAGTTAAGAACTTAATATTATATAATGTTCACCATCACCATTTAAATATATAAAAGTAAAACGTACACAAGGGGGAGGGGTATTAACACTTTACAAAGGGGATCAACACTGTAGTCTTCTGCTGGAGACTATGGATCCTCGAAGCTAGGTGCTGAGTCCGCGGTGCTTTCTTCGTGGCCTCAAGACGTGTCCTCTGAGAACGCCGAGCCTACCCTGGCCACAGGTCAGCCACAACACAGGTCCACTGGGGGCATCGTCGTGGAGGCCGTCAACCACACGTCCAGCAGGTCTGCTGGCAGGAACTGAGCCACCAAGGCTGGTACGGCCACTCCACGAACGATAAAAGGGGTACGCCCTAGACAGGAGTCTCGTGTGATATCACCAATCACCCTCCCGTCCTCAATACCCCAGTGGATTATCGTCTCCAACCGTCGGTTCCGGGTAAATCCTTTCACTGCCACTCCACTGGCAGGCTTAACACACCACAGTGTTCTTCCGGGGGGGACGACGTCGCAACAGCTGCAGCAAACTTCACAGTATGGAGACTGGCTGCCTCGGGTAGACTGACTCCACCTTCAACACAGTGGTCCCAGGTCGGCTCTGTAAGCAGACACGTCATCAATAACTGGGACACTAATACACCACACTCACAGGCCCAGATACAAACGCCCGACATATCCACTCCATAGATGGCGCTGTCGTCGGAGCACCACCTCACCAGAGGTCAGGAGCGGCAGGCTTAACACACCACAGTGTTCTTCCGGGGGGGACGACGTCGCAACAGCTGCAGCAAACTTCACAGTATGGAGACTGGCTGCCTCGGGTAGACTGACTCCACCTTCAACACAGTGGTCCCAGGTCGGCTCTGTAAGCAGACACGTCATCAATAACTGGGACACTAATACACCACACTCACAGGCCCAGATACAAACGCCCGACATATCCACTCCATAGATGGCGCTGTCGTCGGAGCACCACCTCACCAGAGGTCAGGAGCGGCGGTGTTGAGCGCTGAACCAGACTGGAAACTGGTCCTCGAGGCCAGTACACGCTGTCCTCACTAGGTGTCGTCGTCCGTTTGGCGGGGGTTTCGGGAGCTGACCCACAGATGGCGTGGTTGTCACTGCTCCAGGCTCGGACGCTGGATCCGGGTTCGTAACACCTCCCCACCAAAAAGAATTTGGTTTGGGGTTCTATAAAAAGAAACACAAACCAAATTAGTACGACGACACAACTCCAAATGGACTTACTTATACTATGAACTGGAGTGATGAGGCTGTCTTGTCCACAGAACTTTTCTACTAGCCATTTCCGGCACAACGGGAACTTGCAGATAGAAGGCAATGATCTGCCTGACGTAATCTTCCACGTCTCCACTGCGATGTCAAGCAGGGGCGTCATCTCACATCTCTCGAGTACGGATTGGTTTCGACGCGATCTGGGGTGACTCGACACTTTCCTATGCCGTGGCACCGATGATGGCTGACCACAGACGGCATTTCTGGTGCCAGTCCGATGGTCCGTCAGGGAGACAGGAACCTGGAATACAGGGGTCTGATAATTCAGAGTGATAGCGACAATGGGCAAGTCAGTACTTACTATACACTCCTCTACTAGGCCCACACCTAGTTCCAACAGGGCTGCTTGCTCACCGAAGATGGCATTCGCTCTGCCCCCGTCAGGTCGACCAACGTTCCGTATAACGTTGTGTTTGAGGCTCAGCTGTCACGCGGGGGGTGTCAACCTGTCGGAAACAGTCACTCATATTATCACATATCGTACCTCCTGTATCATCTATTACCTCCCAGGTCCCTTCTTCAACTGCAACACTTGCAGTACAACTCTCCAATCCCTGGGACCTCTTCGCGATGTTCATGGGAGCCATCATTCGTCGGGTCGTCCACCGGTCCTCACTGAGAGCACAAACGAGAACACATGCGAGAATAAAACAAAATATCGCTAAGAAACATGAGGCCAATTGAGGGATACGCTTCCTGAACTTGTCATGTCCATAGCCGGCAACATCCACAAGCCTGGCTTGGACCGAAGAGGGCACTAGACCTTTTGAACACACCTCACATACCTCTGACGTCTGGGGAATCTCTGGCTGGTCCACTACACGCTGTAACTTGCCATACCGCAAGCACACATCCGCCTTCGCTCCAGACTCGTTGGTATCCGCGGGTGCCCGCACACAAGGCCTCTCTTCTTGCTCAGGTACCTCTGCCTTCTTAACTTCATGTTCCTCGTCGAGAGAATCAGGAGACACTGCTAGATAACTGTCGATCTGCGGGGGAGAGGACAAATTAAATACGTTTAAATCCGGGTCTGTCTTTACCTGGACATTACCATTGCCTGTAGTTACCTCAGACTTTGCTGTTCTGGTAGACTCGTCCGCTATCTTGGGATGATTGGTGCTCCAATCGGTCACCAAGTCGTTGGCTAGTACCACGTCAATCCCAGCCACAGGGAGGGTATCGACTACTGCCAACGCACATGTGCCGCTGAAATAAGGCGAGTCGAGATGTACTGGCACTAAGGGGGCGATGTACTGCGTCCTAGGAAACCCAACCAGGACAACCTCTGGTCTCCCAACCACACTTACTCCCTCGGGCAACGAGCTCTTCACGATCAGGGACTGGGCTGCTCCACTATCTCTGAGCACTACAATTGATCTACCAGTATGATCACTCGTTACATACCCGGTTGAAGTGTGAGGGGCCATCAAACTTGGTCCTTCCTGCGTCGCCATAGACTGGTTTCCTACTGGTGATGTAACACAGCTCACCAACATCACCTCCCTTCGTGCGCTGCCACCTCTTCTGCCTCGGCACCTAGCAGCTATATGCCCTTTCTGCCCACAAGTCCAGCACACCATGTTCCTCCTCGGACTACGGTGTTTCGGACTACTAGGACTTGTTCTTCGAGGGCTACTTGGGGGAGTCTTCTTAACACTTTGTGGGACGGGTCTTTCTTCTTCTTCGTCGTGAGGTCTGTCAAACCGGCGCTGGTAATGCCTTGGGACGTACTTAGCAGACGGCCTATGAGTCAGGATGTACTCTTCAGCCATGGTGGCTGCTGCACTCAAGGTCTCTACCTGCTGTTCCTCTAGGTACGTCTTCAGGTCTCCAGACAAACAATCCTTGAAGTCCTCGAGCAGAATCAGCTGTTCGAGGTCTTCCTTGGTCTCCACCTTCCGAGAGGCACACCATTCTTGAAAAAGTCGCTCCTTGATGGAGGCGAATTCGGTGAAAGTGTGCTCTGAGGTCTTCTTCAGGTTTCTGAACTTTTGCCTATATGCCTCAGGTACCAATTGGTACGCCATGAGCACCACTTTCTTCACCTTGTCGTAATCGCTGGAGTCGTCAAGGGATAACGTAGAGTAGGCGATTTGGGCCTTCCCAGTCAAGACTGACTGTATCATGATGGCCCAATTCTCCCTTGGCCACTCCAAAGAGGCAGCGACTTTCTCGAAGGCTGCAAAGAATTTCGAGACTTCCCTCTCATTGAATTTGGGGACCATTTTGATATTCCTTACCGGATCGAAACCGCTGGTGTCCGTTGTTAGCCTCCGACCACCGCCTAACCGTAATACTTCTAGTTCATGTTGTCTCTGTCTTTCTTTTTCTTCTCTCTCTCGCTGTTTCTCTTCTCTTTCTCGTTCTTCTCTTCTTTCTTCTCTTTCTCTCTCTTCTCTCTCTCGTTTCTCTTCTCTTTCTAATTCTAAACGCCTCATCGCCAATTCCTTTTCTTTTAAGTCTCGTTCCATCTCTAATTTCTTCCATTCTATTTCACGATTTATTTCTAAGGCACGCATCTTGACAGTTAGGAAGCTGATATTAAGCTCACCTGCATCACTGTCAACGTCGCTGCCCTTATCTTCCTTTTCCGTGGAAGCTATCTCCTCACCTTCCCTTGTACTAGGAGTCTCTCCTTCCTGTTTCTCTTCTGCCTTCAGGTGCCGGTGAACCTTGGACAAGATCTCCACACGGGAATCACTGGCACGGATCTTGATCTCCAGGTAGGCGCTCACTAGTACAAGCTCTGGTTTGCTCAGATACTTTAACCTGGCAAGACAGTCCACTCTGTTCAGAAAAGCCTGAACATCGTCCAGATCATCGATGGTAGCTTTTTCTGCCATTGTCACAGATGGAATACTCCACTAGCACTTAACACACCGCTTACACGTTAGCACTTAACGCACCGAGCACTGTTCTACGTCAATATGGCACTTTATCGCACCAAACACTGCACTTGCCAATATTGCACGTAATTACTTCGGGCACCGCACTACCCAATATTGCACTGAGTCCAAGCGAACACTTCGCTCTACAATATTACACTAAATCACTGAGCACCGCACTAGTCAATGTTGCACTTAATCGCTTAATCACAGCGAGCACCGCACTGCACAATATCGCGCTTAGTCACTCTGAGCACCGCACAGGACGTATAACGTCGCAATCGTCACACAGGGGGAATTATATACAGGGATTACGCCACTTCACCACCCCTGTCAAACATACTTAACAAGGGGACGGATCCCGCTGGGGATGCCAATTATGTTACGGCCTTCTCGGGACGCAACGGGGTTCTTACTCTGATGTCGTTAGAGGAAGATATATATATCCGACCCCAAGCCAGTAGAGGCTTTCAAGGGATGAGATCCGTGACGCAAGTAACTTAAAAGGGAGTAGGGAAAGAAAGTTAAGAACTTAATATTATATAATGTTCACCATCACCATTTAAATATATAAAAGTAAAACGTACACAAGGGGGAGGGGTATTAACACTTTACAAAGGGGATCAACACTGTAGTCTTCTGCTGGAGACTATGGATCCTCGAAGCTAGGTGCTGAGTCCGCGGTGCTTTCTTCGTGGCCTCAAGACGTGTCCTCTGAGAACGCCGAGCCTACCCTGGCCACAGGTCAGCCACAACACAGGTCCACTGGGGGCATCGTCGTGGAGGCCGTCAACCACACGTCCAGCAGGTCTGCTGGCAGGTACTGAGCCACCAAGGCTGGTACGGCCACTCCACGAACGATAAAAGGGGTACGCCCTAGACAGGAGTCTCGTGTGATATCACCAATCACCCTCCCGTCCTCAATACCCCAGTGGATTATCGTCTCCAACCGTCGGTTCCGGGTAAATCCTTTCACTGCCACTCCACTGGCAGGCTTAACACACCACAGTGTTCTTCCGGGGGGGACGACGTCGCAACAGCTGCAGCAAACTTCACAGTATGGAGACTGGCTGCCTCGGGTAGACTGACTCCACCTTCAACACAGTGGTCCCAGGTCGGCTCTGTAAGCAGACACGTCATCAATAACTGGGACACTAATACACCACACTCACAGGCCCAGATACAAACGCCCGACATATCCACTCCATAGATGGCGCTGTCGTCGGAGCACCACCTCACCAGAGGTCAGGAGCGGCGGTGTTGAGCGCTGAACCAGACTGGAAACTGGTCCTCGAGGCCAGTACACGCTGTCCTCACTAGGTGTCGTCATCCGTTTGGCGGGGGTTTCGGGAGCTGACCCACAGATGGCGTGGTTGTCACTGCTCCAGGCTCGGACGCTGGATCCGGGTTCGTAACAATCTGCATTAGTGCAGCTACCCTAGACTATATGAAGTGGAGTACAGTGTGTCAAAAAAGCTAACTAGGTGATGCTAAAAAATCCCCATCACACAGGATGGTTAGTCATACAGAGGCATGTGATAAGCGGTCTGCACTGGCAGACTCCGGATGCATTTTGAGGATATCAACAACACAAGATTGAGTAAGGTAGCAGTGGTAATACAAGTCCCCATCTCGCAGGATGGTTAGTCATACAGAGCCATGTGTTTAATAGCCTGCATTGGCAAATTTTGGGTGTACTGTGAGGATATCTTCAAGAATACGAGAGTGAATAAAGTAATTGCAAAGCTCCAGGTACCTCATGCCAACTGGTCTGAAAGGTCTAATAACTGGGCATTCAGTGATGTAGTGCGGGAGATCATGCCGCAGTTCCTGCTCACAGAGTTTGCAACTGGAGTGCTCAGGATTGGGAGACCCGTCACCTGCAGCCACCTGCCACAGGTAACGGTAACCCAACCTGATCCTTGCAACCACTGTGTCGCACAGTCTAGTGGACGTTTTGTGCTGTCCATAGATGTAGGTTTCAGATCTGAACAAATCATAGCTTTTTATACTAGTACTTTCAGGTCGTTGGTAGTCAGTAAGTTCTTTCCTATCAGATCTGAATGTTTGGACCAATACAGTTTTGACAGCAGAGATGGGGATACCTAGATCTAATTCAACTTCAAACTTGTTACACGCTAATTTGGCTGCAATGTCTGTCTCATTATGATGGGTTATATTTATGTGTGAAGGTATCCATACAAAGGAGATTCGAGACCCTTTACTCTGTGCATCAATTAGGTCATTTATAATTGAGGTTCTTGCTGTCGATCTTCCAAGAGAAGTTTTCGATTGCTTGAAGAGCAGACTTTGAATCGCAGAATATTATTCCTCCTCCAATATTTTTTTAATGTGCTGGTTGCTAAATGTAATGCTGCTAGTTCTGCTTGTGTGGAGGTCAGCCAGTTGTTTAACCTGACACTGACAGTCTTTGTGCAAATATTATTTCTATAAAACCTACATGCCGCTGCAGTCCGTCCAGTAGAAGACTGGACTGAGCCGTCGGTGTAGACACAGTGCTCGTGAGATCTTAGACTCTCGATGGAGGAGGCAATTGTTTCAAGAGTGACAGCTTTGAGTAGAGCAAGATTCTCATTATCTTTCTTGGTGACAGGTGTGAATGATACTTGAATGGTGGGGTACAGATAAAGAGGAATATCAGAGACAGGTAGATTGCACTTAAAAGGAATGTTAAGTTTAATGAGATTGTAAGCATTGTTTCTCAGCCAATTATCATAAAAGGAGTGAGTTGGTATGTCGGCACCAGTCAAAAGGGTGTTAACAGCACTAAATAATTTGTCTCTGAGCAATGCAGGAGATGTAGGATCTCTCATAACTTTAAGACAAAAGGTAGTGTTAACTTGCATTATTCTCTCTAGTATGGTTGGAAGCTTCAGTTCAATTTTTTTTTTTTATTAAGATATGAGGTACATCTGCATTAGTGCAGCTACCCTAGACTATTTGAAGTGGAGTACAGTGTGTCAAAAAAGCTAACTAGGTGATGCTAAAAAATCCCCATCACACAGGATGGTTAGTCATACAGAGTCATGTGATAAGCGGTCTGCACTTTTTTTTTTTTTTTATTAATACATGAGGTACATCTGCATTAGTGCAGCTACCCTAGACTATATGAAGTGGAGTACCGTGTGTCAAAAAAGCTAACTAGGTGATGCTATAAAATCCCCATCACACAGGATGGTTAGTCATACAGAGGCATGTGATAAGCGGTCTGCACTGGCAGACTTCGGATGCATTTTGAGGATATCAACAACACAAGATTGAATAAGGTAGCAGTGGTAATACAAGTCCCCATCTCACAGGATGGTTAGTCATAGTTCAAGAGCCAGCATTTCCAGGTAAAATCTACGGACATATTTTGCCTGTTTTCAACATCGGAGAAATTCCTGTTTGTGAGCCAGGGTTTTCAGGTAAATTTTAGAAATTCCCGTTTATGGCTTCGGGGTTTTTCAGGTGAATTTGGGCAGTCGCAGATTTGGAAGTAAGGAATTCTTATGAGGAGCATAATTTCTGAGATTTTAGAGGTTTGTTAAAAGTTCTATGATGAAAATATGTAGGAAAATCTTAAAGAAAATTTTTAGAAAATATCGTGTTTTATAACAATTTACGGCTGTTTCACCTGTAAAGACCAAAATTCTTCAGAGTCTAGTTGTTGACCTAAATTATTTAGAGTCCGCTTTGTGAGCAAATTTCGTCAGAGTCCATTTTCAGATCAATTTTCATTAGAGTCAAGTTTTATACCGAAAATTTGACAGAGTCCACTTTGTGAGCAAAATTCATCAGAGTCCAGTTTTTACCCAAAAATGATCAGAGTTCATTTATCAACAGAAATTCGTCAGAGTCCAGTTTTCTAGCAAAATTCGTCAGAGTCCTGTAATCTGTGAAAATTTGACAGAGTCCATTTTATACCCAAAAATAATCAGAGTCCAATTAATGACAGAAATTCATCAGAGTCCAGTTTTTACCCAAAATGAACAGAGTCCACTTTGTGAGCAAAATTCATCAGAGTCCAGTTTATACTGAAAATTCGCCAGAGTCCACTTTGTGCCAAATATTCAGAGTCCAGTTCATGATCGAAATTAATCAGAGTCCTTACCAGAGCCTCAGATATTAACACCAAGTAAGGCATTCAGCACTTCCACTAACACGATAACATCATTTATATTTGCCAACATCCATGGTATATAAACACGCAAATCCTACAAAGTTCAATTTATAGATGGTCTCCTTCATGAGGCAAATGCAGTGTTTGCAGCCCTAACAGAAACCCACACAAAGGACTACCATGATGATGAAATATGGATCTCAGAGTACAATCTTTTCAGATGTGATAGGAAACACCGGCTTCAGGATGGGGTCAGCCTCTACATCAAAGACACACTCATCTGTACTGAGCTGCTAAACACCTCAAATGATATGGTGGAAGTGCTGATAATCAAAATAGAGATTTTGAATGTAGATGTTGTCCTTGTATATAAGTCACCGGAGGTTAACCCTCAGCAGTTTAAAGACCAACTAATGAAAATAGAACACTGCTTGGAAAACCTCACAAATCCAGCTCCGAACATCATCCTGCTTGGGGACTTCAACCTACGGCACCTGAAATGGAAGCACCTGGCTAATACAGTAATATCAGAAAGAATACCAGGAAGTAGCCTAAATGAACAGGCACATGCAAATGACCTGCTACGGATGTGCGACAGGTTTGCCTTAAACCAGCAAATAGTAGAACCAAATTGGAAGGAGAACACGCTGGACCTCATTTTCACTAATAATCATGAATTGATCAGGAACATAATGATTACAAATACCTGTTACTCAGATCACAACTTAATTGAAGTTATGACAACCATGGGGAGTAGACCTTCAAAACCAGTCCAGATTCCCGGTGGAGGAGATTTCAGCAAATTCAACTTCAATAATAAACAGATAAACTGGGAGCAAATAAACCAGGACTTCACAGAAATAAACTGGGAAGAACAGCTAGAAAATGCAAACCTGAACCAGTGCCTGGAAAAAATAAGCTCAGTAGCACTAGAAATATGTTCAAACCGCATACCTCTAAGAAAAAAGAGGAAGAGATGCAGATTGGAACGGGAACGTCGTTCCCTATATAGGCGAAGAAAACGAATCGCGGAACAACTTGAGAGTCGCACCCTATCTCAAGAACGGCGAAGAAGGTTAGGTAGAGAAATAGAAACAATTGAACGGAAGCTACAAGAATCATACAAAACCCAGGAGAGGCAAAGAGAGCAAAAGGCCATCAGTGAAATAGAAAGAAATCCGAAATATTTTTTCTCCTGTGCAAAATCAAGATCAAAAACCACATCTAGTATCGGGGCCCTGCGAAAGGGAGATGGAACTTTCACCGATGACAACAAAGAAATGAGCGAGCTACTGAGGATGCAGTACGACTCTGTTTTCAGCGAGCCATTAAACACACTAAAGATTGATAACCCAAATGAATTTTTCATGGATACGATACCAACATCAAATCATATATCAGACGTCACCCTATCCCCACTGGATTTTGAAGAAGCCATAAACAGTATGCCTATGCACTCTGCACCAGGCCCGGATTCTTGGAACTCCATATTCATAAAGAACTGTAAAAAAACCACTATCGCAGGCCCTCCACATTCTGTGGAGACAAAGCCTAGATACTGGCGTTATTCCTGATATACTAAAAACAGCAGAGATAGCACCACTTCATAAAGGAGGAAATAAGGCAGAGGCAAAAAATTACAGACCGATAGCACTAACATCGCACATCATAAAAAATTTTGAGAGAGTGCTAAGAAGTAAAATCACAAAATACATGGAATCACAGCAACTCCATAACCCCGGACAACATGCTTTCAGAACAGGGCGCTCTTGCCTGTCGCAGTTGCTGGACCACTATGATATGGCATTAGATGCTATGGAAGACAAACAAAACGCGGATGTAATTTACACAGATTTCGCAAAAGCTTTTGATAAATGTGACCATGGTGTTATTGCACATAAAATGCGTTCAAAAGGAATTACCGGAAAAATAGGCAGATGGATCTACAATTTCCTGACCAACAGAACCCAATGTGTAATAGTCAACAAAATAAAATCCAGCCCATCAACCGTGAAGAGCTCAGTCCCCCAAGGTACTGTGCTTGCTCCAGTACTTTTTCTCATCCTCATTTCGGACATAGACAAGAACACAACCTATAGCACTGTATCATCCTTTGCAGATGACACTAGGATCTTCATGAGAGTAGGCAACATAGAGGACACGGCGAACCTCCAGTCAGATATAAATCAGGTCTTTCTATGGGCTACAGAAAATAATATGGTGTTTAACGAAGATAAGTTCCAGCTCATGCGCTATGGAAAAAATGAAAATATAAAAACGGAAACCACGTACAAAACTCAGGCAAATCATAACATAGAACGAAAAGGCAATGTAAAGGATCTGGGTGTACTCATGTCGGAAGACCTTAACTTTAAAGAACACAATAAAGTAGCCGTCACAACTGCAAGAAAAATGACGAGTTGGATAACAAGAACTTTTCACACTAGAGATGCTATACCGATGATGATACTTTTCAAAACGTTTGTGCTCTCTAGAGTAGAGTACTGCTGCACAATGACAGCACCTTTCAAAGCTGGAGAAATTACTGACCTGGAGAGTGTGTAGAGATGGCCTTTACTGCTAGAATCCACTCAGTAAAACATCTAAACTATTGGGACCGACTAAAGAACCTAAAACTGCACTCCCTTGAGCGCAGGCGGGAGAGGTACATAATAATTTACACGTGGAAAATATCAACATCAGAGGTCCGAGACTGTTCAACACGCTTCCACTACACATAAGGGGCATAACTGGCCGACCCCTCACAGTGTTCAAGAGAGAACTGGATAAGCACCTCCAAAGGATACCTGATCAACCAGGCTGTGACTCATACGTCAGGCTGCGAGTAGCCGCGTCCAACAGCCTGGTTGATCAGTCCGGCAACCAGGAGGCCTGGTCGACGACCGGGCCGCGGGGACGCTAAGCCCCGGATGTACCTCAAGGTAACCTCAAGGTAGGAGTCCAATTGAAGACCCAAATTTGACAGAGACCACATTTTCGCTACTAGCAGTCCAATCCCCCTGAAATTTTAAACAGTCATATTTCAGTCGTAGTAAATAAGATCAAGTCAGTTACTGAGCTCCAGCTCTCGTCCCCCACCCTACTTCCCCCTCAAGTCTTTGTTAATATACTATCAATTCCCCTGAAATTTTTACCCTCTGTATTTCAGACACCGTAAATAAGATCAAGCAGTTATCGAGCTCCAGCTCTCGTCCCCACCTTAGTTCTCTCTCGTATCTTTGTAAATAACCCATCAATTACCCTGAAATTTTTACCCTCTGTATTTCAGACATAGTAAATATGATGTAAACAATTATAAAACTCTAGCTCTTGTCCTCTTTCCAAGTTCACTCCTGTAAATTCATTACTATCAGTCCAAATCCCCCTGAGATTTAAACACCCAACTACATTTTCAGACATAGTAAATAAAAGCCAGTTCAGTTACCGAGTTTCAACTCTTGTTCCCCGCTTATCTCATTTTGTGCAAGTTCTTTATTATCCAACTAAATCACCTGAGATTTAAGATCACCTTACTTCTAACCTAGTAAAATTAATCTGGACATTAGCCAAGCTCCATTTCCTCTGTCTTAGATCATCGAACATAAATATATCCAATCAAGTCCCTCTCCAGCCTAACTCTTTATCAGAGTAATCACCTTACCCTTTCCCTCCCTTACCTTCTCATCCCCAACGTATCCAAACCTTCAATAATCATACTGTATTTGCTTATTTTCTCTATATTCGGCTGTGTTCTTCACATTTTTGTCCATGTTATCTGTGTTCAATCCATGTTCTACAAATGTTCACAGCATGCTCAGTTCCAATTTTTTCACCTGGTTTTCTCAATTTTTTCTGTTTTCTACCATTTTTCCCCCACGTTCATTACAGTCCCTTACATGTTCTCTGTATAACTTTTATACTCAGTATTCATGTTCTCAATGTTCTTAGCTTGTTCTTCACATGTTCAGTGTTCATTATTTGTATTCCCTATGTTCCTTATCATGTCTTCATATTCTCTGTAAGTTCATATTCCTTGCATGTTCACTCTATTCATCAACTTTTTCTTACATGTTTTCTGTGTTCACCGTATGTTCACTGTCTTCATTCCCCTACTTAACCTCAATTTTTTATGTTCTTTGTTTCTTTAAATTAATTTGTTTCTTCCATTCGCTAACTAGTTCTTTGTCAAATAATATTATACTGCAATACAGTTCCCTCAACAATTTTAGTCACCCAGTTTTTATTTGCAAAATTATGTCAAAGTAATTCTCGTAGTTAACTTAATAGTTCTATTAACCCTGTTCTTAAACAAATCTACGCTTTATTCAGTTCCAAATTTACAAAGACAAACCTTTCTTGTAACTTCTTAACTAAAAATCTTTCGCCAATCAACTAAAACATAGTCACTTTCGTCATTTCTCAACTAAACTTATTATCCAATCAACCAAAAAATAGTCAAAGGAATCTTTCCAACACTGTTCATAACTAACTTTATCCATCGTCAATCAACTAAAAAATAATAACTTTAATTATTTCTTAACTAAACTTATTCCCTAGTCATCAGAAAATAACCGTGTTCTTCATGTTTCATTGTCATTTCATAACTAAAATTATCCATCAATTAACAGAAAAAGTCATATTCATCATCATTGTTCCTAACTAAAATTATGTTTTGTCAAGTAAGAAAAAATAACCAAAGACATCTCTCTCTCTTACTCCTTGCTCCTCTTTCATGCTCTCACTCCCTTGCTCTCTTGTTTTCTCAATTTCAAGTCTTAGTAGATCTGATTCTTTACTATTGTAATTTTATTATTACTAAGATAAAGAATGAACTTATATGTGAAAAACAAAGTAAAAGAAGGAAAGAAGGTTAAGTGGGATGGTGGGTTTGGGTAAAATATACAAAAAGAAGAAACAAAACTACATCTGAAAGGTTAGGATAAGGATAATATATTCAACCAATGCGTCAAAACACAATAAACTACATCTGAAAAGGTTAGGTTAAAGGGTTGGGGAATAAAAACAAATGATAACCAACATAATGAATACACTAAGATTACAAGAGGATAGGTAATGGGGTTGGGGAATAAGAACAAATGATAACAAACATAATAAATACAACTTATGAGCAACTTGATGAACTTTATCAAATAACCCTTGATCTGCAAAAATGACCATTTAAGAAATTAGCCCTTGAAACGAGTAAATTCCCATATATAACAAAAATCCTTTGAAATGGTTAAACACCAAATCTTAAACAAATAACACTTGAAATGCAAAAATGTCCATTTGAGAAATTAACCCTTGAAATTAGTAAATGCCCATATATAACAAAAATTCTTTGAAATGCTTAAATATCCGATCTTTAACAAATAGGACTTGAAATGCATAAGTGACCATTTGAGAAGTTAACTATTGAAACGAACAAATGAATATGAGACAATGATTGACGAAACCCAAAGACAAGCAGGAATAATTATGTAAGTTAGGTCATGTCTGGTTGGACTAGATAAGTTAGGATACATCAGTTTGGGAATGTAAGGTTAAGTTAGGTAAAGCAAGTTAGGTTAGGTTAGGATAAGTAAGATAAGTTACGTAAGTTAGGTTAAGTTAGGTAAGTTAGGTTAAGCAGGATAAGTTAGGTTAAGTTAGGTAAGGTAGGTTAGGATAGGATAGGATAGGTAAGTTAGGTTAAGCAGGATAAGTTAGGTTAGGTACGGTAAGGTAAGTTAGGTTAAGCAGGTTAAGTTAGGATAGGTTAGGTAAGTTAGGATAGGTTAGGTAAGTTAGGTTAGGTTATGCAAGTTAAGTTAGGATAGGTATGTTAGGTTAGGTAAATTAGGCTAAGTTAGGTAAGGTTATGATATTTTAGGCTAAAATAGGTTAGGGTGGGGAAAGTTAGGTTAGGTAAGATAGGTTAGGTAAGTTAGGTTAAGCGGGTTAAGTTAGGTTATTTAAGTTAGGATAGGTATGTTAGGTAGGGTAAGGTAAGTTAAGTTAGGATAGGTAAAGTTAGGTTAGGTTTAGGAACGTTATGTTAACGAAGTAACATTGGGTGGAGAGGATAGGTTACGTAGGTTTAAGGAGTATAGTTCAGAGAATAGTTTTAAGGTAAAGTGACTAAGAAAATATATTTTAACAGAAGTGCAGGTTTTGGTATGAAAAGCTGAACTAGTTGTATTTGGAGAGAACTTTTATGCCTGAAGATGTCTTAGAGAACAACATGATGGAAGAAGGAGAGTTTCTTTGATGAACGAAGGTGTCTTAGAGAACAACTTTTTGGAGAACGAAGATGAATTAGAGATCACTTTGATGACAATGAGAATAACTTTGATCAACGAAGATGGATTGGAAAGTTTCTCCAATGAACGAAGGTGACTTAGAGATTAACTTTTATGATTTAGAGAACATCTTTGATGTCTTAGAGAACAACATTGATGTCTTAGAGAACAACTTTGATGAACAAAGATGTCTTAGAAAGCTTCTCTGATGAACGAAAAGACACTTAGAGAATAACTTTGATGACTGTATTTAACTTTTTTGATGGCTCTGAGGACAGTTTTGTTGAACGAGGATGTCTCAGAAGGCTTCTTTGAATAACGAAGGTGACTCTGAGAATAACTTTTGATGACTCTGAGAATGACTTTGTTGTCTTAGAGAATAACTTTGAGGACTTAGAGAATGTCTTTGATGAATGGAAGGTTACTTAGAGAATAACATATCATGACTGAGAATAACATTTGATAGCTCTTAGAATAACTTTTATGAACGAAGATGTCTGCGATTAACTTTGATAGCTCAGAATAACTTTTGCGGACATGAGAATATCTTTGGATAACTCTGAAATTAACTTTGATGTCTTTGAAACAACTTTGATGAACGATGTAACACGGATTCGGGTTCCTCTCTCTCTTTCCTTCTTTCTTTGCCCTCTACCCGTATTCTTACTTATATTCTCTACCAAGGGACTCCAAAACTTTTACCAAAGCCAACTCCACGCCACGTGGTCCTAAAGACGATTGACCGACTTAGGATTCTACACCCAGTATGACGTGACCTAAGCTCTGAACAAAACCCTAGAGTCACCTCTGCTGCCACCACCAGACCAGTAATACAAGAGCAATGATCGAGGTCTGGATCGATCACGCTAATTAATCAACCTAGGGGCTTGATCCCCACTATAAACGATGACCTTGAGTGTGGAATAAATTACACGGTAATGATAATTCCGATTCGATGTTAGAATCGGCGCCCAATGCAACTCTGCCTCGTGTGGACCACGTGACCAGGACAAGTATACACATACAACACATGGAAACAATAAAATGCAAATTAATAACAAATTTAATTTATTAAAAGAAAACTAAAACAAAATCTAAATATGTTCACTCCCTATCACTTTAACACTCCCTACTTGACCTGAGTGGCAAATGAGAAGACTATTTCTATACATAACCATAGCAACTATACCTCTATGTTTCCCAGCTAAGATGTTGTGCTGGTCTTGGGGAGAGGTAAGATGGTTGACCTCTCCCAGCTGCTCCCGTATTCACACTAACTCTTCCTTGTCTGGTCTACCCCAGACAAGAGTATTGTATCCTTCCGCCTAGTCAAAGTTCTACCCAGTTACTAGCAAGGTTTAAGTTATAACAATTAAACTCTGTTGTACTTAATTGATCCAGACTGGTTGAATTATTTTACTGAAATAAATTACACAAGCCTCTAACGGCAGAGCTGTTCCCGATCACAAAAATGGTTATTAAAACTTTGAGAAATACTAGACATGTCAACCCTGCTGACCTATGACCGCCGGTCACTCCGCCTTAAAAGTTAGATCTGATTCGTGACGTCACTGATGGTGACTTAAACTCAATAATTAGAATACTCTTGATATTGTATCCAGTACTATTATACAATACAATTTTAATGCAAAATGAATAAAGGCTAATTTTCTCTAAATTACTGAATACTATAGGATGATTCATTATACGCAGTTATGAACAACGCGTCGGTTATTTCCACCGCGAATCCCCCTGGGGGTCAGGTCACCATGCGGCTCAGCTTCCCATTCTCTTTTGTCGATAAACCACTCTGGATAATTCTTACAACAGCCTAGTTTGTTACAACCCCCCCGCACAAGCACTTAGTAAACCTTGTTAATTTGTTAAAATTCACGAGGTTTAGTATCCAAACCCACAATTCAACTCATGCCACAAACAAAAGCTAACCTAACTAATAAAATTTGACAAATAATAGTCCAACATCATAATAAACATGTTCAAATTTTTCTCAGCTGTCAACTGACAGCAATCCTCCAATATCAGGAAACATACATCCTATCCTTACTGACATAGCTAAATAACATGTCCCTACTCTACCATCAAAAACTAGCTATTAAACTCTCTTGGCTCTTCACTAGCCAAGTCCATGTGTCCTCTAGAGCCGGCCACACCGTGCTCAAACAAACATTAAAGTTATAAGTTCAGACTGAACTTTGTCATCCGGGAGCGTACTACGGAACTATCAAGTTCACATCCGTGTACTAACCACTCCCCATCAATGTCAACCTTGACATGTTAAGGAACACACCTAACGTTTATTATATGTATCTAAAAATAAAAAATTCCTATACTATATCACAGGTTTCAGCTGACTGTACAGCCAAGTGTTCTCACTCACTAGAAGTGTCAATGTTTATATTGGTCCGCCTCTCCTGTGTTCAAACATTCTGCAAAAAATAGCACAACATAATTTTCCATAACCGTTTGTTCTGGGCTGAGACAATTACACAGGGGCTTCGATTTTGATTACTGACCAATTTATAGAGTAAAATTTTCATATATTATACCAGAATTATTTTAAATCTGTTTTTCAACATTTAAAAAGTATTGATTCTAAATCTGTTTTTCAACATTTAAACAAAAGTGTCCAGATGTTCTTTACACAGATGTTCAGAGCCAACTTTGTAGTTTGTATCAATTGTTCATATTGAGTAATCGAAAAAAAAATCGATGCTGCTGGATGCTGAATGTAGTCGCTGACGATGACGGTGTCGATCTTGCTTCTTCTCATGTGTAGACATCAATACCTGGTCCTCTTGTACTCCCATCCGGTACTCCTGAATGACGACAGAGTGTAGTAGAGCGGAGTGCCAAGTGACAGCTGTAGAATACTGTTACTTCGGCCATTAATCTTGCTCTCGACAGTCCACACGCCTTCGTATCAATCACAGTTCACACGGTAGTCTTGATGTTAAACTTGTCGCAGATGACCACAGCAGAGCAGGACTGGATGTACCAACGGTGTCTCTTAGCAGGAGTGGTGTCAGAAGGTCGTAGAGGCGGGTTGCTTGTTTGCAGAACAGGTGAATCTCGTCTTCCATCATTGCTCACGTCATCTCAGGCGTTTCTTGATGTCCCCAGGTTACTAGGCCGTAAACACCAACTGTGTATACCCTCGTACCGCCGACTTTAGGCCAAAGGAGACAATTTTGCGACCTTCTATTGGCGAGTCCCGGTACTCTGTAGGGAAACCGTGCCTTCCACCTGTGACCGCCTTACTTCCGCTTTCTTGTTACTTCAGATGACGTAATCATTAATCTTCCGGCGAAATTCTTGAGTACTGCTACGTGCTTTCCATTTCTTGACCTCTCCTCCAACACTGCTGGAATGGCTGCAGTCTTGATGACGCAGCAGGTGGGTAGTGGTGATCTCGAGACAGCTACCCCGGCGTTGTATGGCACCTCCGGTGACTGCTATAATGTGGACAGCTCGCTGGCCCTGACAACCTCGTTAGTGACGTGAGGCGTCGGCCGGGTGACTCTTGGACAGTCACTCATCCCCAAAGTAACTGATGTATGGGTTACTGGGTCTGGTGGGGGGAGGGCTTTGTGTAACGTGCCTCCCCCCTCGGTCTTTACAGACAAGGGTTCACGTGTGGCTGGAACAACTGGGTCGGTGTACCAATCAGACCTGGGAACAGACAGACACAACACAGCGGAAGCATAGATATACTCTGGGTTTGGTGGAGGTGGAACCCCAGAGCACGGTAAAAGTTGCTACCTGAGTCAAGTATAGACATAGTACATCTCATTGCCTTTACAGGAAAATCTAATGAATACTAAATTATACTAACCAAGGAAGTTACTTTACTGTACAGCGCGAGATCTCATCACCATAGGGTGGCGAGACTGCACCTGACTACTGATGAGCGATGACAGAGGGTCATCCTCATCTTCTGACTCGTCGGTGAAGCCATGAGTCAGCACTGCTGAGTCAGGAACTAGACCCGCTGAAGGCAGTTCTAATTCCTCTCTAGCATGATAATGTTTCAATTTATTCACGTGAATTGTCCTTTCCACCTGGTCCTCGAACACTCCTTTTATAACAAGATTAACCGGCCCCGCCCTTTTAATTACTCTATAGGGTCCTCGCCACCTCGGAGCTAGCTTCCTGCTCTGATTGGCGGGCGCAGCCTCATTCACTCTCAATACGAGGCTTCCTTCCTTCAACTCAAGAGGGCGCACTTTCTTGTCATAAAAATGAGCATACCGAGTCCGTGCCTTCTTGGACGCTTCAGCTGCAATATTCCATGCATTTCTCATTTTTCCAAGGACCTCTGAAGGATAGTCCTCCCCGTATGCAACATTATGTCTGTTAAGCAGACCTGAGGGGAAATTGCATGAATTACCAGTAAACAAATGAAGTGGTTGGGTGTTAATTGATTGGTGGATGGCAGTATTCAAGGCGAACTGAACATAGGGTAGGTGTTCATCCCAGGTGTTTGCATCATGTTCAGCAAGGATTGCAAGCATATCCTTGACTGAACGATTAGTCCGTTCCGTCATTCCGTTTGCTTGTGGGTGGTAGGCCGTTGTAAAAGCCGAAGTTGTCTCTAAAATCTTACAAACTTCTCTAAATATATTCCCATTGAATTCTTGACCCCGGTCAGAGACTAAAACTTTAGGAGGTCCGAATACAGTAACGAACCTACGCAAGAACGCATCTGCAACCGTACGAGAATCCTTCTGAGGTAATGCAACTAGTGTAGTGTATCTAGACAGATGGTCAACTAGCACCAACACGTATCTGTTACCTGAATGACTGTGGTGTAAATCAATCAGATCGGCCCCCACACGATCTAACGGTTCACGAATTTCAGGAAATTCCTGAAGTGGGGCTTGTACCTTAAGGGTACCTTTCCTCCTCTGGCAACGAGGGCACGACTTCACGAAATTGATTACCTCAGAAAGTAATCCTGGAAAATAAAATAGAGACTTTGCTTTTAAGTGCGTTTTAAAGATCCCCGGATGCCCTGCAATTTTAGAAGCATGCGCAAGCTTTAACGCTGATGACCGCAACGCATCCGGAATAACTAGCTGAAATACTGCCCTATCATTCTGGCTATTAACATAATACAGGACGCCCTGTTTCATCTCAAAATCATGAATAGGTAAATTCTTTTTCTTTTTCGGGTATTTTCCTCCCTCTAAATACTCAATAATCTCTCTCCATCTCGGCTCGTTCATCTGGTATTCTCTCATTTTATCCGATGGAATGGTTTCAATGTTTTCATTAATCTGTACTGCCGCTATATTTCTACTTAGCGTATCTGGCACAACATGGGCTGGACCAGGCTTGTACAAAATCTGGAATGAGTGGGCCGAAAGTTCGTGAGACCAGCGTGACATTCGTGGGCATTTCGTTCGCTTTTTAAATATGTGTGTTAACGCTCGATGGTCTGTGTAGATTACAAAATGCCGCTGAAATAGGTAAGGCTCGAAATACCTAACTGATTCTACTACTGCCAGTGCCTCCCGATCCGTAGCTGAATAACGAACTTCAGGTCCTTTGACCTTCCTACTGAAATAGGCTACTGGATGGGGTAAATTATCTGCGTCTCGCTGAATTAAGCACCCGCCAATAGCAATACCGCTGGCGTCAGTGTGCACTTCCCACTCTTTCTCAAAATCAGGAATAGCCAATACCGGTGTCGTGATTAGTTGGTCTTTCAGTTTGCGATAGGCCTCGTCATGTTCTGATTTCCACACAAACTTCGCATTTTTCTTTGTCAGATCAGTCAGGGGTGCTGAAATGCCAGCGAAACCTTCAATATGACGACGAAAATATCCGGCCGCCCCCAAAAACCTACGCACGTCCTTTGCTGTCCTTGGAATAGGCATGTCAGCAATGGCGCGGCAAGAATCTGGGTCAGGTCGGATACCGTCTGGGCACACCTGGAACCCCAGAAATTTGAATTTCTGAGCCGCCAGGGTGCACTTCTGAACATTCAGCCTGAAACCTGCCTGATCTAACAACTTCAAAGTCTCAGTCAAGTCCTGCAGGTGTTCCTCAAACGTCCTGGAATATATCACAACATCATCCAGGTACGCTAAAGAATGCCTACCCAGTACCGGACTAAGGATAAAGTTGATGGCCCTCTGAAACGACGAAGGCGCTGTCTTCAAACCAAACGGCATCCTACGGAATTGATAAGTGTGCCTACCATCCGAGAATGCTGTTTTTTCCCTATCTTGTTCTGCCACCGGAATCGCCCAATACGCCGATTTTGCGTCAAGAGTTGAGAAATACTTAGCAGCACCAAATTGATCTATTATCTCCTGTATTCGGGGCAACGGATACACATCACCCTTAGTCAGTTCGTTCACCTTCCGGTAGTCAACACAGAAACGATAACTACCGTCCGGTTTCCGAACTAGCACAACAGGAGAGAGCCACGGTGACGTACTAGGCTCTATCACGCCCTGTCTCAACATTTTCTGGCACTCCTCCCTGATAATGTTCTTTGCCTGTTCCGGCAACCTCCACTGTCTTGTGTACACAGGCAAATGGTCACCAGTTGGAATGGTGTGCTCGATCTTATCAAGGAGACCAATCTGGTCATCCTCTGTCGCAAACAATTTCGGGAATTTTCGTAAAACTCCTCTCAGTGCCTTCCTATCCGCCTGTGCAACATGTTGCAAATCAAGTGCTGA
Organism: Procambarus clarkii; assembly: GCF_040958095.1. Lineage (NCBI taxonomy): Eukaryota > Metazoa > Arthropoda > Malacostraca > Decapoda > Cambaridae > Procambarus > Procambarus clarkii. The sequence goes on from NC_091192.1 coordinate 3,774,056, forward strand.
AATTAATTTTTCTATTTCCTCTACATTCTGTGCAACATTTCTCGTTTCGTATTGTACTTTGGATGGTGTTTTAGTTTTCAACATATTCAGTGCACTACATTGTGCAGTGACGGCTGGCGTCTCAGCTGACTCATGGTGAAAGATTTCTGTGTCCTCCACCATGGTTCCCTGAGATACCCTATCACCTGCCCTGAAGCGAAAAGTCTTATGTGAAAGATTGACAACTGGAATGAGTGCACCTTTATCGAGCACTACAACTAAGTGATGAGGAATTAATAAACTATCACATCTCCCAGCCACCTGAAGGGTGGTACCTGGTTGTATGTGACGTCCCACGGCTACTTTAATAAATTTAACAGAATGTGGTGGGCAACTCTGTTTGGTCAATGCATGCAAGGCGCATGACCTCTTAACTGTGTCTGGAAGAGACTTAAAAATCAATTTTGGATAGTGCGCATTATATTTCAGCTTCCTCTTAATTGAAGCTACAACTGGGGGATGGTCGATCATCTCCACTGGGTAGGAAGTCTGTCCCAACTGCAACCTGCAGTTCCTAGCCCCTTTTTGAGCAGACAAGGAATAATTAAATCGCGACAGAAAATCAGTTCCCATTAAGATGTGACCAGGAAAATCAAGGTTCTCTACGATCGTACATGTGTGAGGCTGCAATTCCCCATCAATCTCAAAATTAACTGTACCTTGACCTACGATCTCAATCTTCTCCCCATTGACCGCTGTTAATGTCTTTGCGCAACGTTGAAGACGTGCATACTTAAAATTGCTGAAGGCTGACTTTTTAATTACCGTTGCCTGGCTTCCTGTATCAACAAAAGCTGTCAATCTCACACCTTCCACTTTCATCTCAAAAGTAGGCCTGCCATCACTAGGAGCCTGCTTTCATGCTTTCGTAGGAGTGACTTCGCAATCCCTCTGTATATGCCCGCGCTTCCAGCAGGAGTAACACCTCCGCGGATCTCTGTTGGTACCCCGCGCAGGGTGGCTCGAACTTGCAGCTGAGGGCTGCTTCCCGCCTGATGAACCCGCGCCACAGTTCCTCGGCTTGGCTCCCTCGCCTTTACTTAACGCCTCTACGTATGGCGACAACTGAGTGCCCGGCGTCTCCGTGCGCATCTGCCTGTCTAAGGCTGTGGCGGCCTGGGGTTGGGGTTGAGGTATGGTGTGGGTGGCCTGGGGTTGGGGTGTGGATGGAGGTTGGGGTTGAGGTATGGTGTGGGTGACCTCGGGTTGGGGTGTGGATTGAGGTTGGGGTTGAGGCTGAGGTATGGTGTGGGTGGCCTCGGGTTGGGGTGTGGATTGAGGTTGGGGTTGAGGCTGAGGTATGGTGTGGGTGGCCTCGGGTTGGGGTGTGGATTGAGGTTGGGGTGGGTATGGGGTGGCCTGGGGTTGGAATGGGTATGGGGTGGCCTGGGGTTGGAATGGGTATGGGTATGGGGTGGCCTGGGGTTGGAATGGGTATGGAGTGGCCTGGGGTTGGGGGAAGGGTTGGTATGGGAACTGAGGATGGGGTTGGTATGGGAACTGAGGATGGGGTTGGTATGGGAACTGAGGATGGGGTTGGTATGGGAATTGAGGATGGGGTTGGTATGGGAATTGAGGATGGGGTAGGTATGGGAGGTGGGGTTGGGGTTGTTGTAGTGACGGATGAGGTGTACTTAGGTGTTGTGGGTGTTGTGGTATTGGTGTTGTGTTGGGTAGTTCCTGCTGTTGGTGTGGTTGTTCATGTTCCCGTTGAACGGGTTGCTGTTCTCTACCGAGCGAAGTGGGACGTCCTGCCATACTAACTGAGGCCCCCTGTCTACCCTGCTGGCATGGCGTCGATGTTATTTGTGGGGGAACCCAAGACGGCTCTCCCCACTCATGGGACGACTCCTCGCAAGACTCCCCACTCATGTCAATAATAGTATCTCTCCAGGGATGGAAAGATACCCTCGACTGCCCAGTCCCATGCAGAACCCGTGAACTCGTCGCTTCAGTCCCACTGGCCCCACCTGTGGTGCCAGTTGAGCTACCTGAGCGGTCCCCAGTGGTGTCGGAAGAGGTTCTATCCTCTACACTCCCATTCCCACTGGTCCCTACTGACTGGCCATTATCTGGGTTAAACATTTTCTGTGATTCCTGGTATGCCACGTCTCTTCTAAACTACCCTTTAGTACACCCTCGACCCGGACTCACTACAACCGTGATCTTACACAAATAAAAAAAAATCACAACTCTATTCTAAGAGAAAACTACTAAATTCCCAAAATAGGAAATACAACGATTTTCTGACCAGGGGGAGAAAGATACTGGCAGTATGGGGCGTTACAGTTTATTGAAGATTAAATTCTGCAGAACATGTAAATATATAAAGTTCACATAAAGTAAGTAATTATATAAAGTTTATATTAAACACGGTTTATATTATAGACTTAACAAAGTTGATATTATATAAAACTTAATATTGAACATGTAAATATACAAAGTTTCAAATATAATTTAAGGAATATATAACGTTTATATTAAAATATATAAAGTAAATATATAAAGTAAATATATAAAGTAAGAATTAACAGTAACAATTCCAAGGACTAGATTTAACTTAAAAGGTACACCCGTAGTAAGTATGAGACCTTAGCCTATAGTGACATGGAAACTAATTCTGCAGAAACCTAAAGGTTAACTGGTACTAGAATTAAGGCCGAGTGCAAATGTGTAGTAATTATATAACACTAGGATATAACAGGCAGGACACAAAGAATAACTAATAAGTGAGAGACCACATAACACGTAATGTACCCGGCCAAGAGGCCGTAAAAGACCTAATGGATAAGGAGAAGGGGGTGTGACTACAAGTAGGGCTTACTAGCACCTAGACTGGGCAAAGTATTAGCTGCGGACAGCGGGACACTTGGGGACCGGCGCTGCACCCCCACCGCAGGCCAGCGGCCGGACCCCCCCCCCCCCCCCCCCGAAGGGCGAGTGCCAGCTGGCCGCGTGAGGCACTCAATGTAGCAGAGCAACAACGTCCCGTCTGACGTAGGATGTGAGCACTACTCTTCCGCCTGCCGTTTGCCATTATTTCTGATGTGGCGAGCCCGTCCCGAGACAGCTGGGTGCGGAGCGTAGTCATCTGAAGTCAAGCCTAGCGCCGAGAGGGCAGCGCGTAGGATCCTGGAGAAATCTCGCCTGGTGACAGGAGCGCTTGTAGGATCCGAAGAGTGTTGATTCCTGACCATGTAAGCGATACCTGGTCCAGTCGGAGCGTGCGTCGATTTTTTGTCGCGTAGCTCACCTCCCCCGGGCTGAAAGATATAAGGCAGTAAGGGTGGGCAGAAGCGGCGTGCAGTGTTATCGTGACAGGCAAGAGCACAGACGAGAGGGAAACCCTAGCTGAATCAATACGGAGACGAAAAACGGGGGAGGGAGCCCGGCAGCAGGAATTAAGAGAAACCTTAATTAACAATCCTGGATGAATAAAGAGCATCCGAATAATTATACTGTAGCAATGAAGGGGGCTAACAAATCTAAGAATCTTCCAGCAAACGGAAGGGGGAAGTACCTTTGCTAAGAGCAAAGGTGGGAGAAAACCGGTAGAACAGCAAGGAGGCACAAAGCAACTATAACAGGGTAAGACGAAACACTATAAATCTTGAATATAAACAATACATATACCAAGAAAGGGTATAACAACTAAGCAACATATACATAAACAATAAAATGGAATAAGAACCAATTCTTAAAGCCAAATCTATAACATGCTTGTGTCCTAATCGGATGTAGAATGTGAGCGGGGAACATTACCCTTGGTCTCTATCCCATCTCTGCCTCCAGACGGGTGATTGGGCTGGATAGAAGCCAAGGAGTCTGCCTTGAGTGGCCGCTGAGTGTAGTCTTGTGTTGTCAATGAGCGTCTGCGAGCCGCAGCTAGTACGCCGTGAACTTCGGCAACATCTTTAGAACAGGAGCAAAGTGAAATCGACGGCAGGGAGCTGCCATTCAGTAACTGTAATAAGGATAATAAGAATACAATGTCGTAAATAATCGTACAATGAAGAATACAATGTAATATCGTAAATAACCGATGACGGCAAGTGCCGCAGAATGGAAGAAATTAAGAAAGCAACGCCAAACCATAATAACAATTTATATTTTAATAAAATAATACTGGAATGACAGTAACGGGACGGAGTAATATTAATACTGCCATATAGCCCAGCAAATAAAGAGAAGATAATAGTATTAATGTAGGCCCTGGGCGGCTGCATCCCGGCACCGCTGCGTGCGTTGATGGTGATCAGAGGAATATCCGGCTCGCGTTCTCTTCCTCGCCGCAGTAGGGTGTGAAGGGGGGGGGGGGGGTTCCGGCTTGTCGTGGCTGCGAATAAAGGGAACAGGAGAAACCGGCATTGAGCACCAAGCGGGCAGAGCGCAGTGGAAGGAATAGCGGTTGGAGGTAAGGGGCCCCTAACCTAATGATAGACGAGGTAAAATTAAATAGAATACTATTACGTAGTAGGAAACAACAATGGCGAAGGAACAAGAAGAGTAAAATAACCCAGAAGGCCGGATGGCCAAAGAACGTTAGCGACCTATGGCCAACAGCATGCTGGCTGCGCTGGCCAACCACAAGCTGGCCGACGTCATGCTAACTGACTGGCTTGAGCTTGCCGAAAGGAAGGCCGAATGGCCAGTTTTTTGCATGACACCGTGCGCGAGGCCATGCTAAACTTCTCGGTAGCATCCAAATGTAACTTAATGTACTGTCGATACGATGAAGAATGGGTGGTCAGATATAATGCACAAAATTCAGAATAGAATATATAATGAGGGAAACGAGTGTAATAGGACGAAATAACCGGAGGAGAAAAAAAAAAATTTGTGGGGGGGGGGGCCACCCGAATGCACTGCAACTAGCGTACCTTAGCTGAAAATAACTTAAAGGCACAGAGGCAAAGCAATAGATTAATACAAATCCTAATTGATAGTCCCTTAATAACAAATTGAACGTGGAACTTAAACAAAGAGTAAATTGCGGGAGAAAAAATTTTCCGTAATAAATACAAATCAAATTGCGAGTCCAACAATAACAAAATTAACAGACACGCAGACGTAGGAGGAACCGATAAGCCGCGGCTCGCGCACCGCTAGCCATACCTAAACATACCTAGACAGGAAGGGGAGAAGCATAAAGGTAGCCCAGCAAAAGACTAGTAATTAGTAATTAGTAACTCTGCAAATAGCACATCCTGGCTGACTTAATAATTTACTTAGTAACTCTGCAAATAGCACATCCTGGCTGACTTCTTAATAATTTACTTAGTAACTCTGCAAATAGCACATCCTGGCTGACTTTACTTAATAATTTACTTAGTAACTCTGCAAATAGCACATCCTGGCTGACTTTACTTAATAATTTACTTAGGAACTCTGCGAATAGCACATCCTGGCTGACTTTACTTAATAATTTACTTAGTAACTCTGCAAATAGCACATCCTGGCTGACTTTACTTAATAATTTAATTAGTAACTCTGCAAATAGCACATCCTGGCTGACTTTACGTAATGACGTAAGGCAAGGAAAATGAACAAACATACTGAACACAGCAACGCAAAATTAAACATGCGACATGAGCAAAGCATCAACTGGCGGAGTAAATTAAGGTAGGCTGTTTGGGAAAAGGAATCCGTGGTAATCTGAAAGCAGGAGGCATGTTAGTGCTGAAATGTAGAACGTAATTAAGAGGAAGGGCAGGGCATGTCGCGAGATGTCTGCCAGTACAAAATAAGACACCTTCCATATAAGCGTATAAAATCTTAAGTTACATTGTCTTAGGAAGGCAAAGAACGGGATATCATTAAATATACGACGTTCCCGACGACGCTTCGACGCCGCCATCTGCTGGAGTGTACCGTGCCCCAGGCAACGTGGGGGCCACCCCCCTGTCCAGGTCACCTGAATAGGGCAAGTCATGGCACGTGAAGTCTGCAGGTACAAAATAAGGGTATACAATCGGCGTGCATATATAACCATTTTTACATTAAGAGAACGGAGGGAAAGCATAACAAATAAACCTGATAAGTAACGTGAATAAACTGCAAGAGCCAAGCGTAAATACTGTAACCACTGAGGAAACTAAACTGCAAAGCTAAGCATAAACTACTGTAACTACCGATGAAACTAGGCAAAAATGCAGGGCCAGGAGACGTGAAGCTAAAATAAGGGCCCGCGAATACTGCAAATAGCACATCCTGTCTGACTTTACTTAATAATTCTTAGGAACTCTGCAAATAGCACATCCTGGCTGACTTTACTTAATAATTTACTTAGTAACTCTGCAACTAGCACTGCCTGTCTGACTTTACTTAATAAATTACTTGGTAACTCTGCAAATAGCACATCCTGGCTGTCTTTACTTGATGACGGAAGGCAGGGTAAAAGTGGGCAATCATACTGGACACAGCAACGCAAAAATAAACATGCGACATGAGCAACGCATCAACTGTCGGAGTAAATTAAGGAGGCTGATTGGGAAAGAAAGTCCGAGGTAACCTGAAACAGGAGGCATGTTAGCGCCGAGATGTAGAACATAATTATGAATAGGGCAAGGCATGGCACGTGGTATCTGCAAGTACAAAATAAGGGTATACAAACGGCGTGTATATATAGCCATATTACATTAAGGGAACGGAGGAGATGCATAACATAAATATAACCAAATAAGCGACGTGAGTAACTGCAAGAGCCAAACGAAAGTACTGTAACTACTGAGGAAACTAGGCAAACTGTGCTATTATAACATAATTACAATTAATACAATTATAACATAAATAATTATAAATTGCAAAACAAAGTATGCTCAAAATAAAGCTGGACTATAATTCGTTAGAGAAACGGGATTAACACTTGTAAGTTTCCACAGTCGGTGGCTGTGGAAACGTTCCGGGCTACACCGGCAGATGAAACGTCTGGATAAACCAGCGGCCTGGGGGGGGGGGCCCCACTGTGACTTCCGGGCTACCAGGCAGACAACACGTCTGGATAAACCAGCGGCCTGAAAGACCACATATTTATATGGCCAATGTAAATAAGATACCTGAATAACATCGCCAGCTTAACTCACCACAGGAAGAACGTCGGCTGGACATGAACCCCCGAGCGCAGACAGCGAAGACGGCAGCGGCTTTGACAACCTTCGTGGCTACATTGGGCAGACAAAACGTCTGGAGAAACCAGCGGCCTGGGAGGCCGCAGTAGATTCCGGGCTACACCGGCAGACAACACGTCTGGATAAACCCGCGGCCAGAAAGGCCGTGTATTTATATGACCAATATAAATATAATACCTGTAGAACATCGTCGGCTTAACTCATCGCAGGAAGGACGTCGGCTTAACTCATCGCAGGAAGGACGTCGGCTTAACTCATCGCAGGAAGGACGTCGGCTTAACTCATCGCAGGAAGGACGTCGGCTTAACTCATCGCAGGAAGGACGTCGGCTTAACTCATCGCAGGAAGGACGTCGGCTGGGGAGCAGCCCCTGAACGCAGTCAGCTAAGACAGCAGCGGCTGTCAACCTTCCTGGCTACGTTGGGCAGACTAAACGTCTGAATAAACCAGCGGCCTGGGAAGCAGCAGTATATTCCGGGCTACACCGAGCAGACAATACGTCTGATAACCAGCGTCCTGGGAGGCCACACATGTCTGGATAAGCCAGCAGCCGGGAGGCTGCAGATTCTTCTGGGCTACACCGGGCAGACAAAACGACTGTAAAAACGTTTACTGGTACTGGTAAACGAAACTGGTACTGTCTAGCGTCAGTACTTAATAACTTTGACAAAGTCAAGGAAACAAGTATAAAGGTAAAACAGTAAGTAAAATGACATGCACTTAGGCAATGCATAATTAGTAATAAATAGCTGATGGAACTAATCAATACGAGTCCGAGATAAACTTAAAGGGAGAGGCATGAGGCCCGAAGACAGCATCTAGGACATCCTAGCTGACTTTACTTAAAGGTGAAGCATAAGTTAAACAATTGTAAACCAGTAAAGTAAAAACATGCAGCAAGGGCAATGTAAAATGCAGGACATTTGCTGAGGAAACTAAACATAAATGCAGGGCCAGAAGAAACTTAAAGCAAGAGGCAAGGGCCCGATCCCGACAACTATCACATCCTAGCTGACTTTACATAATAACTTAAAGGCAAAGCAGAGGTTAAACAAACGAATGTAAAACCAGCAAAGAAACTAGCAGCTTGACACTGCATAAAATTCAGTAATAAATTAAGGAAACTTATGGAAAACAAGTTCATAAAAACTTAAAGCTAGAGGCCGGAGGCCTGTGACACAGCAGCTAGCATAACCTAGCTGACTTTACAAATAACTTAAAGGCAATAGCAAAAGTTAAACAAACAAATGTAAAACCAGCTAAAGAAAACATGCAGCTTGACACTGCATAAAATTCATTAATAAAGGAAAGTTATGGAAAAACAAGTCCATGAAACAAAGCTAGGAGCCAGAGGCCTGAGACACTGCAGCTAGCCTAACCTAGCCGACTTTACCTAATAACTTATAGGCAAGCAAAGTTACACAAACCTAAGTGTAAAACCTGCAAAAGAAAACATGCAGCTTGACACTGCATTAAATTCAATAATAAATTAAGAAACTTATGGAAAGCACAAGTCCAAGAAAATTTAAAGCTAGAGGCCGGAGGCCTGAGACACAGCAGCTAGCATAACCTAGCTGACTTTACCTAATAACTTATAGGCAATGACCAAAAGTTAAAACAACCTAAATGTAAAACCAGCTAAAGAAACACGCAGCTTGACACTGCATAAAATTCAATAATAAAATGAGGAAACTTATGGAAACAAATCCTGAAAACGAAGCTAGGGGCCAGAGGCCTGAGACACTGCAGCTAGCCTAACCTAGCTAACTTTACCTACTAACTTAAAGGCAATGACCAGAAGTTAAAACAAACCTAAATTTAAATCCAGCTAAAGAAACATGCAGCTTAACACTGCATAAATTTCAGTAGTAAATTAAGGAAACTTGTGGGAAAACAGGTCCATGAAAACAAAGCTAGGGGCCAGAGGCCTGTGACACAGCAGCTTGCCTAACCTAGCTAACTTTACCTACTAACTTAAAGGCAATGACCAGAAGTTAAAACAAACCTAAATTTAAATCCAGCTAAAGAAACATGCAGCTTAACACTGCATAAATTTCAGTAGGAATTAAGGAAACTTGTGGGAAAACAGGTCCATGAAAACAAAGCTAGGGGCCAGAGGCCTGTGACACAGCAGCTAGCCTAACCTAGCTGACTTTCCCTAATAACTTAAAGGCAGTAAGCTAAAGTTAAATAAAACTAAATGTACAACCTGCAAAAGAAACGGAGCTTGACACTGCAATAAATTTGTTAATAAGTTAAGGAAACTTATGGAAAAACTAGTCCATTAACCTTAAAGCTGGTGGCCAGAGGCCTGTGACTCGGCAGCTAGCCTAACCTAGCTGACTTTACCTAATAACTTATAGGCAAAAGCAAAAGTTAAAACAGACCTGAATGAAAGCCTGCAAAAGAAACATGCAGCTTGCCACCATTAAATTCATTAATAAAATAAGGAACTTATGAAAATACAAATCCATGAAAATTAAAGCTAGGGGCGAAAGCAAAGGTAACATTACAGTAAATATTGTAGCGTGAGGAAACACACCCTGACTAACAGTCAGACTGTAAGGAAGGACATATAAAGAACGTAAATAATAAATAACGGCATAACAGAAGTCGCCCAACAGCATACCTCACGTCGACTGGGTGGGGAGCTTAAGGACAGGGCTGAGCAGATGGGGAAGGAGAGGGTAGGGGTGGACAGGCCTCCTCCCGAGTGTGCTTCAAATAACAGCCACCTACTGGAGAAAACCCAGTGCCCCATAACACCGAGGGTCACCTTCCCCTCTAGGACCACTGCACCTGCATTTGGTCACCAACGCTGAACCAACAGGCGTGCTTCAGGGCGCGCGCGCCAACAAAGAGACAAACACTGGTCTGACGCGCCAACACAAACACTGGTCCCGCGCGCCAACAAAACACAAAACTACCTTAAATGTTGAGAAGGGCAGGACGCCCCTAACGGGTCGCTCCGAGTCGTTGTCGCGAGGAACTGTTGTAGGGTCCATGCTGTGAGAACAGTTGAGCGGGCTAAACTTCTGTGTTTACGACTCGCTGAGCAGCAGTGAGTTTTGCGAGGGCAGCGGCGAGGGCAGGCGGAGTGAGGCGGAGCCCCGTTGTTCGCCCGTATTTATACGGCCCCAAACTGCCCGCGCAACGCCGCGGGACGCGCTGCGCAATTGTTTCTTTCTCCCCCGCCAGAAACATCCCCGCTTGTGATGCAAGCAGTGACCATTTATCGAGAGAATCGCTGAAGTGAATCCAATGAATGAGTGTCTGCCCCGCACTCGTGTCTGCCCGTGAAATATCCCGCAGTTCTATTGCTGAAACCTAAGTCCTTTACGTTAAAAAAAATTAAAGAATCTAATTTATATAAAACAAATTAAATGATAACGCAACTAACGCGCAGCACTCGTGATGGATTAATAAAGAATATTTACTGTACTTGAATACTAAGCGCACTTGAAGTGAGCAGCGTGGCCACTGATGACTGATGGAGCGGGACCAGCTGCGCTGAAAAAAACTAAGTCCCGCGCTTTTTCGCTTAAACGCTGAAAAATCAAATTTTTTGTTCTGAAGGAAAATAACTAGTTTTACGTTAATAAACCGCTCTAGCGATTAATATAGACACCCAGGACCTATAAATGCTTACTAAAAATTGAATTTTTTTCAAAAACTGCGTTTTTACTCAATTGCTGGACTCTGCCAATTTTTCTGACTCCGAGGGAAAAAAAAAATTTCTATCACCCCAAATATCACAAAACTCCTTTAATTCACAAAAATTTGGGTTTCTCGTTTCCAGATATAAATACGTTATTATTTACTACTGACGTTGTATACAGAACAATACTGACACTTCGGGCGGTTTCAACACTCACTAATTCGAATTTTCGTCAAAATCAGAGATTTTCACCTCAAATGGACTCTGACAAAATTACAACACGATTTTCTCGAAAAAATACTTTAATTCGGCAAAAATGTACTTATCACTGTTTAATGCTTACGGACAGAATTACGTCCCTTGCGCGCACTAGAGAGTAATACTGGCCCCAGAATATACACAAAACATGAAAATTAGAATTTCCGCCAAAAAGTCAGATTCTAGCCCAAGCTGGACTTAGAAAATTTTCCACCTACGTTTCTACTGAAAACAGAATTCTAAGTCTACAAACACAATTTTACCGTCTTACTGGTAAAAACTAGAAAATATCACACGCATCGACTGGGGAATCCTAATGACGCCCAGATCATACACGTGACCCACGAATACAAATTAATTACAGTTAACGACTTTCCGACATCGACTTAGCTGAAAACTTATCCCAAAATACTTAGAAATATTCCGCGGACAAATAACATTTACACGCAACTTACTATCCCTTAAACTCCTTCACTTATCTATCGTGACCGACACATAGCCCTAAGTCCAGAGGATTAACTACACTCTAGCAACAACGCCTCTGACTTAGACTAATACAACAGGGAATAGCAAAAAATGTACGCACTTAGCCTAATATGCAAGAAAATGCTAAACACTTTGATAAAAAAAAAAAAAAAATTTTAACCGGGGATTGAATGTAAGGGAAAAAAAAATTAACTTCTAGAACAACGAAAATAAACGGAAATTACTTTATAAATTTAAGTATACTTAATTAAAAATGCACTCGACTTAATCTTATAATCGTTCCTACCGGCTCGCCGTACCACACCTAGCCTAGAGGCCACACCATCTAGGTTCCAACAGAGCGACACGCAGCTTTCAGCAACAATTATGACTAGGGACGACTCAACCTCCACTAAGTGTGCGATCACTTAGTTGTTGAATCGCTGCTAGGTAGGTTACTAGTCCGTCCCTCGGAGGCCGCAACGCCCTTCACGGATTACGTTTTTCCTAGCGTTTTGGGTCGTCTAATAACGCCCTCGGACTATCTACTGGCGTCCCACAGATATATCCGCCCCCGACAGCCCTCAAGGAACTGCTGTTGAGAGTATGGTGGCTCCCAACACCTCTGAATTAATTGCAATGGGTCGAGTATGGTACCCAGTCCAATCAACTCGGAGCGGTCTCCTTTTCAATAAATCTAGTTTAACAGCCTAATCTTACTAACTAAACCTTAATCATATCAGCCCGCATGACCCAAGATTCGCCAATCCCCACTCAACCGCACTGTTGTGGGGTGCACTGCTAATCCTGGCCCGCGGCTGTCTCCTTAGCATCCGCGCACGTGTTCGAACGGCTAGACGCGTGAGCCTTTCAACAATTTCAAACAAAATTGTTGAAACCACCGCTGTGCACCATTGTAACACGGATTCGGGTTCCTCTCTCTCTTTCCTTCTTTCTTTGCCCTCTACCCGTATTCTTACTTATATTCTCTACCAAGGGACTCCAAAACTTTTACCAAAGCCAACTCCACGCCACGTGGTCCTAAAGACGATTGACCGACTTAGGATTCTACACCCAGTATGACGTGACCTAAGCTCTGAACAAAACCCTAGAGTCACCTCTGCTGCCACCACCAGACCAGTAATACAAGAGCAATGATCGAGGTCTGGATCGATCACGCTAATTAATCAACCTAGGGGCTTGATCCCCACTATAAACGATGACCTTGAGTGTGGAATAAATTACACGGTAATGATAATTCCGATTCGATGTTAGAATCGGCGCCCAATGCAACTCTGCCTCGTGTGGACCACGTGACCAGGACAAGTATACACATACAACACATGGAAACAATAAAATGCAAATTAATAACAAATTTAATTTATTAAAAGAAAACTAAAACAAAATCTAAATATGTTCACTCCCTATCACTTTAACACTCCCTACTTGACCTGAGTGGCAAATGAGAAGACTATTTCTATACATAACCATAGCAACTATACCTCTATGTTTTCCAGCTAAGATGTTGTGCTGGTCTTGGGGAGAGGTAAGATGGTTGACCTCTCCCAGCTGCTCCCGTATTCACACTAACTCTTCCTTGTCTGGTCTACCCCAGACAAGAGTATTGTATCCTTCCGCCTAGTCAAAGTTCTACCCAGTTACTAGCAAGGTTTAAGTTATAACAATTAAACTCTGTTGTACTTAATTGATCCAGACTGGTTGAATTATTTTACTGAAATAAATTACACAAGCCTCTAACGGCAGAGCTGTTCCCGATCACAAAAATGGTTATTAAAACTTTGAGAAATACTAGACATGTCAACCCTGCTGACCTATGACCGCCGGTCACTCCGCCTTAAAAGTTAGATCTGATTCGTGACGTCACTGATGGTGACTTAAACTCAATAATTAGAATACTCTTGATATTGTATCCAGTACTATTATACAATACAATTTTAATGCAAAATGAATAAAGGCTAATTTTCTCTAAATTACTGAATACTATAGGATGATTCATTATACGCAGTTATGAACAACGCGTCGGTTATTTCCACCGCGAATCCCCCTGGGGGTCAGGTCACCATGCGGCTCAGCTTCCCATTCTCTTTTGTCGATAAACCACTCTGGATAATTCTTACAACAGCCTAGTTTGTTACAACGAGAGTGAGTTAGAGATTACCTTTGTTAACTCTGATATCAACTTTAATGAACAAAGATGTTTTGGAAAGTTTCTCTGAGAATATCTTTGATAACTCTAAGATTAACTTTGATGACTTTGAGAACAAGTTTGATGACTGAGATTATTTTTTAACGTCTTTTGGAACAACTTTGATGACTGAGAATAGCTTTGATGACTCTGAGAATAGCTTTGGGTAGCTCTGAGAATAACTTTTTGTTGTCTTAGAATAACTTTTGATTGTTCTGAGAATAACTTTAGATATCTCTGAGAATAAGTTTGATGAACGAAGATATCTTACTGAGCAACTTTTATGTTTCGAAGAATAACTTTGATATCTCGAAGAGTGCCTTTGGTGTGTTTGAGAGTATCTTTGATGCCTCGAGAGGTGTCTTTGATGTCTTAAAGGATGTCTTTGATGTCTCAAAGGATGTCTTTGAGTGCAACTTTGGTGTCTTTGAGTAAGTCCTTGATGTACTGAAGAGTGTCTTTGATTTCTCGAAGAGTAACTTTGGTGTCACGGAGAGCACCTTTGACTATTTTTCTTACATAACGACATATAATTTTTACGAAAGTGCTGAAAAAGTTACATTTGACTATTTTAGTGAAGTGGAAGGTTACTTTAATTAAGAACAGTGTTGGAAAGAGGCTACACATGACTATTTTTCAGATGAGAGAAGTGATATTTCAGTTAAGAAATGACAGGGAACCATGATGAAGTAACTATTTTTTAGTTGACTGATGAGTACTTTTAGTTAAGCAAAAAAGACAAAATATGACGAGGGAGACTATTTTTGTGCTCCCCAAAGTATAATGCCAGTTAAGAACAGCGATGAAAGATGTCTTTGGTTATTTTTTCTTACTTGACAAAACATAATTTTAGTTAGGAACAATGATGATGAATATGACTTTTTCTGTTGATTGATGGATAATTTTAGTTATGAAATGACAATGAAACATGAAGAACACAGTTATTTTCTGATGACTAGGGAATAAGTTTAGTTAAGAAATGATGAAAGTTATTATTTTTTAGTTGATTGACGATGGATAAAGTTAGTTATGAACAGTGTTGGAAAGATTCCTTTGACTATTTTTTGGTTGATTGGATAATAAGTTTAGTTGAGAAATGACGAAAGTGACTATGTTTTAGTTGATTGGCGAAAGATTTTTAGTTAAGAAGTTACAAGAAAGGTTTGTCTTTGTAAATTTGGAACTGAATAAAGCGTAGATTTGTTTAAGAACAGGGTTAATAGAACTATTAAGTTAACTACGAGAATTACTTTGACATAATTTTGCAAATAAAAACTGGGTGACTAAAATTGTTGAGGGAACTGTATTGCAGTATAATATTATTTGACAAAGAACTAGTTAGCGAATGGAAGAAACAAATTGGTTTAAAGAAACAAAGAACATAAAAAATTGAGGTTAAGTAGGGGAATGAAGACAGTGAACATACGGTGAACACAGAAAACATGTAAGAAAAAGTTGATGAATAGAGTGAACATGCAAGGAATATGAACTTACAGAGAATATGAAGACATGATAAGGAACATAGGGAATACAAATAATGAACACTGAACATGTGAAGAACAAGCTAAGAACATTGAGAACATGAATACTGAGTATAAAAGTTATACAGAGAACATGTAAGGGACTGTAATGAACGTGGGGGAAAAATGGTAGAAAACAGAAAAAATTGAGAAAACCAGGTGAAAAAATTGGAACTGAGCATGCTGTGAACATTTGTAGAACATGGATTGAACACAGATAACATGGACAAAAATGTGAAGAACACAGCCGAATATAGAGAAAATAAGCAAATACAGTATGATTATTGAAGGTTTGGATACGTTGGGGATGAGAAGGTAAGGGAGGGAAAGGGTAAGGTGATTACTCTGATAAAGAGTTAGGCTGGAGAGGGACTTGATTGGATATATTTATGTTCGATGATCTAAGACAGAGGAAATGGAGCTTGGCTAATGTCCAGATTAATTTTACTAGGTTAGAAGTAAGGTGATCTTAAATCTCAGGTGATTTAGTTGGATAATAAAGAACTTGCACAAAATGAGATAAGCGGGGAACAAGAGTTGAAACTCGGTAACTGAACTGGCTTTTATTTACTATGTCTGAAAATGTAGTTGGGTGTTTAAATCTCAGGGGGATTTGGACTGATAGTAATGAATTTACAGGAGTGAACTTGGAAAGAGGACAAGAGCTAGAGTTTTATAATTGTTTACATCATATTTACTATGTCTGAAATACAGAGGGTAAAAATTTCAGGGTAATTGATGGGTTATTTACAAAGATACGAGAGAGAACTAAGGTGGGGACGAGAGCTGGAGCTCGATAACTGCTTGATCTTATTTACGGTGTCTGAAATACAGAGGGTAAAAATTTCAGGGGAATTGATAGTATATTAACAAAGACTTGAGGGGGAAGTAGGGTGGGGGACGAGAGCTGGAGCTCAGTAACTGACTTGATCTTATTTACTACGACTGAAATATGACTGTTTAAAATTTCAGGGGGATTGGACTGCTAGTAGCGAAAATGTGGTCTCTGTCAAATTTGGGTCTTCAACTGGACTCTGATTAATTTCGATCATGAACTGGACTCTGAATATTTGGCATAAAGTGGACTCTGGCGAATTTTCAGTATAAACTGGACTCTGATGAATTTTGCTCACAAAGTGGACTCTGTTTATTTTGGGTAAAAACTGGACTCTGATGAATTTCTGTCATTAATTGGACTCTGATTATTTTTGGGTATAAAATGGACTCTGTCAAATTTTCACAGATTACAGGACTCTGACGAATTTTGCTAGAAAACTGGACTCTGGCGAATTTCTGTTGATAAATGAACTCTGATCATTTTTGGGTAAAAACTGGACTCTGATGAATTTTGCTCACAAAGTGGACTCTAAATAATTTAGGTCAACAACTAGACTCTGAAAAATTTTGGTCTTTACAGGTGAAACAGCCGTAAATTGTTATAAAACACGATATTTTCTAAAAATTTTCTTTAAGATTTTCCTACATATTTTCATCATAGAACTTTTAACAAACCTCTAAAATCTCAGAAATTATGCTCCTCATAAGAATTCCTTACTTCCAAATCTGCGACTGCCCAAATTCACCTGAAAAACCCCAAAGCCATAAACGGGAATTTCTAAAATTTACCTGAAAACCCTGGCTCACAAACAGGAATTTCTCCGATGTTGAAAACAGGCAAAATATGTCCGTAGATTTTACCTGGAAATGCTGGCTCTTAAACAGGAATTTGAATTTCTCCCATAAGAACTTTAACAAACTCGTATGAACTTATTTTCAGCATAAGAACTTTTAACAAACTTCTGAAGTCTCGGAAATTACTTTTCTCATAAGAAATCCTTAATCCCAAATCTGTGTCTACCCAAATTCACCTGAAAACCCTAAAGAGCTACAGGGGAATTTCTAAATTCACCTGAAACCCCGAAGACTCACAGGGGAATTTCTCCCAAAAACAAAAATTCCCCTGTGAGTCTTACTCCCTACTTGTGTGTGTGTGTGTGTGTGTGTGTATTCACCTACTTGTGTTTTGCGGGGGTTCAGCTTTGCTCTTTCGGCCCCGCCTCTCAACTGTCAATCAACTGTTTACTAACTACGTCTCGGTCTCCGTGGTGTAGTGGTAAGACACTCGCCTGGCGTTCCGCGAGCGCTATGTCATGGGTTCGTATCCTGGCCGGGGAGGATTTACTGGGCGCAATTCCTTAACTGTAGCCTCTGTTTAACGCAACAGTAAAATGTGTACTTGGATGAAAAAACTATTCTTCGTGGCAGGGGATCGTATTCCAGGGACCATAGGATTAAGGACTTGCCCGAAACGCTACGCGTACTAGTGGCTGTACAAGAATGTAACAACTCTTGTATATATCTCAAAAAAAAAACTACTTTTTTTCACACCCGCCCCCCAGGAAGCAGCCCGTGACAACTGACTACCTCCCAGGTACCTATTTACTGCTAGGTAACAGGGGCATTCAGGGTGAAAGAAACTTTGCCCATTTGTTTCTGCCTGGTGTGGGAATCGAACCTGCGCCACAGAATTACGAGTCCTGCGTGCTATCCACCAGGCCCCCCTTAGGTAAGGCCCCCTTTGTGTGTTGTGTGTGTACTCTCCTAGTTGTATTCACCCACTTGTGCTTGTGGGGAAGAGCTCTGGCTCTTTGGTCCCGCCTCTCAACTATCAATCAACTGGTGTACAGGTTCCTGAGCCTACTGGGCTCTATCATATCTACATTTGAAACTGCGTATGGAGTCAGCCTCCACCACATCACTGCCTAATGCATTCCATCTGTTAACTACTTTGACACTGAAAAAGTTCTTTCTAACGTCCCTGTGGCTCATGTGGGTACTCAGTGTCCACCTGTGTCCCCTTGTTTACGTACCACCCGTGTTGAATAGTTTATCCTTGTCTACAATGTCAATTTCCCTGAGGGTTTTGTAGGTAGTGATCATGTCTCCCCTTATTCTTCTGTCTTTCAGTGACGTAAGGTGCATTTCCCACAGCCTTTCCTCGTAACTCATGCCTCTTAGTTCTGGGACTAGTCTAGTGGCATACCTATGGACTTTTTCCAGCTTCGTCTTGTGCTTGACAAAGTACGGGCTCCATGCTGGGGCCGCATACTCCAGGATTGGTCTTACATATGTAGTATACAAGATTCTGAACGATTCCTTGCACAGGTTCCTGAAGGCTGTTCTGATGTTAGCCAGCCTCGCATATGCCGCAGACGTAATTCTTTTTATGTGGGCTTCAGGAGACAGGTTTGGTGTGATATCAACTCCTAGATCTTTCTCTCTGTCCGTTTCATCAAGTACTTCATCTCCTATTCTGTATCCTGTGTCTGGCCTTCTGTTTCCACCGCTTAGTTTCATAACTTTGCATTTACTCGGGTTGAACTTCAACAGCCATTTGTTGGACCATTCACTCAGTCTGTCTAGGTCATCTTGTAGCCTCCTACTATCATCCTCTGTTTCAATCCTCCTCGTGAGTTTTGCATCATCTGCAAACATTGAGAGAAACGATTCTATACCCTCTGGAAGATCATTTACATATATAAGAAACATTATAGGTCCAAGGACTGACCCCTGCGGGACTCCACTTGTGACGTCTCGCCAATCTGAGACCTCACCCCTCACACAGACTCGTTGTATTCTGCTGCTTAGGTACTCCCTTATCTAATGGAGTACCTTCCCTTTCACTCCAGCCTGCATCTCCAGCTTTTTCACTAGCCTCTTGTGTGGCACTGTATCAAAGGCTTTCTGGCAATCCAAAAATATGCAGTCTGCTCACCTCTCTCTTTCTTACCTGATTTTTGTTGCCTGGTCGTAGAATTCAAGTAACCCTGTGAGGCAGGACCTGCCATCCCTGAACCCATGTTGATGCTGTGTTACAAAGTTCTTTCGCTCCAGATGTTCCACTAGCTTTCTTAGCACAATCTTCTCCAACAGCTTGCATGGTATGCAGGTTAGGGACACTGGCCTGTAGTTCAGTGCCTCCTGTCTATCCCCTTTCTTGTATATCGGGACTACGTTAGCTGCTTTCCAAATTCTTGGCCGTTCCCTGTTGCCAGTGATTTGTTATACACTATGGGGACTGGCAGGAACAATGCTTCTGCTCCTTCCTTTAGTATCCAAGGGGAGATTCCATCTGGGCCTATAGCCTTTGTCTCATCCAACTCTATTAAACACTTCCTTACTTCCCCGCTGGCAATCTCAAAGTCTTCCAGTGGTTCCTGGTTAACTATTCCTTCTTTTATCTCTGGAATTTCTCGTTGCTCTAAGGTGTAGACGTCCTGAAATTTCTTATTCAGTTCCTCACACACTTCCTTGTCGTTTGTAGTGAATCCTTCCGCCACTATCCTTAATTTCATAACCTGTTCCTTTACTGTTGTTTTTCTCCTGATGTGGCTATGCAACAATTTAGGCTGAGTCTTTGCCTTGCTTGCGATGTCGTTTTCGTATTGTCTTTCTGCCTCTCTTCTAAACCTGACATATTCATTCCTGGCATTCTGGTATTTTTCTCTGGTCTCAAGTGTCCTGTTATTCTTATAGTTTCTCCATGCCCTTTTACTTTGCTGCTTAGCTAGCCTACATCTCTGATTAACCCATGGGTTTCTCATCTTCATTTCGTTGTTTTCATATTGGTCTGGGACAAACTTGTTTGCTGCGTCCTGGCATTTCTGCGTGACGTAGTCCATCATGTCTTGGGCCGTCTTTCCCCTGAGCTCTGTTCCCATGTTATATCTGTTAGAAATCGTCTTATCTCCTCCTAGTTTCCCTTACGGAATGCCAGTCTTGTTTTCAGTACCCTTCCTCGAGTTCAATAACCCTTCTTCAATCAGGTACTCAAACACCAGTACACTGTGGTCGCTCATTCCTACTGGGGCCTCAAAACCGATTTCTCTTATGTCGGAGTCGTTCAGAGTGAAGACCAGGTCGAGTCTCGCTGGTTCGTCATTGCCTCTCATCCTTGTGGGTTCTCCGACATGCTGGGTTAAAAAGTTTCTTGTCACCACCTCCAATAGTTTGGCTCTCCACGTATCCTCGCCTCCATGAAGTTCCTTGTTCTCCCAGTCAATCCTTCCATGATTGAAGTCCCTCATGATGAGCAGGTGGGATCTATTTATACAGGCAGCAGAGGTTGCCCTCTTTGCGCGTATGTGTGTGTGTGTGTGTGTGTGTGT
Source organism: Procambarus clarkii (assembly GCF_040958095.1). NCBI lineage: Eukaryota > Metazoa > Arthropoda > Malacostraca > Decapoda > Cambaridae > Procambarus > Procambarus clarkii. The sequence goes on from NC_091192.1 coordinate 3,794,497, forward strand.
GTGTGTGTGTGTGTGTGTGTGTGTGTGTGTGTGTGTGTGTGTGTGTGTGTGTGTGTGTGTGTGTGTGTGTGTGTGTGTGTGTGTGTGTGTGTGTGTGTGTGTGTGTGTGTGTGTGGGGGTGTGTGTGTGTGTGTGTGTGTGTGTGTGTGTGTGTGTGTGTGTGTGTGTGTGTGTGTGTGTGTGTGTGTGTGTGTGTGTGTGTGTGTGTGTGTGTGTGTGTGTGTGTGTGTGTGTGTGTGTGTGTGTGTGTGTGTGTGTGTGTGTGTGTGAGTGTGGATGTGTGGTCCCCTAGTTGTGCTTGCAGAGGTTGGAGAGGCAGCGCCATAGAAAAAGAGCTTGTTACGACCCTGGGTTCATAGTTGGAAACCAGAGGTCAAATTGAGTTCCAAATAATCTTGTGAGAAGTGAGAAGGATAGTTAGTTAACATAACGTTTATACTTAGAGCATTTCATACATTTGTTCACGCCTTCCTTGCCAAACGTAAGATGAATCTGCTTCTCATAGAACATTCAGACTCTGTGCTAGTTGATTATTAAATATAATATTGAACTAGTTATCAGTTATTCTTAGAATTATTAAAGTAACTAGTAATGGATGTCTGGGTAAACTTGGGATGATGTCTGCTGTACGATCAGCTGAGTATCCATCCCGGACAGGCCCCCACATGTTATGGAAAAGGTATGAAGTTGTACTGAGAGGGCCACTAGTAATAATCAAAGGAGTTCCTAAAGTCAGTGGAGAGCTCCATCTCATAAGCACATCTAGGTAAGTACAGACATACACACACACACGTGGGTAAGGAACTACCTAACAGGAAGGTAATGGTAAGGGGCGAGAAGTCACCCCGCACCATTCATATTCAACAACATATATATATATATATATATATATATATATATATATATATATATATATATATATATATATATATATATATATATATATATATATATATATATACATATATATATATATATATATATATATATATATATATATATATATATTGTATTTCAGTTGTATATAGTCCTGGGGACCATTCAGGCTTGTTTGCATATATATATATATATATATATATATATATATATATATATATATATATATATATATATATATATATATATATATATATATACATATATATATATATATATATATATATATATATATATATATATATATATATATATATATATATATATATAGCAACGCGGAAATAAACGCTGCTATAAGAAGACACTTGGACCGTTGGTATAATTCAGAACCTAGAACACAAACCACAACACCCCCAATTAAATTATATTACAAATCAACCATGCACAGTGAACATATAAAAGAGGAAAGAATAATGAAAGAAATAATCCGTAAAGGAGTAAAAAGCACTACTCCTAACCAAAACATAAACCTGATAATATTCTACAAAACCAAGAAGACTTCCGAACTCCTTATCAAAAACAGCCCGAAGCCGACGGAGAACCCTCTACAGCAGTCAAGCGTTGTATACATGTACACTTGCCCCCACGAAGGATGTAACCTTCAATGTAAGTACATAGGTATGACGTCGACCAAGCTGACGAGGCGTTTGACATGCCATCTTCAATCTGGTGCCCCTAGGAATCACATGAGACAAGCCCATGACATTACTCTAACAAGAGAAATGTTGAACAAGAATACTTGCATAATAGACAAAACCCAAGATTCAAGAAGATTACAAATTCTTGAGGCAATTCACATAAGAATAGAGCGACCTACCATGAACACCCAAATCACGGAACTATTTACTCTACCCACCATGAGAGTAAGGACAAGACAAGAACATATCGATGCCAACACAGAAGACAATGTCCAACATAACAGGCCAATTACACTGGATTAATCTTTGTGTTTAGATAGGAGATGCCTCGTATGGGCCAATAAGCCTTCTGCAGCCCCTATGTTTATCCCTTATGTATCCCCCCATGTTTTCACCTTCATTGTATTATCACCTGACCTAATGCGGGTATAAAATCAACTAGTATTGTAAGATCTGTTCACTTGAGAATGAACCATGGAGGTTCGAAACGTCGTGCAAATTATACAAATAAGTGTAATACACTCTATAGTAAATCACTTCTTTTCTTCACCTTAAAAGTACGAAAATGAGTTTTGGAGAACTCCTATTTCAATTAAGCCCTGATGCTAAGAAAATAGTTAGAGGGATAGAAGCCCTAAACCAGAAAATTATAAATACAGAATATGCGGTCATATTCAATGAAACATGTTTGAAAGAAAACCTGCTGCCAGTATACACCAATATATATATATATATATATATATATATATATATATATATATATATATATATATATATATATATATATATATATATATATATATATATATATATATATATATTTATATATATATATATATATATATATATATATATATATATATATATATATATATATATATATATATATTTATATATATATATATATATTTATATATATATATATATATATATATATATATATATATATATATATATATATATATATATATATATATATATATATATATATAGATATATATATAAATATATATATATATATATATATATATATATATATATATATATATATATATGTCGTACCTAGTAGCCAGAACGCACTTCTCAGCCTACTATGCAAGGCCCGATTTGCCAAATAAGCCAAGTTTTCATGAATGAATTGTTTTTCGACTACCTAACCTACCTAACCTAACCTAACTTTTTCGGCTACCTAACCTAACCTAACCTATAAAGATAGGTTAGGTTAGGTTAGGTAGGGTTGGTTAGGTTCTATCATATATCTACGTTAATTTTAACTCCAATAAAAAAAAATTGACCTCATACATAATGAAATGGGTAGCTTTATCATTTCATAAGAAAAAAATTAGAGAAAATATATTAATTCAGGAAAACTTGGCTTATTAGGCAAATCGGGTCTTGCATAGTAGGCTGAGAAGTGCATTCTGGCTACTAGGTTCGACACATATATATATATATATATATATATATATATATATATATATATATATATATATATATATATATATATATATATATATATATATATATATATATATATACTATATATACTATACTCTGAATACTTTTTATTTTCTTCTCCGAGGCTATGGGTCCCCACATTGGCACCAGAGGTGGTACCCTCACAAATTTTTATATATATATAAATATATAAATGTAAATATATATATATATATATATATATATATATATATATATATATATATATATATATATATATATATATATATATATATATGTCGTACCTAGTAGCCAGAACGCATTCTCAGCCTACTATGCAAGGCCCGATTTGCCTAATAAGCCAAGTTTTCATGAATTGATATATTTTCTCTAATTTTTCTCTTATGAAATGATAAAGCTATCCATTTCATTATGTATGACGTCAATTTTTTTTTATTGGAGTTAAAATTAACGTAGATATATGACCGAACCTAACCAACCCTACCTAACCTAACCTATCTCTATAGGTTAGGTTAGGTTAGGTTAGGTAGCCGAAAAAGTTAGGTTAGGTTAGGTTAGGTAGGTTAGGTAGTCGAAAAACAATTAATTCATGAAAACTTGGCTTATTATGCAAATTTGGCCTTGCACAGTAGGCTGAGAAGTGCGTTCTGGCTACTAGGTACGACATATATATATATATGTCGTACCTAGTAGCCAGAACTCACTTCTCAGCCTACTATGCAAGGCCCGATTTGCCTAATAAGCCAAGTTTTACTGAATTAATATATTTTCTCTATTTTTTTTCTTATGAAATGATAAAGCTACCCATTTCATTATGTATGAGGTCAATTTTTTTTATTGGAGTTAAAATTAACGTAGATATATGACCGAACCTAACCAACCCTACCTAACCTAACCTAACCTATCTTTATAGGTTAGGTTAGGTTAGGTAGGTTAGGTAGTCGAAAAAACATTAATTCATGAAAACTAAGCTTATTAGGCAAATCGGGCCTTGCATAGTAGGCTGAGAAGTGAGTTCTGGCTACTAGGTACGACATATATATATATATATATATATATATATATATATATATATATATATATATATATATATATATATATATATATATATATATATATATATATATATATATGTCGTACCTAATAGCCAGAACGCACTTCTCAGCCTACTATTCAAGGCCCGATTTGCCTAATAAGCCAAGTTTTCATGAATTAATGTTTTTTCGTCTACCTAACCTACCTAACCTAACCTAACCTAGCTTTTTTTGGCTACCTAACCTAACCTTACCTATAAATATAGGTTAGGTTAGGTTAGGTAGGGTTGGTTAGGTTCGGTCATATATCTACGTTAATTTTAACTCCAATAAAAAAAATTGACCTCATACATAGAGAAAAGGGTTGCTTTATCATTTCATAAGAAAAAAATTATAGTAAATATATTAATTCAGGAAAACTTGGCTTATTAGGCAAATCGGGCCTTGAATAGTAGGCTGAGAAGTGAGTTCTGGCTACTAGGTACGACATATATATATATATATATATATATATGTCGTACCTAATAGCCAGAACGCACTTCTCAGCCTACTATGCAAGGCCCGATTTGCCTAATAAGCCAAGTTTTCATGAATTAATGTTTTTTAGACTACCTAACCTAACCTAACCTACCTTTTTCGGCAACCTAACCCAACCTAACCTATGAAGATAGGTTAGGTTAGGTTAGGTAGGGTTGGTTAGGTTCGGTCATATATCTACGTTAATTTTAACTACAATAAAAAAATTGACCTCGTACATAATGAAATGAGTAGCTTTATCATTTCATAAGAAAAAAATTATAAAAAATATATTAATTCAGGAAAACTTGGCTTATTAGGCAAATCGGGCCTTGAATAGTAGGCCAAAAAGTGAGTTCTGGCTACTAGGTACGACATATATATATATATATATATATATATATATATATATATATATATATATATATATATATATATATATGTCGTACCTATTAGCCAGAACTCACTTCTCAGCCTACTATGCAAGGCCCGATTGGCCTAATAAGCCAAGTTTTCATGAATTAATGGTTTTTCAACTACCTAACCTACCTAACCTAACCTAACTTTTTCGGCTACCTAACCTAACCTAACCTATACAGATAGGTTAGGTTAGGTTAGGTAGGGTTGGTTAGGTTCAGTCATATATCTACGTTGATTTTAACTCCAATAAAAAAAATTGTCCTCAAACATAATGAAATAGGTAGCTTTATCATTTCCTAAGAAAAAAATCAGAGAAAATATATTAATTAAGGAAAACTTGGCTTATTAGGCAAATCGGGCATTGCATAGTAGGCTGAAAAGTGCGTTCTGGCTACTAGGTACGACATATATATATATATGTCGTACCTAGTAGCCAGAACTCACTTTTTGGCCTACTATTCAAGGCCCGATTTGCCTAATAAGCCAAGTTTTCCTGAATTAATATATTTTTTCTAATTTTTTTCTTATGAAATGATAAAGCTACCCATTTCATTATGTATGAGGTAAATTTTTTTTTATTGGAGTTAAAATTAACGCAGATATATGACCGAACCTAACCAACCCTACCTAACCTAACCTAACCTATCTTTATAGGTTAGGTTAGGTTTGGTAGCAGAAAAAGTTAGGTTAGGTTAGGTTAGGTAGGTTAGGTAGTCGAAAAACAATTAATTCATGAAAACTTGGCTTATTAGGCAAATCGGGCCTTGCATAGTAGGCTGAGAAGTGCGTTCTGGCTACTAGGTACGACATATATATATATATATATATATATATATATATATATATATATATATATATATATATATATATATATATATATATATATATGACAATGTCAGACCACGGAGGAAAAATGAAACAGGAAATTTCCTTAAGTACTTTCGTATATTAAATACATCTTCAGAAGGTCCTTCTGAAGATGTATTTAATATATATATATATCGTCTGGTCGATTGGGCTGGTAGTTGTTACTTTGGGTTGCTGGGTAGATCCGAAAGCTTGTATTCTTTTTACCCTTTCTGGACATCGTTTGTTCCAGGCGTGATGTGTATCCCCGCAGTTTGATGCATTTTGCTTTCGTTTACCTTCTTTATGCAGATTCTAGCATATGTCGGTGTTGTGGAGCTGGCTGCATACTCCACATCGTTCCGGGCCTCTGCAGCCATCTTTGTGGTGGCCGAAGCGCTGACATCTGTAACAGCGCATGGTTCTGGGTTGTACAGTCTCAGCCTGAATTGACCATAGATCCCAACTCTCAGAGTGTTGATGCGAGGTCCTTTTATTGTTACGAGGACCTGTTTTGTTTCAATATTGTTGTGCTTGCATCTTTCCGCCGTTGTGACATTTGGGCATTCTAAGAGTCTGTTTGCATGAACTTCAACTGGGAACTGTTGTACTATCATTTTAGTGATTTTTTCTTCTGGTTTCAGTTCAACTTGATGTTCTTTATTCCTGAGGTTTGTGATTATATCCGGATTAGCTGTGGATATGTTATATTCGCCTCTAATGTCGGGTTTAGCTATAAGATCTGATCCTGGATTATCCTATATTATTAACCATATTTAATAAATCAATAGAGTCAGGCAGAGTGCCAGAGTTTTGGAAAGTTGCTAATGTGATACCAGTTTTTAAGAAAGGAGATAGATCACTTGCGTCTAACTATCGACCAATTAGCCTAAAGTCTATTGTGGGAAAGTTACTCGAATCTATAATAGCAAATAAAATTCGTCTTCATCTTGAAAAACATAAATAAATAATTGAGTCGCAACATGGTTTTATAAATGGCCGTTCATGTTTAACAAATTTGTTATCTTTTTATTCTAGCATAGTTGAGGCAGTTGATAGTGGTAAGGATTGCGATGTTGCGTACCTTGACTTTAGCAAAGCTTTTGATACAGTGCCACATGAAAGACTGATTAAAAAGTTAGAGTCTCATGGTATTGGGGGTGCTATATTAAGCTGGATTAGGGCATGGCTATTCCAAAGGAAACAGAGAGTTAGTATAAATGGAGTCAAGTCAGAGTGGGAAAATGTGGTAAGTGGAGTGCCTCAAGGCTCTGTCCTGGGACCTCTGTTGTTTATTATATATATATAAATGATTTAGATTCAGGTTTGAGTAGCAACATTTGCAAATTTGCCGATGATACGAAAATCGGTAGGGAAATTAATTCGGAGGAGGACTCACTATCACTTCAAGTTGATCTAGATAGGGTTTTGAAATGGTCAAAAGATTGGCAAATGCAGTTTAATGCTGATAAATGTAAAGTTCTGAGGTTAGGTAATGTTGATAGAGTTACAAGATACGAGTTAGATGGTGTTGAGATTGCGAAGTCGGATTGCGAAAGGGATCTAGGAGTTATGATTAGTAAGAATTTAAAACAAAAGGATCAAAGGATTGGAATGTAGAAAATAGAGAACTATTAGCTGAATATCAAATATATGGATTTAAACTATTTCACACAGATAGATATATTAGACGAGGAGGTGGAGTAGCCATATATGTTAGGGACAATTTGAAATGTAGTCTCAAAGAGGGAATCAAAACAGAGCCACACACAGAAACTATTTGGATTGAATTAAACGAAAAAGCTAATAATATTATAATAGGAGTAATATATAGGCCACCAAATTTAGACAGAATGGAAGCAAAGCATCTATGGGATGAAATATCTAGAGCATCTAGATCTAACAGTATTTATGTCATGGGTGACTTTAATTTTAGCGGAATAAACTGGTTGAACAAAACAGGGAATAGTGAAGCAGAAGATTTTCTAGAATTAATTGACGATTGCTTTCTTACGCAACACATTAAGGAACCAACACGGGAAAATAATATTTTAGATTTAGTGTTAACTAACAGGGAAACGCAAATTAATGACATCGAAATAGGGAGTGAGCTAGGGAGCAGTGATCACAAAGAAATCAGATTTAGCATAGAATGGAATAGACCAGTAGGAGAAAATTCTGTTAAAGTGCCAGATTTTCGAAAAGCTGATTTTAATAGCCTAAGAAATTTTTTGGGTCAAATTGATTGGAAAGTCTTGGGTATGGGGTGTGGGCCGGTCTTGGAGCGAGACATGAACCCAGCGATAGGTGACTTAAATGGGGATTTCGATGTGGATTCAATATATAACTTATTTAAGAATATTCTAAACAAAGCACAGGAACGTAGTATACCATACAAATTGAATAGATCGAATACTAATGACCCAAAGTGGATAACAAAGAATTTGAAGAACCTTATAGGTAAAAAGAGAGCTTGGTACAAAAGGATTAAAAATGGGGAGGTCACTTTAGAACAGGAATTCGTACAACTGGTTAGAAATGTTAAAAAAGAGATAAGGAAAGCAAAAAGAAACTATGAAGTTCGCATAGCAGGGCAAGCAAAGACAAATCCTAAAGGGTTTTTTCAGTTATATCGTACTAAGACTAGGGAAAGGATAGGTCCATTAAAAACTGAGACAGGTCAAATAACAGATAGTGATGAAGAGATGAGTAGTATTTTTAATAAATATTTTGTATCTGTATTTACTAAAGAGGAACTTAACAATATGCCTTCAGCCGAACAAGTCTATGTGGATGGGGACGAGGACAGGTTGACGAGTTTAGCAGTTACCAGGGAGGATGTTCTTAAACAAATAGTAAAACTCAAACCAAACAAATCCCCAGGGCCGGATGAAGTGTTTGCCAGGGTGCTTAAAGAATGCAAAGAGGAGCTTTGTGACCCACTGTCAACCATATTTAATAAATCAATAGAGTCAGGCAGAGTGCCAGAGTTTTGGAAAGTTGCTAATGTGATACCAGTTTTTAAGAAAGGAGATAGATCACTTGCGTCTAACTATCGACCAATTAGCCTAACGTCTATTGTGGGAAAGTTACTCGAATCTATAATAGCAAATAAAATTCGTCTTCATCTTGAAAAACATAAATTAATAATTGAGTCGCAACATGGTTTTATAAATGGCCGTTCATGTTTAACAAATTTGTTATCTTTTTTATTCTAGCATTGTTGAGGCAGTTGATAGTGGTAAGGATTGCGATGTTGTATACCTTGACTTTAGCAAAGCTTTTGATACAGTGCCACACGAAAGACTGATTAAAAAGATAGAGTCTCATGGTATTGGGGGTGCTATATTAAGCTGGATTAGGGCATGGCTATACCAAAGGAAACAGAGAGTTAGTATAAATGGAATCAAGTCAGAGTGGGAAAATGTTGTAAGTGGAGTGCCTCAAGGCTCTGTCCTGGGACCTCTGTTGTTTATAATATATATAAATGATTTAGATTCAGGTTTGAGTAGCAACATTTGCAAATTTGCCGATGATACGAAAATCGGTAGGGAAATTAATTCGGAGGAGGACTCACTATCACTTCAAGTTGATCTAGATAGGGTTTTGAAATGGTCAAAGGATTGGCAGATGCAGTTTAATGCTGATAAATGTAAAGTTCTGAGGTTAGGTAATGATGATAGAGTTACAAGATACGAGCTAGATGGTGTTGTGATTGCGAAGTCGGATTGCGAAAGGGATCTGGGAGTTATGATTAGTAAGAATTTAAAACAAAAGGATCAATGCATAAATGTTCGTAATAAGGCAAATCGGACACTTGGATTTATTAATCGCAGCGTTAGTAACAAGACACCTGGTGTGGTTCTCAAGCTATATCTTGCTCTAGTTAGGCCCCATTTAGATTATGCAGTTCAGTTTTGGTCGCCATATTATAGAATGGATATAAATTCACTTGAACGTGTCCAGCGTAGGATGACTAAGTTAATTCCCCAAATTAGAAATCTTTCATATGAAGAAAGATTAACAAAGCTTAAGTTGCATTCACTGGAAAGGCGAAGAGTTAGGGGTGACATGATAGAGGTTTACAAGTGGATGAATGGACATAACCGGGGGGATATTAATAGGGTATTAAAAGTATCAACACAGGACAGAACACGAAACAATGGGTATAAATTGGATAAGTTTAGATTTAGGAAAGACTTGGGTAAATACTGGTTCAGTAACAGGGTTGTTGATTTGTGGAACCAATTGCCGCGTAACATTGTGGAGGTGGGGTCCCTCGATTGTTTCAAGCACGGGTTGGACATGTATATGAGTGGGATTGGGTGGTTATAAATAGGAGCTGCCTCGTATGGGCCAATAGGCCTTCTGCAGTTACCTTTGTTCTTATGTTCTTATCCTTTTCCAGTGCGGCAATGTAAGCATAAGTGGGACCATGCATTCTACTGGTATTTTGGTTTTGAAGATGGTCCTTGGCATTGGTTTGGGTGCTGCTCTTGAGTTCTGGTTGGCTTCTAAATTGGTTTCTTCGGGCGTTTCTTCGGTTCTTCTTCGTTTGTTTGCCTTTCCGTTTCCTATAATTTGCCACGGTGGTTCATTGAGGGTTGGGTCGTCTTCAGCAATTTTCCTTGCTCTTGCTACTAGATCACTGTGCCCTTCTGCGTTAATAATTCAAGAAGGATGGTTAGGAAAGTCATATCTTGGGGGGACATGGTTACACTGTACTAAAAGAGTAACTGAGGGAGTGACTGTAACTGTGTACTGCTACACTCAGCGACTTCTCCGTGTCTGAGGGAATACATAGAGCAGCAAATCACGCCATCCCCAAGAGGAAAACAATTACCCAACAACATAAGGACCATTGGTATTACTGTGATAGGATCAAAGAGCTACACAACAGACTAAATCGTGCACGAAAGAATTTCAGAAGATATAGAACGGAAGCTAATCTAGGACTTCTTAGAGCTGTCCGAGATCATGTGCACGAAGAAACAGCAAAAATCAGAGAAGAAAAATGGCTCGAGTGGTGTGCCAAGCTAAATCAGCATACGTCCTTGGGCGACATCTGGAGGCAGATCAACAAGGCCAAAGGAAAATCGCCTCCTGCTCCGCCGCATCATGTTCATCCAGAGCAAGAAGCAGAAAGGCTAGCAAATCTATTTGCTTCAAGAGCCAGTTCCACTCAACTTCCTCAAGCAACTCTGACTCACCAACAAAGACTTCCAGCAGCAAGATGGAGAGAGAGAGGTGAATTTTAAACAAAGCTTAAATTGGAAAGGCGAAGAGTTAGGGGTGACATGATAGAGGTTTACAAGTGGATGAATGGACATAACAAAGTAGATATTAATAGGGCATTAAAAGTATCAACACAAGACAGAACACGAAACAATGGGTATAAATTGGATAAGTTTAGATTTAGGACAGACTTGGGTAAATACTGGTTCGGTAACAGGGTTGTTGATTTGTGGAACCAATTACCGCGTAACGTGGTGGAGGTGGGGTCCCTCGATTGTTTCAAGCGCGGGTTGGACAAGTATATGAGTGGGATTGGGTGGTTATAGATAGGAGCTGCCTCGTATGGGCCAATAGGCCTTCTGCAGTTACCTTTGTTCTTATGTTCTTATTTCAAAACCCTATTTAGATCAACTTGAAGAGATAGTGAGTCTTCTTCCGTGTTAATTTCCCTACCGATTTTTGTATCGTCGGCAAATTTGCAGATGTTGCTACTCAAACCTGAATCTAAATCATTGATATATATATAATAAACAACAGAGGTCCCAGGACAGAGCCTTGAGGCACTCCACTTACAACATTTTTCCACCCTGACTTAACCCCATTTATACTAACTCTCTGTTTCCTTTGGTATAGCCATGACCTAATCCAACTTAATATAGCACCTCCAATACCATGAGACTATCTTTTTAATCAGTCTTTCATGTGACACCGTATCAAAAGCTTTGCTAAAGTCAAGGTACACAACATCACAATCCTTACCACTATCAACTGCCTCAACTATGCTGGAATAAAAAGATAGCAAATTTGTTAAACATGAACGGCCATTTGTAAAACCAAGTTGCGACTCATTTATTAATTTGTGTTTTTCAAGATGAAGACGAATTTTATTTGCAATTATCGATTCAAGTAACTTAACTTTGAGTTTAACTATTTGTTTAATTACATCCTCCCTGGTAACTGCTAAACTAGTCAACCTGTCCTCTATACAACTCCATTTCTTCTCCTTCAACTCTTCTTCGTTCCCTAAAAGTTTCTTCAAGCACTGTACTACACCCAACAGCACTCGACCGTATATGTCGCTTTACCTCTCCTAGTGTGCTCGTAAGCATCTCTCCACACATACTGCCTCTTCACCTTTCATTTCCTCGGCTATTACTCTTCTTCACTATCTCTCCTCCACGTTTTCTGCGAAACATGTCAACTCCTGACACCTCAAACAACTTAACTCCACTATCCCTATGCTTCTGTGCTCGTGGACCACTTGACGTTTTACTCCCGTCCTCAGTCTGTCCACATCCTTCCTCATTCCTACTCAGCACAGTTGCATTCACCTTCCGACTTTTAATTTCAGCAGTCTGGGCTCTACTCAGGTCCATTCTCTTCACATACAATACAATACAATACAATACAATTTTATTTAGGTAAGGTACATACATACAATAAATATTTACAAGGATTGTTTGACTTATAGGTAGAGCTAGTACATACAATGCCTAAAGCCACTATTACGCAAAGCGTTTCGGGCATGATAAACTTAAATGACAAGCTTAATACTAATTGAGCATAATGAGTAGAATGAAAACAAGAAATGAAAACATAGATGAAAAAGCAGCACAAATACAATTATGTCGACAAACAGCGCTCTTTTAAGAAAAAACATACATGGGTTGACAATAGAGAGGTAAGGTAGGTTACAGGGAATTTATTAGGTATAGCTTCGCTTTTAACTTAAACTGGTTGAGAGAGGTACAGTCTTTAACATGGTTGGGAAGGTCATTCCACATTCTGGACCCCTTGATTTGTAGAGCATTTCTAGTTTGATTAAGTCGTACTCTAGGAATATCAAAACTGTATTTATTTCTGGTGTGATGCTCATGGGTTCTGATACAACCTTCTATGAAGCTTTTGAGATCAGGATTGGCATTATAGTTTAGCGTTTTATATATGTATAATACACATGAGAGAATGTGCAGTGACTTAATGTCTAACATATTCAGAGATTTAAGTAGGGGTACTGAGCGATGTCTGGGGCCAGAATTGGATATTGTCCTAATAGCAGCTTTGTGTTGAGTAATTAGAGGACGTAAGTGATTTTGGGTAGTAGAGCCCCAAGCACAAATACCATAGTTGAGATATGGATAGATAAGGGAGTAATAGAGAGTCACCAGGGCAGGGCGTGGTACATAATATCTGATCTTAGAAAGAATGCCCACAGTTTTTGACACTTTTTTTGATATGTTTAGAATGTGTCCCTGGAAATTAAGCTTGTGGTCAATGAGAATGCCAAGGAATTTGCCATCTAATTTGTTACAAATTTGGGTATTGTTTATTTTGAGATTTATTTGATTAGAGGATTATCAGCAGCAGTTATAAAATTGTCTATAGCAGTTTCATTGTGTAGTCTAAAACGTATCACTCTTGACTCAAGAGGTGGTTTGCTAATGTTAGTTAAGAGAAATGTGGGGTAATGATCTGTAGTGCTATCGGTGATTATACCTGAAGTAAGCGGAGAGGTTATGTTTGTCCAGATGTGATCGAGCGTCGTGGTAGTGCTATCAGTGATTCTAGTAGGTCTAGTGATTAAGGGTATGAGGAAGCAGGAATTCATACAGTTGAGGAAGCTAACAGCAGTAGGGTGTTCTGGCTCGCAGAGGTCAATATTAAAGTCCCCTGCGATAATTAGGTGATTTTTGTTCAGTCTGTTATCAAGTATTAGATTTCTAAGGTTTGAGTTGAATTCGGACACATCAGTGTTAGGAATTCTATAAACTGCACCCACAGACAGGATAGACTCGGCACCCTTGACTCTGAAGCTGGCGAAGATATACTCCCCATAGCAGTCTCTGGTTCTAATTTCTTTTAAGCATGTTAGTTCTTGGTGGTAGTAAAGAGCAGTGCCACCACCTCTCTGAAGTTGACGACAGTTGTGAATTGCTGAGTAGTTAGGCATGTTAAAGAGCTGAGTAGTATCCTCTTTCAACCATGTTTCAGTAAGTATAATAAAAGAGAATTTGTTGTCAATAGCTTCAATCAAGGCACTAACATCATCGAAGTGTTTACCTAGGGATCTAACGTTCAAATTGATTACAGAGATATTGTGATTATGAGTTAATACATTGTTTACATCATGTGCTGCAAAATATCTGCAATTTAGATCATTAAAGTGATAATTGTCATAGATAGTGGATAAGAGGTTAAGTTCAGGGTCTATACTTGTCTGCATAAAAATAGCTGATTGCAGGAAAAACAAGGGAAGAAAGGCAAATAACAAGGTAGAAATAAGCTATAAAATAGGGAAAAAGATGTACACAATACAGAACAAAGCAAACTCAAAAGGGGCTTACAGGGGTACAATGGAGTAAGGGAGTATGGCTAGGCTAGGCAACCTAGGTAAAAAATGAGATTAACGAAAAAACATATAAACATGGACTATACAAAACACAAGATATAGAAATACAAAACAAAAATATAAACAAGACTAAGCAATACAAAAACAAATTGAGCAAAAATGAAAAATGAGGTAGATTGCTTACAAGTACTCTCAGGTACACTGTAAGTAACAATTTGCAATTTGAGATGCAGGCAAAGCCAGGGGTACAATGGAGTAAGGGAGCATGGCGAGGCTAGGCAACCTAGGTAATAAATGGAATCAAAGAAAAGTTGAATAATAAGCATAGGCAAATTTAAGCTAATGATTATTAACTATAATAATAATAATAATAATATAATAATAATAATTTTTATTTAGGTAAAGGTACATACATAAAGAGATTTTACAAAGTTTGTTGGCTTTATAGATAGAGCTAGTACATACAATGCCTAAAGCCACTATTACGCAAAACTAATGGGTAAAAAGAATAAGATGTGTTGAGTACAAATAAAAATAGAGGTAAAAGAGGGGGGAACATTGTTGAAAAAACAGCACAAATACAATTACAAATTATTACAGAAAATTACATTAAAACAGCGTAGATTTGTAAAAAAAAAAAAAAAAAAAAAAAAAAAAAAAAAAAAAAAAAAAAACAGACATTGGTTGACAATAGAGGGGTAAGGTAGGTTACAGGGAATTTATTAGGTATAGCTTCGTTTTTAACTTAAACTGGTTGAGAGAGGTACAGTCTTTAACATGGTTGGGAAGGTCATTCCACATTCTGGGCCCCTTGATTTGTAGAGCATTTCTGGTTTGATTAAGTCGTACTCTAGGAATATCAAAACTGTATTTATTTCTGGTGTGGTGCTCATGGGTTCTGTTACAACCTTCTATGAAGCTTTTGAGATCAGGATTGGCATTATAGTTTCGCGTTTTATATATGTATAATACACATGAGAGAATGTGCAGTGACTTAATGTCTAACATATTCAGGGATTTGAATAGGGGTACCGAGTGATGTCTGGGGCCAGAATTGGATATTGTCCTAATAGCAGCTTTGTGTTGAGTAATTAGAGGACGTAAGTGATTTTGGGTAGTAGAGCCCCAAGCACAAATACCATAGTTGAGATATGGATAGATAAGGGAGTAATAGAGAGTCACCAGGGCAGGGCGTGGTACATAATATCTGATCTTAGAAAGAATGCCCACAGTTTTTGAAACTTTTTTTGATATGTTTAGAATGTGTCCCTGGAAATTCAGCTTGTGGTCAATGAGAATGCCAAGGAATTTGCCATCTAATTTGTTACAAATTTGGGTATTGTTTATTTTGAGATTTATTTGATTAGAGGATTTATTGCCAAACAGAATATAGAAAGTTTTGTCAATGTTAAGGGTGAGTTTGTTGGCAGTTAGCCACAGATGGACTTTATTTAGCTCAGTATTTACTGTGGCATTTAGAGCAAGGGGATCAGGACTGGAGTAAATGAAGGTTGTGTCGTCAGCAAATAGGATTGGTTTGAGGTGTTGGGAGGCATTTGGAAGGTCATTAATGTAGATGAGAAAGAGGAGAGGGCCAAGTATGCTGCCCTGGGGAACACCAATGTTGATGGGTAGGGTGGGCGAAATTGTATTATTCACAGAAACACATTGGAGCCTGTCAGTAAGGTAGGATTTGAGGTATTGTAGGGAGTGTCCTCTGACTATAAATAGTTCAGTTATGACTGTATAATTAATAAGACCTGAAGAACTATTTATGCACTCAATTAAATAATTTCAGTAAATGACTAGTTAAGAGTAAGTTAAAAATTAAGTCAGAAAATGAAACAATGAGACTTAGGAAACCTAGCCCCACTAGTTGACAGGGGGTTAATTAAGTTAATTCACTGGGAGTGATAATGAGCTGAGACAGACCACATTGGGAGAGGAAAGCGTTGAGGTTCTCTTCTTTAGTAATTGTGAACATTTTGCCCTCTGCGGTTTTTCTCACCTTTATCAGTCCATCTCTAACGAAGCACTGATGAATCGCATCTGGGTTTTTTTGACGGATTTGACGCAGGCGGTAGAGGAGTTGCTGTCTGTTCCTAGTCAAGCACTCGTTGATGTATAATCCCTTCCGTTGGGCTACAGCTGTCCGGACTAGATTGGATTTCGTGAACTGGGAAGACAGCTTCAGGCGAATTTTCCGTTGGTTTTGACTTGATGGATTCTTTTTGCCTACTCTGTAGGCAGCAATAACGTCAGATTTGTTTAGAATGAGCTGCAATTTGTCTTTTTAGAGATCCAGAGCTATTTCGACACAGTTTTCACCATCATGTTCCACAGGTATATCTTGGGACGACACTATAACAGAGTCTAGCAGCTTTTGCTGGTCTTGTTCATCCTGGGAGACAGAACGCTGGGCTGAAAATGTACTGATACATGCAGTCATTTTGTTGAGAGCTTCCTCCTGTTTTTTAATGGCTTCATCAGTTTTCAGAAGGTTGTTTTCCTCACGGAGATCATTTAAATCATGCTGTAGTTGGTCTTGGCTTGCCTTGCAGTTTCTAATTTCCTCGCGGAGGAGGGTTATTTCTTGTTGTTGTTGTTGTTGGAGATTAGCGCGGATCGCTAGATTCTCATTTAGAAGACTCAAGATGATAGCATTTTGAGACTCGAGGACTTGGCACAACTTTTTGAACCACTGATTCTCGGCCCAGTTATAGAATTCCGGTGAGGGACCGGAAGCTCGCTTGAGTTGCTTATAGTGGGATGCTAGCATGTCCATAGGAGAGGGTTGAGATGTCTCTGCTCCCTTGCTCAAAGGGGTGGAGGGGAGGGCAGCACCGCTGCCCTGGACCCCAGAGCTTCCAGACGGAGAAACACGAATATTGTTTGAGTTGGCCGGGATGGTTGCCTTGTTAAGGGGTTTGTTGTCCTTCTTTCTCTGCACAGCCCCATGTTTAGGAGACATGATTGGTTAGAATGGACTGGGGGTATATATTGTGAAGAAACTTGCGTCAGGCAGCGCGGTGGCGGCAGCATGCACTGGTACTCACAGCCGTAGAGGAATGTTTTGAAACTTAATTGAGATGGAATGAGTTGATTTTGGTCGGTTACTTTGGTTTTGCTATAACATGCTAGGACTCCATGTACTTAGCTGCCTGTGGGTGGCGGTCTACATCATCTGGCAATAGTATAAGGGCTGATATACAGCTTAGAGTGAGGAGCGACATGATTCTTCTTTGACTGGGTCATCTTCACTTTTAACCTCACCGAGACTCCATCGTCTTGAGTCGCACCTTCCTCAAATAACCACGCTATATCTACGTCGATATCCTCTACCGGTTTAATCGACACTGTCTCATCTTCTCCAGCGTCTCCCTCGTCAGCCACCTCTGCCTTCGTCACTACCGAGATAGAGTACTCAATGGCTTGGCGGTCTCCTGACTCATCTCCTCGGATGTCAGTCAGGTTCACACTCTCAGGTGTCCCACCCGTGCCGTGGCCTTCTGGGCACTCCTCTGGCACAGTCTCCACCATGACTCTTGTCAACACCTTTGTCCCACACAAGTCATTCCCCAGGATCACTTGGACTCCTGGAACAGGTATGTCGGGGCACACTCCCAACATCACCTCTGCCGACACATATTCCAACCTTAGCTGGACAACACATACGGGCATGTCACTCTCAGACAATAACCCATATACTTTCATTTTACTCCTGCCAGCTAATTGTCTATCATTCCCAATGAGGCTTCTCGTAATCAAGCTCTGTTTAGCTCCGGTATCTCTTAAGATACCAACTTCTACCTCAGGCTGGCCTCCTATACTGATCCAACCTTTGCTCATGAACGGCCTATACCTCTCGTTCACTAAGTTCACCCTCTGTGGTTTGTCTTGGAACACATTAGTATATTTACCTCGGGGGATACACATGGCTAGGGTCACAACTCTCTTGCCCTGCCGACAATCTCGCATCACGTGACCCAATCCGTTACAATTGTAACATCTCACCTGGGAAAAGTCTCTTCTATATGTACCAGAGCGGCTCTGACTTTGTCCACTCGCATGAGAGTTCCTCGGGCCAGGTACACTACCTGCACTCTGTGGGACTTTACTGGACTCCTGATTCCCTGGATAACGATCAGTTTCTCGTTTAGCTCCTCCATCCTCACTTTCAGACGAAGTGCGCGACCTACTCTTCTGAGTTTTAGGGTACTTACTTTTATCTGCCCATTTATCAAAATTCTTCTCACCCCAGACTCTTCTGGGTCTTTCATAATTTCTTCCTCCCCAGACTCCACTGGGTCTGCCATTGCTGCGTCTCGCCTCGCTTCTCACTCTGTTCTCCCTCAAGCTCCTGTACGCTTCAGTAATCATATCCGCCCTATCTGCGGCATCTTTCACCTCCTTTATCCCTGCTTCTTGGATCTTGAACTTTGTTTCGGGATGCATCATCTCTAAGAACTTCTCCATGACCATCAGTTGCTTCAGGTCAGCGTAAGATCTAACTCCGGCAGCCTCAATCCATTTCTGGAATCGTCTTTCTAGATCCCTTGCCGTCTCAGCAATGGTACATGCTCCAACCTTCACCATCTCTCTGAAGCGTTTCCTATAAGCTTCTGGGGTTAGCTGAAACGAGCGCAATATGCTGCTCTTTACTGTGGCATAATCCTGGCACTCTTCCAGTGACAATTGGGTGTATGCCTCCCTGGCTGCACCGGTCAATCTTAACTGGACCAGCTGCGCCCATTCCTCCTGTGGCCACTCCTTGATGCTGGTTACTTTTTCAAAGTGCTCGAAAAAGCTCTCTGCCTCTTCGGGAACAAACAAGGGAATGTCCTTCTCCCTAACCCTAACATCTGGTGGGTGTGATACCTGGGTGGTGCTCTCTGGCAACCCATGTTCAATCCTTCGCTCAGCCAGAGTCCTATTTGCTTCTATCTGCATTTGTTTTGTTGTCTCTTTTTCTTTTTCTTGTTCCAACTCCAGTTCTCTTATTCTGGTTTTCTCTTTTTCCTTCTCAGCCTCATTTTTCATCTGGAGTTCTAATTTCATCTTTTCCAGCTGGAACTGTCTCTCCTTGTCCTCACGCTGCATCTGGAGCTCTAACTGGAATCTCTCCAAACTCCTGTTCCTGCTACTGCGGCTACTCCTGCTGCTCCTACTCGATCCCTTGGATCTCACTTCATCCTGCTCATCATCCTCCTTTTCACTTTCAGCTCCTTTCTGGGCTCTTTGTTCTGTCACTTCACTTTTGGCTCTTAACTGCCTCAGGATCTCATCCTTCATCCCAGCTACTTTAGATGCTTTCAACCTGATGCCACATTTTTCTGCTACTTGTTTTAATTGATCCCTCGTGCAACCTTCCAAGTCCTCAGGCTTGCCTGACTCCACAAATGCTTGCACCTTATCCATCTTGTCCTGTGAGTCTTCCCAAGAGAGAGAGTATACACCTGTGGTCACACAGTTTATCTATTTCAACAAGGGGTGTCGTACCAATCCACTCTTGGACCGGGTGTGGGTGTGTCAGTTCACTCTCCCGGACACAGGCCCCCAATTTATTATATTGTGGGTTGGTGGTGTTGTCGTCGTTGATCCTTCTTTCTGGACAACCCAACCCACAACTCGGTAGAGTACTTATACTTTACCAGGAGATCACACTGGGCGCTTCTGGCTCTTGAAGAGGGGCTCAACGTCATACGTTTAGGGGATGCGGCTCCAATACTTAGCCTCGTTGTCACGTGCACACACCCACTCGAGCCGCTGTGACTCCCCACTCTCTCCTTATGTGATATGATCTCCTCAATCCCCTTTGACTTATTAGTTTTCCGTCCTACCCTTTCCACAGCGGTGGTTCTTGGTTCTTTTTCTCTTTCCTTCTTTACTACATCCTGGGAAGCCTCACTACAACAAGGGCAAACACCAGCAAATTTGAGTACATTTACTGGACCAAGCACATACACAATACATACACACATATAATAATAATGAATCCTACACTCTATACTATTTCAGTCAGGTTGCACTCCAACACCATCAGAACTCTATCATCAGCTTATCAAGTGGTATTCTATCTCCTGATTCACCATCTAATACTACCAACCTCCTCAAGTACCTTGAGGTTACCTTGAGGTGCTTCCGGGGCTTAGCGTCCCCGCGGCCCGGTCGTCGACCAGACCTCCTGGTTGCCGGACTGATCAACCAGGCTATTGGACGCGGCTGCTCGCAGCCTGACGTACGAGTCACAGCCTGGTTGATCAGGTATCCTTTGGAGGTGCTTATCCAGTTCTCTCTTGAACACTGTGAGGGGTCGGCCAGTTATGCCCCTTATGTGTAGTGGAAGCGTGTTGAACAGTCTCGGACCTCTGATGTTGATAGAGTTCTCTCTCAGAGTACCAGTTGCACCTCTGTTTTTCAACGGGGGTATTCTGCACATCCTGCCATGTCTTCTGGTCTCATGTGATGTTATTTCTGTGTGCAGGTTTGGGACCAGCCCCTCTAATATTTTCCACGTGTAAATTATTATGTACCTCTCCCGCCTGCGCTCAAGGGAGTACAGTTTTAGGCTCTTTAGTCGGTTCCAGTAGTTTAGATGTTTTACTGAGTGGATTCTAGCAGTAAAGGATCTCTGCACGCTCTCCAGGTCAGTAATTTCTCCAGCTTTGAAAGGTGCTGTCATTGTGCAGCAGTACTCCACTCTAGAGAGCACAAGCGTTTTGAAAAGTATCATCATCGGTATAGCATCTCTAGTGTGAAAAGTTCTTGTTATCCAACCTGTCATTTTTCTTGCAGTTGTGACGGCTACTTTATTGTGTTCTTTAAAGGTAAGGTCTTCCGACATGAGTACACCCAGATCCTTTACATTGCCTTTTCGTTCTATGTTATGATTTGCCTGAGTTTTGTACGTGGTTTTCGTTTTTATATTTTCATTTTTTCCATAGCGCATGAGCTGGAACTTATCTTCGTTAAACACCATATTATTTTCTGTAGCCCATAGAAAGACCTGATCTACATCTGACTGGAGGTTCGCCGTGTCCTCTATGTTGCCTACTCTCATGAAGATCCTAGTGTCATCTGCAAAGGATGATACAGTGCTATAGGTTGTGTTCTTGTCTATGTCCGAAATGAGGATGAGAAAAAGTACTGGAGCAAGCACAGTACCCTGGGGGACTGAGCTCTTCACGGTTGATGGGCTGGATTTTATTTTGTTGACTATTACACATTGGGTTCTGTTGGTCAGGAAATTGTAGATCCATCTGCCTATTTTTCCGGTAATTCCTTTTGAACGCATTTTATGTGCAATAACACCATGGTCACATTTATCAAAAGCTTTTGCGAAATCTGTGTAAATTACATCCGCGTTATGTTTGTCTTCCATAGCATCTAATGCCATATCATAGTGGTCCAGCAACTGCGACAGGCAAGAGCGCCCTGTTCTGAAACCATGTTGTCCGGGGTTATGGAATTGTTGTGATTCCATGTATTTTGTGATTTTACTTCTTAGCACTCTCTCAAAAATTTTTATGATGTGCGATGTTAGCGCTATCGGTCTGTAATTTTTTGCCTCTGCCTTATTTCCTCCTTTATGAAGTGGTGCTATCTCTGCTGTTTTTAGTATGTCAGGAATAACGCCAGTATCTAGGCTTTGTCTCCACAGAATGTGGAGGGCCTGCGATAGTGGTTTTTTACAGTTCTTTATGAATATGGAGTTCCAAGAATCCGGGCCTGGTGCAGAGTGCATAGGCATACTGTTTATGGCTTCTTCAAAATCCAGTGGGGATAGGGTGACGTCTGATCAAGTAGATCAAGTCTTATAATACAATGTTGCGCTATCAGCAAGAGAATATACATCTGTAAACATATGCAAGGAAAATTGGCGTATGAATGCAATAACATGAATATCATTATAAATGTTCCTCGATATACAACAATGATCCATCGATCACCCTATCAGTCCTAGAACACATACAACTGTAGGTAATCCAGCCTACAACTGTAACTCTATACTTCAGTATAAACACTCCTCGGCACAAGAATGGCAAACAATCACTCACCTTTCACTGCGTCTTGCACGCTAATGACAGCCAACCACTCTATCAACTCCCTACAAGTAATCATTTAGAACTTCCCTTCCACATCTGGAAGTTCACTACCCTGATCTCTTCAGGTTCTTCCGGGTTTAACTATCAGGATCCTCTGCAGCTCCTCCAGGCTGCTACACCATGAAGTTTTCCTTGAGCAACTATGGTGCTCACTTCAACCACTTCTACTAGGGTCCTCTATAGCTCTCCTAGCTGCTACACCATGAAGTTCCCTCGAGCAACTATGGTGCTTCACCACCTCTACAGAAGCACGTGACACTCCTCTTCACTGCTTCTCCTCACAGCTCGAGGTCCTCTTCTCCACTACCTTGGAGTCTCATCAACTACTCCCTCTGTGCTGGCTTCGAAGTTCTCAGCAACTTCTTCCCCAAAGACAAACCACAGATTGTCTAGTCGAGGGCGCTATCCCTCTGACGGCGTCTGGTCAGGGCACTCCCACAGCCCACCATAATGTCTCTGGGCGGCTTAATAAACACTCCTCGCCGTCCAGGACTTGAGACCACAACGTTCCCAGCTTGATTCCACAGCTGGAACGTCTGCACACTTCCTTTCTCTTGGAGATATATAACTAGGGGTCCTTCTCTGACAGGAGCTCACACGGAGTGCAGCTTCCCCTCACGATGTCTGGTACTCAAGTGACTTAAGCTCCTCTCTAAGCGAGCCTCACACCTCCAGCAAATTATCCACATCTTCTAACCAGTCATTTATCTATTTTCTTATTCACTGCCCATAATCTCAAATTGTTTATCAAATCCAACCAGCTATTTTACATCTGTGTCTTCACCTCTATATTTCCTAGACCTTCTAGTCAGGTCAGGCTTGATAGAATAATTCTCAAAGGGGAGACTCGTTTTTCGGCTGCCTGGGATCATAACACTCTAGAGGTGGTTTGTTAATGTTAGTTAGGAGAAATGTGGGGTAATGGTCTGTAGTGTTATCGATGATTATCCCTGAAGTAAGTGGAGAGGTTATGTTGGTCCAGATGTGATCAAGAGCCGTGGCAGTACTATCAGTGATTCTAGTAGGTCTAGTGATTAAGGGTATGAGGAAGCAGGAATTCATACTGCTCCCACAGTCAGGACAGACTCGGCACCCTTGACTCTGAAACTGGCGAAGATATACTCCCCACAGTAGTCTCTAGTACTAATTACTTTTAAGCATGTTAGTTCTTGGTGGTAGTAAAGAGCAGTATCACCACCTCTTTGAATTGGTCGACAGTTGTGAATTGCTGAGTAGTTTGTCGTGTTAAAGAGTTGAGTAGTATCATCTTTTAACCACGTCTCAGTAAGTATAATAAAATAGAATTTGTTGTCAATAGTTTCAATCAAGGCACTAACATCATCGAAGTGTTTGCTTAGTGATCTTACATTCAAGTTAATTACAGAGATATTGTGATTATGTGTTAATACATTGTTTACATCATGTGCTATAAAATATCTGCAATTTTGATCATTTAAGGGATGATTGTCATAGATAGTAGATAAGAGTTGAATAAGACGTAGTCCCGATATACGGTTTGTTTTAACATAACGTAGTCCCGATATGTATGTACTACCTCTATCTTTAAATCTAACAAAATGTTTGTACTGTAACGCTGCAACTAAGTATGTACTGTTCCTAAATAAATTGTTGTTATTATTATTATTATTATTATTATTATTATTATTATTATTATTATTATTATTATTATACAAGAAGGGGGATAGACAGGAGGCACTGAACTACAAGCCAGTGTCCCTAACTTACATACCATGCAAGCTAATAGAGAAAATTGTGCCAAAAAAGCTAGTCAAACATCTGGAGCGAAGGAACTTTGTGACACAACACCAACATGGTTTCAGGGATGGCAAGTCATGCCTCACAGGATTAATTGAATTCTACGATCAGGCAACAAGAAAGAGAGGGATGGGCAGACTGCATATTTTTGGATTGCCAGAAAGCCTTTGACAAATGTTGCAGGGGGTAATGATGTTGGACGAGTTAGGAGTGAGGAACTGATAAAGAAATTTAACAAAGACATAGAATTAGTTAGGAGCAAGGGAGGAATCCCGATCATATGTGGCATTCTTCCGAGAAAGAGCGTTAGGAATGAATAGTTGTCGAGGGCACTTGGTGTCAATTGCCGGCTGGAAAGATATTGCAAATCAAATGCAATATCTTTCATAGACAACTGGGAACACTTCTATGGAAGAAATGAAATGTATGCTCGTGATGGGGTGCATCTATCGAGGGCTGGGGTTGTTGCTGTTGCGAACTCGTTGGAAGAAGTGGTTAGAGGTGTTTGTTTGGGTTTAAACTGTTAGTAGATAGTGGTATGGGAATTGATTTGGAGGAAGGAGGTAATAAAAGTATGTGTTTGTTGCAGAAACAAATTGGCAAAATGATCAAGGAAAGAGAAGGACCTCAAAATAACAATTCACTTAGGGTATATTACACTAACACTAGAAGTCTAAGAAACAAAATAAACGAGTTAAATGCTCTTGTCTGTACAGAAAAAATAGATATTATTGCACTTACCGAAACGTGGATGAATGTAGAAAATAGAGAATTATTAGCTGAATATCAAATAAATGGATTTAAACTATTTCACACAGATAGATATATTAGACGAGGAGGGGGAGTAGCCATATATGTTAGGGACAATTTGAAATGTAGTCTCAAAGAGGGAATCAAAATTGAGCCACACACAGAAACTATTTGGATAGAATTAAACGAAAAAGCAAATAATATTATAATAGGAGTTATGTATAGGCCACCAAATTTAGACAGAATGGAAGCAAAGCATCTATGGGATGAAATATCTAGAGCATCTAGATCTAACAGTATTTATGTCATGGGTGACTTTAATTTTAGTGGAATAAACTGGTGAACAAAACAGGGAATAGTGAAGCAGAAGATTTTCTAGAATTAATTGATGATTACTTTCTTACACAACATATTAAGGAACCAACGCGGGAAAATAATATTTTAGATTTAGTGTTAACTAACAGGGAAACACAAATTAATGACATCGAAATAGGGAGTGAGCTAGCGAACAGTGATCACAAAGTAATCAGATTTAGCATAGAATGGAATAGATCTATAGGAGAAAATTCTATTAAAATGCCAGATTTTCGAAAAGCTGATTTCAATAGCCTAAGAAACTTTTTGGGTCAAATAGATTGGAATGTCTTGGGGATGGGGTGTGGGCTAGACGTGAACCCAGCGATAGGTGACGTAAAAGGGGATTTCGATGTGGATTCAAAATATAACCCATTTAAAAATATTCTAAGCAAAGCCCAGGAATGTAGTATACCATATAAATTGAATAGATCGAATACTAATGATCCAAAGTGGATAACAAAGGATCTGAAGAACCTTATAGGTAAAAAGAGAGCGTGGTACAAAAGGATTAAGAATGGGGAAGTCAGTTTAGAACATGAATTCATACAACTGGTTAGAAATGTTAAAAAAGAGATAAGGAAAGCAAAAAGAAACTACGAAGTTCGCATAGCAGGGCAAGCGAAGACAAATCCTAAAGGCTTTTTCAGTTATATCGAACTAAGACTAGAGAAAGGATAGGTCCATTAAAAACTGAGACAGGTCAAATAACGGATAATGACGAGGAGATGAGAAGTATTTTTAATAAATATTTTATATCTGTATTGACTAAAGAAGAACTTAACAATATGCCTTCAGCCGAACAAGTCTATGTGGGTGGGGATGAGGACAGGTTGACTAGTTTAGCAGTTACCAGGGAGGATGTAATTAAACAATTAGAAAAACTAAAACCAAACAAATCCCCAGGGCCGGATGAAGTGTTTGCCAGGGTGCTTAAAGAATGCAAAGAGGAGCTTTCCGAGCCACTGTCTACCATATTTAATAAATCAATAGAGTCAGGCAGAGTGCCAGAGTCATGGAAGGTAGCTAATGTGGTACCAATTTTTAAGAAAGGAGATAGATCACTTGCGTCAAACTATCGGCCAATTAGCCAATTAGCCAATTAGTCTATTGTGGGAAAGTTACTTGAATCGATAATTGCAAATACAATTCGTCTTCATCTTGAAAAACATAAATTAATAAATGAGTCGAAACATGGTTTTAAAAATGGCCGTTCATGTTTAACAAATTTGCTTTTTTTTTTGAGATATATACAAGAGTTGTTACATTCTTGTACAGCCACTAGTACGCGTAGCGTTTCGGACAGGTCCCTGGAATACGATCCCCGCCGCGAAGAATCGTTGTTACAACCAAGTACACATTTTACTGTTGCGTTAAACAGAGGCTACAGTTAAGGAATTGTGCCCAGTAAATCCTCCCCGGCCAGGATACGAACCCATGACAAAGCACTCGCGGAACGCCAGGCGAGTGTCTTACCACTACACCACGGAGACTGCAAATCTTTTTATTCCAGCATACTTGAAGCAGTTGATAGTGTAAGGATTGTGATATTGTGTACCTTGACTTTAGCAAAGCTTTTGATACAGTGCCACATGAAAGACTGATTAAAAAAATAGAGGCTCATGGTATTGGGGGTGCTATATTAAGTTGGATTAGGGCATGGCTATTCCAAAGGAAACAGAGAGTTAGTATAAATGGAGTCAAGTCAGAGTGGGAAAATGTGGTAAGTGGAGTGCCTCAAGGCTCTGTCCTGGGACCTCTGTTGTTTATAATTTATTTATTATTTATTTATGCATATACAAGAATGTACATAAGGAATGTGAGGATACAAATATGGTAATTACAGTCTTGTAAAGCCACTAGCACGCGCAGCGTTTCGGGCAGGTCCTTAATCTAAGAAAATTTTAAGGAGGTAAATACTTGCAAAATTATAGACAAAAAATGATAACAGATTACATGAAATGAAAAAAAGATGAGAGAAAATTGTAGGTACAGTATATTAAAGCACATAGGTAGCTAAGATTGATTGCAATGACAGCTTGAATGGTAGTTGACAAAAAAATTGGTAGGCATAATACAGCAGAAACAATATAAGATTGGTTGCAATGACAGCTTGAATGGTAGTTGACAAAAATTGATAGTCACAATACAGCATATGGCTAGCACATAAAAGAAGACAGCAATGAACACAATGATAAGGTTGTTTGAAATTACATAAAAATTAGGAGATTGGGTAACACTAGGTACAGAGCAAATTTAAAGCTCAGTGTAGGAAACTAAGAAGATGAAGTTAGGTACTTTTTGGTTTTGCTTTTAAATAAGGCAAAAGTTTTACAGTTTTTCAATTCACTAGGGAGTGAGTTCCATAAACTAGGTCCCTTAATTTGCATAGAGTGTTTACACAGATTAAGTTTGACCCTGGGGATATCAAAGAGATATTTATTTCTGGTGTGGTGATAATGGGTCCTATTACATCTGTCCAGGGAGAGTTTCAGAGCATGGTTTGCATTTACGAACAGGGTTTTGTAAATGTAGTTGACACAAGAGAATGTGTGGAGGGAGTTAATATTTAGCAAGTTTAGGGATTTAAACAAGGGAGCTGAGTGTTGTCTGAAAGCTGAGTTAGTTATCATTCTGATAGCAGATTTTTGCTGTGTGATGATGGGCTTAAGGTGGTTTGCAGTGGTAGACCCCCATGCACAGATACCATAATTAAGATAGGGGTAAATTAGTGCATAATATAGTGAGAGGAGAGCAGAGTTAGGAACATAATATCTGATTTTGGAGAGTATACCAACTGTCTTAGAGACTTTCTTAGTTATGTGTTGAATGTGGGTGCTGAAGTTGAGTCTCTTGTCTAGGAATAGGCCAAGAAACTTGCCATCATCTTTATTACTGATGTTAATGTTGTCTATCTGTAGCTGAATTGCATTTGATGATTTGCTTCCAAATAAGATGTAGTAAGTCTTTTCGATGTTTAATGTTAGTTTGTTCGTTGACATCCATATATATAAATGATTTAGATTCAGGTTTGAGTAGCAACATCTGCAAATTTGCCGATGATACAAAAAATCGGCAGGGAAATTAACACGGAAGAAGACTCACTATCACTTCAAGTTGATCTAAATAGGGTTTTGAAATGGTGAAAAGATTGGCAGATGCAGTTTAATGCTGATAAATGTAAAGTTCTGAGGCTAGGTAATGACGATTTCAGAGTTACAAGATACGAGCTAGATGGTGTTGAGATTGCGAAGTCGGATTGCGAAAGGGATCTGGGAGTTATGATTAGTAAGAATTTAAAACAAAAGGATCAATGCGTGAATGTTCGTAATAAGGCGAATAGGACACTGGGATTTATTAATCGAAGCGTTAGTAACAAGACACCTGGTGTGGTTCTTCAGCTTGTAGCGAGTAATCCTTATACTCGCTTCATTATCTTAATAGCATAACTAATTAGCACTAATTACAGAAGCTACAATCCTTTCCCCAATTACAAGTAATACTCTTCTCAGCTAGTTGGAGGGAGCTGAGGTGTAATCACCATATAAGCAAGCGATATTAGGAATGCAGAATGATGGCTCAAAAAAAACACCATCTGGTCACCATTTGGTCCGGGAGACATCTCCCGTCATGCAGGGTGCAGTCGCACCTCCACAGATCTCCAGTATCATCTATTGATACTGGTGATGGCTCAAAAGGGCCACCACTTACGAGCTATTCATGCCCGTGCCACCTTTTGGGTTGCTTCATCTTCATCTTAACACATTCACAAGGGAGACATCTCCCGTCATGCAGGGTGCATTCGCACCTCCACAGATCTCCAGTATCAGCTCTTGATACTGGTAATGGCTTAAAAGGGCCACCACTTACGGGCTATTCATGCCCGTGCCACCTTTTGGGTGGCTTAATCTTCATCAATCAATCAATCAACGGCTCAAAAGGGCCACCACTTACGGGCTATTCATGCCCGTGCCACCTTTTGGGTGGCTTCATGTTCATCTTAACACATTCATAAGGGAGACATCTCCCGTCACGCAGGGTGCAGTCGCACCTCCACAGATCTCCAGTATCATCTATCGATACTGGTGATGGCTCAAAAGGGCCACCACTTACGGGCTATTCATGCCCGTGCCACCTTTTGGGTGGCTTAATCTTCATCTTAACACAGTCACAAAGGAAATTGAAATAAGTTTATTGAGGTAAAATACACACAAAGGGATGAGGTAGCTCAAGCTATTCTCACCCAGTTCAGTACAACGTGTTAATACATACATAGACACACATCACAAACAATAAACATATTACCAAACATTCTGAGAGATAAACATATACATTTCCTCCTTCACAAGTAGTATGGTATCAGACGTACACACAAATACTTTTATGACCTAGGTATACTGTATAGACAATTTGCAAGACACCTGCAGATAATTCAACAAAATATTACAGTCTTGGTGCAAAATTCTTATATCTCACAAGAATATCATCAACCTTTCCGTTGTGACACATCCAGGCTATTTGTTCAGGAACAGTCCTTATCTCAGTGTTTCTATATACATTAATCAACGGACAATCAAGAACATAATGGGCAAGGGTGTGAGACCTTAACATACCACATAGTTTACACTTCGTGTCATTATCATGAACATCTATCCCATATTCCCAGTAATATTTGTACCCAAGCCTGAGCCGCATGTACACAGAGTCACTCCAAGCATTTCTCCTTTTACCATAAGTGAAATGGGTGTTTTGACTCACATACATGTAGTGTTGCATGGTTTGACTTCTCTCATACATTATCTCTCTCCTCTCCACTCCCGCCTGTGCCTGAATATTTCTGATTTTGCTTCTTATTTGTCTCATTGTGAATTCACATTCAATGTCAACTTGTGGTTTTGATGTGGCACGTTTGGCCAAGTCATCCGCCACCTCGTTGAGCACTATTCCAACATAAGATGGAATCCACATGAATTTCACACTATGACCTTTCAGCTGTATCTCAGTTATTCTTCTCTTACAATCCTCAACTATAGACATGAAGACTGGGTTTCGACTGTTTAAGGACTCCAGTGCTCCTCGGCTATCGACAAATACAAAAACATTTTTGTCGTCATGACGCACTTCCTCCAAACACGCCAGAATGGCCTGCAGTTCAGCTTGTGTGGATGATATATAATTACTAAGCCGGAGTTCAATTTTCCTGTCCACAGTCCCAAACTCCGAATATTCCCTTATTAGGACACCACACCCTGCCCTGCCATCCTCCGCCACCGACCCGTCGCAATATACATGTAAACTGTTGCCTCTTGGTAACCGAGATATCATGCTTCCATACAAACACCGCAATTGTCCCGGTTCATGATGAATCTTTTTCACCTTGAGGGGTACAATTTCGACGTCTATTTTCTGTACTTTCCAGGGAGCAGACATATTACACTGTCGAGAGGGTTTACAGCAGTCAAGTACATCATATTCCCTGAGGTCATGAGCTAATCCCCTCGTGTAGCGTGTCTCCCTCAGTTTCCTGGAAGTGTTAACAACTACAGACCTATATCAATCCTCCCAAACTTGTCAAAAAATTTTGAAAAACTAATCTATAAGCAGCTTTACTCTTATCTAGCCAAACACAATATACTTAGCCCTTGCCAATATGGCTTCAGACCCAAAAAAAGCACTAACGATGCACTTATTAGTATGCTTAACTCGATTCATACAGCTCTTGATAAAAATGAGTTCCCTGTTGGGTTATTTGTGGACCTGCGTAAAGCTTTTGACACTGTCAACCACCAAAACCTTCTTCTTAAATTACATCATTATGGAGTCAGAGGACACTCCCTGCAATACCTCAAATCTTATCTTACTGACAGGCTCCAGTATGTTTCTGTGAATAATACAATTTCTCCCACCCTACCCATCAACATTGGTGTTCCTCAGGACAGTATACTTGGCCCTCTCCTCTTTCTTATCTACATTAATGACCTTCCAAATGCCTCCCAACACCTCAAACCAATTCTATTTGCTGACGACACAACCTTCATTTACTCCAGTCCTGACCCCCTTGCTCTAAATGCCACAGTAAATACTGAGCTAAATAAAGTCCATCTTTGGCTAACTGCCAACAAACTCACCCTTAACATTGACAAAACTTTCTATATTCTGTTTGGCAATAAATCCTCTAATCAAATAAATCTCAAAATAAACAATACCCAAATTTGTAACAAATTAGATGGCAAATTCCTTGGCATTCTCATTGACCACAAGCTGAATTTCCAGGGACACATTCTAAATATATCAAAAAAAGTTTCAAAAACTGTTGGTATTCTTTCTAAGATCAGATATTATGTCCCCCGCCCTGCCCTGGTGACTCTCTATTACTCCCTCGTCTATCCATATCTCAACTATGGTATTTGTGCTTGGGGCTCTACTACCCAAAATCATTTACGTCCTCTAATTACTCAACACAAAGCTGCTATTAGGACAATATCCAACTCTAGCCCCAGACATCACTCGGTACCCCTACTCAAATCTCTGAATATGTTAGACATTAAGTCACTGCACATTCTCTCATGTGTATTATACATATATAAAATGCTAAACTGTAATGCCAATCCTGACCTCAAAAGCTTCATAGAAGGTTGTAACAGAACCCATGAGCACCACACCAGAAATAAATACAGTTCTGATATTCCTAGAGTACGACTTAATCAAACTAGAAATGCTCTACAAATCAAGGGGCCCAGGATGTGGAATGACCTTCCCAACCATGTTAAAGACTGTACCTCTCTCAACCAGTTTAAGATAAAAACGAAGCTATATCTAATAAATTCCCTGTAACCTACCTTACCCCTCTAATGTCATCCTATGTCTGTTTTTTTAAAGAGCGCTGTTTGTCGACAGAATTGTATTTGTGCTGCTTTTTCAGCTATGTTTTCATTCTATGTTTTCATTTTACTCTTTATGCTCAATTAGTATTAAGCTTTAGTCATTTAAGTTTTTTATGCCCGAAACGCTTTGCGTAATAGTGGCTTTAGGCATTGTATGTACTAGCTCTATCTATAAGTCCATCACTCTTTGTAAAATCTCTTTTATGTATGTACCTTACCTAAATAAACATTTTGATTTTGATTTTTTGTGTGTACGTCACTCAAGCAGGTCTGAACGCTCTCAAACAGCTTATCCCCTCTTTTTCTCCGCATGAAACGAATAGATACTCTAGTGTTAATGTCACGGACTCTATCATACACACTCTGTAAATTTAATTCCATTCTTATTATTTCAATCATTGCATTCTCTTTGACATCCAAAAATAATCATCATAGCCTCGTTCTGTATCAGCTCTATTTTTTTAATTCTGCCTTGGCCTGTGTAAGACAATACGGGTGCTGCGTAGTCTATCAGGGACCGAACAGTACTTATGTATAACATCCGCAAGATAGGTACCCCAACACCTTTACCAGAAAAAGCCAGTGCTTTTAGAGGATGCAGACGGGCTTTACATAAGGTGCTGATATGATTTATTTCAGCATTTTTACTCTCACATGTGTATCCAACATACATGCCCAGATACTTGTACTTCTGAACACGGCTCAGTTCCACACCATTTAGAGTAAGTGTTATATTTCTTCGTTTCCTATACTCATATTTGGTTTTATCTGCATTTATAACTAAGCCTAACTTGTGACAGGTTGTACCAAGTATGTTAAGAGCAGTTTGAATTTTGTTCCCAGAAGTGACTTGTATAAGAATGTCATCAGCATATATGATCGTCGTGACCCCTGGAGGATACATCTCTGATGCTAATCTGTTCATTAATAAATAAATAAATAAATAAATAAATAAATAAATGTTTATTTAGGTAAGGTACATACATCCAAGAAATTTTTACAAAGATTGGTGGACTTATAGATAGAGCTAGTACATACAATGCCTAAAGCCACTATTACGCAAAGCGTTTCGGGCATTTCGGGCGTTTCGGCTCATTTCAATTAATACATTGAATAAGGTGGGACTTAATACTCCCCCTTGTGGGGTACCTAACTGAAACCTCCGTTCCTCAGACATGTATCCCTGGTAATACACCTGACCTTTTCTGCCTTGTAGATAATCCCTTATCCAGTGTAGCAATCTCCCTGTTATTCCCAGATTGGCTAATTCGTATAAGATTACTTCCCCCCATTGGCTTTATCAAATGCTCCTTGTAGATCAACAAAAACTCTACAATTGTCATCCACATTAGACAAACACTTTAAGAGACAATCCGCAGTACTTTTGCCTTTGATAAAACCAAAGAGATTACTAGACATGTTATCACCTACAAAGTAGAGTGCCTATTTAACAAAATCCTTTCCATCATTTTACAAAAGCAGGATATTAAGGAGACAGGTCTGTAGCCTCCGTTTGACTTAGGGATAGGAATGATGACAGCCTCTTTCCATTTTCTTGGTAACTTTCCCTCTCTATAACTCATATTAAACAAATCAAGTAAGGGACTAGGTTTCATACCGGCTAAATAATTAAGAATGTCATACGTTACTCCATCTTTTCCCGGAGCAGTAGAGCTGCCACTTTTTATAGCATCCAGTAGCTCATCGTGAGTTATCTCAGTGCATGTTACAGATCTTGTATTTAAGGCACATAAAGTTACTCCATTTCTAATATTT
Source organism: Procambarus clarkii (assembly GCF_040958095.1). NCBI lineage: Eukaryota > Metazoa > Arthropoda > Malacostraca > Decapoda > Cambaridae > Procambarus > Procambarus clarkii. Next base: position 3,828,574 of record NC_091192.1, read on the forward strand.
TCCCATGACTCAATGGTGACTCTCGTGTCTGCAGGTAAGGGCTCCATACCAGCAGCACTTGTCCATTTATTTACTAACTCATTAGCAACCTTCCCTGGATCTGAGTGAGCAATGAATTTGGGCTTACAACCCCTGATTTTATTTACTGCTCTCCATATGTCTTTAAGGTTCTTAGTATTACCAATGGACGGAGCAAATTCTTGCCAGTATCTGTCCCGCGCCTCCTTCCTCACCTGACTGCATTCCCTAGCCACTTCCAACATTGTATTTTTCTCTTCATCCCTCATTCCATTTTTTAACCATTCTTTATATGCACTCCGTAGCATTCTCTCCCACCCCTTGACTTGCTGATCATTGGAATATTTAAATTTCTTAGGTCCGTGCGTCTTGCTTCCCCTGCCCCCGTTATTTTCCCTCTGTACTAATTTCTCTGTTCTCGACCATATCCTCGTAAAAACTATTAACGCAGAGCGGCGTGTATTGCTGATACCAATCTCCCATATTTTGAATAAAATAATTTTTCATATCTTTATTAATATTTAGCCTTTTCCTTTGAAAGTGGACTTGTTTTTTCCCCAGTGGTAATTCAACGTTCAAGGCAAAGTGGTCACTAAGTAGTTCCCGAACAACCCGAGCCTCCCCCATAATCCCCTGAGAGTTTAACATGCAGGCATAGTCAAGCCGTCCTCCCCTGATGTGAGTTGGTTCATTGTTTCCCAAGAGACAGGTATCTGGATGATCTTGTAGAAACTGTAACCACTTGACCCCATTGGTACTAATGCTACCCACTGTCCCAAGGCTTGTGTGCCGAGCATTAAGGTCCCCAATGACCAGTGAAGGATTAGTATAAATGCAGTCAGGTAAATAGTTAGCGTCGAAGCAGTTCCTGGATACATACAAATTAACTACAATAAATTCCCCTTCCCTTAATGATAATTTAACACAGACACTCTCTATACCTTGCGTTTTTGACGGCGGTTCTACTAACTCTGCTGGTATGGAGTTCTTAACATAAATCGACGTGCCTCTGATGTTATTTGCAGCGAAGAGGTGAAACCCTTTATAACCATTTAATTTCAATAATCCTTTATTCCTATCCCCTGTCTCCTGGAGAGCTACAACATCAATATCATTTCCCATCACATAACAATGAACATCTGTAACCCTGTTTCTTAAACCATTAACATTCCATGACAACACTTTCAGTCTAGGGTGATCCATTATTAATCAATTCACTGTCTAAGTCATCCCCAATAAGTTCACTAAATGATAGCCATACCTTGTATAACATCTCCCACCTCCTCCCAAGTTCACCAGTAAAAGCGACATTGCGTTTCTCAAGAGATTTTTTCAGCCCTGTGACGTCCATTATTGGCCCAAATGATTCCTTCATTTTATGTGTAATTATAGGGTTCTTCCTTTCACTACGACTATCATCATTCACACACTTCACTTTCCTTCATTTCATCACTCAATATTTCATTATTGTCCTCAACCACTATATCCTGATTTTCCTTCACCGTTTTGTGATTTTCCTTGACCTCCTGAGCGTTTAATTTAGAATCGATGGACTCGATTCTCTGCCCAAGATTTCGGAGGAACTCGCCAACTTTTCTTAGTTCAGCCCACACCTCCTTGACCATATCATTATGACCCTCTTTCTGAGCCACAGTAGCCACTTCACTCACCGTTACATTGTCACTGCCGGAGTCCTGAGTGGTGGCGTGGCTGCTTGTTGCTTGAGCCTGACGAAGTAAAGGTGACTCCTTTACCTTTAAAAAAGATTGACGATCATATATGAAAAGATTGATAATCTGAGGGTATTTGTAGATAATTACCTTCGTCAGCTTCTCGTTCCCCTCCGGTATTTCCATAACAATTCCATCATATCCTTGCTGGCTAAGATACTCCACTGCCTCCATAGAACCTACCGTTAAGTAAGGTCTGTTCACACCTTCCTTCAGCAGGGGCTCGAACTTGCGGTGTTCTCTTCCAAGTGTGACGGTCCACAGCAGCTTCTGATGATAGGCCAGCGTGCATGAGGCAGGGAAGAGAAGCCTCCATCTCCGCTGACACTCACCTTCCTGACATCGTTCCGTCCGTTCGTCGACATCAGTCTCGGCGTCGTTCTTCATTCTCTTGTCGTTTCCGTTAAGTGTACTATCACTGTCCACACTACGCCTTGCCTCCTGTCTTCTTCGTTTCTTCTGTTGCCTTGTTAGAACGTCTTGATACTCACCCTCCTCGACTGACTGGCTGCTTTCAGAGTCCATGTTAATATTGCCGTGGGAAGTAGCCAGTTCTTAATAATAATAATAATAATAATAATTTTTATTTAGGTAAAGGTACATACATAAAGAGATTTTACAAAGTTTGTTGGCTTTATAGATAGAGCTAGTACATACAATGCCTAAAGCCACTATTACGCAAAGCGTTTCGGGCAGGAAAAAACACTAATGACTAAAGCTTAAAACTAATGGGTAAAAAGAACAAAATGTGTTGAGTACAAATAAAAATAGAGGTAAGAGAGGGGGGAACATTATTGAAAAAGCAGCACAAATACAATTACAAATTATTACAGAAAATTACATTCAAACAGCGTAGATTTAAAAAAAAAAAAAAAAAAAAAAAACATACATGGGTTGACAATAGAGGGGTAAGGTAGGTTACAGGGAATTTATGAGGTATAGCTTCGTTTTTAACTTAAACTGGTTGAGAGAGGTACAGTCTTTAACATGGTTGGGAAGGTCATTCCACATTCTGGGCCCCTTGATTTGTAGAGCATTTCTGGTTTGATTAAGTCGTACTCTAGGAATATCAAAACTGTATTTATTTCTGGTGTGGTGCTCATGGGTTCTGTTACAACCTTCTATGAAGCTTTTAAGATCAGGATTGGCATTATAGTTTAGCGTTTTATATATGTATAATACACATGAGAGAATGTGCAGTGACTTAATGTCTAACATATTCAGAGATTTGAGTAGGGGTACCGAGTGATGTCTGGGGCCAGAATTGGATATTGTCCTAATAGCAGCTTTGTGTTGAGTAATTAGAGGACGTAAGTGATTTTGGGTAGTAGAGCCCCAAGCACAAATACCATAGTTGAGATATGGATAGATAAGGGAGTAATAGAAAGTCACCAGGGCAGGGCGTGGTACATAATATCTGATCTTCTGGTGACTGAGTCTCCATCTCAGTAGCCAGCATGGGGGAAGGGGGGGGAAGGCGATTGATACTAGTCAGTCTCCTTATGTGTAGACTGAGCTAAACACCAACACTAACTTCACCCCTAGTTGCGGAGCAGGTATCTTGACCCGACCGCGTCCCAGGTAAGACTGGGACAAAGACTGGGAATTCACAAAGGAGACATCTCCCGTCACGCAGGGTGCATTCGCACCTCCACAGATCTCCAGTGTCAGCTCTCGATACTGGTAATGGCTCAAAAGGGCCACCACTTACGGGCTATTCATGCCTGTGCCACCTTTTGGGTGGCTTAATCTTCATCAATCAATCAATCGGAATGCAGAACAGTACAATTTCCACAGTCAACAATGTAGCACTCGGCGTGTACAGTCTTAATCGACCCAAGACGCTACAGTTTCGACACAGAGCAGACAGCAGACTACGACCGCATCGAGCCGCCACGCTCTCGCTCCCCGAGTTCAGACACTCACAATTCCCAATTGAGCCGCCACGCTCTCCCACATAGAGCTCCACGACTCCGGCCTCACTCAGCTCTCTGCTCTGCTCCAGGCTTCGTCCCAACGTCTACGACACTGCTGTATCCAGGACTACTAAATATATATGAAACTCACTAAACACTGTGTATCTAATCAACCCAACAACGTAACATAATCGTACGTTACAAGCTATATCTTGCTCTGGTTAGGCCCCATTTAGATTATGCAGTTCAGTTTTGGTCGCCGTACTATAGAATGGATATAAATTCACTTGAACGTGTCCAGCGTAGGATGACTAAGTTAATTCCCCAAATTAGAAACCTTTCATATTGTTACGACCCTGGGTTCTCCAGTGGAAACCAGAGGTCAAAATTGAGCTATTAAACTTCCTGGTAGCACAGTTGGGCATCTAGAATGTCAATTGTTTGTATCTTCCCTGCCAGACGTAAGACTATTATTGTTTCTCAAAGAGCATTTAAAGACTGAGCTGGGGGTTGATTATTAAATAATAACATAGGCACCAACTTTGCTTACTAATACTTTCTAATCATTCATAAAGTAACAATACGTTGCATAGGGGAAGATCTTTAATGTGCTTAGCTGCACGATCAATTAGGCTCCTCCCGGACAGGCCCCCACTTGTTACAACTGATATGAGTGGGGCTTCTATGGGGTACTGGTACTATTAAGGGGTATAGGTAGTTAGAAGACAGGAGTATCAAATATGGGAGAGCTAAAAGGCCCGGCCCCCAAAATAAACTATCCACAGTAGTAATAACTTGCTACAAGACCAAATATGTTCGTCTAAGGGTTGATCACTGGATCCCATAGAAGCCCCACTCATATCAGTTGTAACACATATGAAGAAAGATTAACAAAGCTTAACTTGCATTCCCTGAAAAGGCGAAGAGTTAGGGGGTCACATGATAGAGGTTTACAAGTGGATGAATGGACACAACAAAGGGGATATTAATAGGGTATTAAAAGTATCAACACAAGACAGAACACGAAACAATGGGTATAAATTGGATAAATTTAGATTTAGGAAAGACTTGGGTAAATACTGGTTCGGTAACAGGGTTGTTGATTTGTGGAACTAATTACCGCGTAACGTGGTGGAGGTGGGGTCCCTCGATTGTTTCAAGTGTGGGTTGGACAAGTATATGAGTGGGATTGGGTGGTTATAGAATAGGAGCTGCCTCGTATGGGCCAATAGGCCTTCTGCAGTTACCTTTGTTCTTATGTTCTTATGTTCTTATCTAGGAGTTGATATCACACCAAACCTGCCTCCTGAAGCCTAAATCAAAAGAATAACATCTGCGGCGTATGCGAGGCTGGCTAACATCAGAACTGCCTTCAGGAACCTGTGTAAGGAATCATTCAGAACCTTGTATACCACATATGTAAGACCAATCCTGGAGTATGCGGCCCCAGCATGGAGCCCGTACCTTGTCAAGCACAAGACGAAGCTGGAAAAAGTCCAAAGGTATGCCACTAGACTAGTCCCAGAACTAAGAGGCATGAGTTACGAGGAAAGGCTGCGAAAAATGCACCTCACGACACTAGAAGACAGAAGAGTAAGGGAAGACATGCTCACTACCTAGAAAATTCTCAGAGGAATTGACAGGGTAGATAAAGATAAACTGTTTAACACGGGTGGTACGCGAACAAGGGGACACAGGTGGAAACTGAGTACCCAAATGAGCCACAGGGAAGTCAGAAAGAACTTTTTCAGTGTCAGAGTAGTTAACAGATGGAATGCATTAGGCAGTGTTGTGGTGGAGGCTGACTCCATACACAGTTTCAAGTGTTGATATGATAGAGCCCAGTAGGCTCAGGAATCTGTACACCAGTTGATTGACAGTTGAGAGGCGGGACCAAAGAGCCAGAGCTCAACCCCCGCAAGCACAATTAGGTGAGTACAAAAATGTGCTGCTACCCTATTCAATATGATATATTACTCAGTGTAGATCAAGAACTAGCTATAGTTCTACTAGCTAGCTATAGCTAGCTCTACTAACTAGCTATAGTTCAAGAACTAGCTATATAGCTCTACTACCCAAAATCACTTACGTCCTCTAATTACTCAACACAAAGCTGCTATTAGGACAATATCCAACTCTGGCCCCAGACATCACTCGGTACCCCTACTCAAATCTCTGAATATGTTAGACATTAAGTCACTGCACATTCTCTCATGTGTATTATACATATATAAAACGCTAAACTATAATGCCAATCCTGATCTCAAAAGCTTCATAGAAGGTTGTAACAGAACCCATGAGCACCACACCAGAAATAAATACAGTTCTGATATTCCTAGAGTACGACTTAATCAAACTAGAAATGCTCTACAAATCAAGGGGCCCAGAATGTGGAATGACCTTCCCAACCATGTTAAAGACTGTACCTCTCTCAACCAGTTTAAGTTAAAGCGAAGCTATACCTAATAAATTCCCTGTAACCTACCTTACCCTTCTATTGTCAACCAATGTCTGTTTTTTCTTTAAAGAGCGCTGTTTGTCGACATAATTGTATTTGTGCTGCTTTTTCATCTATGTTTTCATTTCTTGTTTTCATTCTACTCATTATGCTCAATTAGTATTAAGCTTGTCATTTAAGTTTATCATGCCCGAAACGCTTTGCGTAATAGTGGCTTTAGGCATTGTATGTACTAGCTCTACCTTTAAGTCAAACAATCTTTGTAAAAAAATTTTGTATGTATGTACCTTACCTAAATAAAATTGTATTGTATTGTATTGTATAGGTTCAACTATTATTCCCATCTCACAGGATGGTATAGTCATACATGGAATTAGGGAAGATTATACCTGCCTTAATACAAAAATAAACCAACTCTGACTAATCAGCTGACTATAAGTTCATCCAATAATAAAATCCCTGAATAAAATCCCTGAATCCCTAAAATCCCTGAATAATATCCCTGAATAAAATTAATAAAATCCCTGAATATGTTAGACATTAAGTCACTGCACATTCTCTCATGTGTACTATACATATACAAAACGCTAAATTGTAATGCCAATCCTGATCTTAAAAGCTTCATAGAAGGTTGTAACAGAACCCATGAGCACCACACCAGAAATAAATACAGTTTTGATATTCCTAGAGTACGACTTAATCAAACTAGAAATGCTCTACAAATCAAGGGGCCCAGAATGTGGAATGACCTTCCCAACCATGTTAAAGACTGTACCTCTCTCAACCAGTTTAAGTTAAAAACGAAGCTATACCTAATAAATTCCCTGTAACCTACCTTACCTCTCTATTGTCAACCCATGTATGTTTTTTGTTTTTTTTTTTGTTTTACAAATCAACGCTGTTTTAATGTAATTTTCTGTAATAATTTGTAATTGTATTTGTGCTGTTTTTTCAACAATGTTCCCCCCTCTTTTACCTCTATTTTTATTTGTACTTAACGCATTTTTTTCTTTTTACCCATTAGTTTTAAGCTTTAGTCAGTAGTGTTTTTTCCTGCCCGAAACGCTTTGCGTAATAGTGGCTTTAGGCATTGTATGTACTAGCTCCTATCTATAAAGCCAACAAACTTTGTAAAATCTCTTTATGTATGTACCTTTGCCTAAATAAAAATTATTATTATTATTATTATTATAATATTACCTTCTCACAGGATTGCATTATGTAGAAGTGTCTATATGCAGCATCTTTGATCAATAATAAGGAGCACTAATATAAATATCAATCATTTTCATCTACTAAAGGTTTACTTTTGTTCTTTCCTGTTCTAGTTAATATAAGGTGATACGAACTTAGACTGTATAAAATAATAATAAGGTAAACATAAAAAAGATTGACTAGTTGAAAAATATTGTTATTAATCTAGTGTTTAAAAATATATTTTAAAAGATGTGAATGAATGCGTTGCTGATGTAAACAAAAACTTTGCTGGACCGAACTGGTCCATTTGTGTAGTCATCTGGAGGAAAACCTTCACGCAAACTACACCTATCATAAAGAAGGTGCCTTTGGCTCCTAATTCAGCCTCGAAGGTGTGTGGACGTTTGGCTCCTGCTTCGCCCGAGGGTCTCTGAAAGACTACAAAGTTGATCTCGCACATTGGGCATGGTATGGTTTGCTATAGCCTAAGGCTAGTGAAAAATTATAAGGCAGGCGACGCCTGGTTAAACCTTGACGACGAGTGGGCGTCTGGACACCTGTTCAGCCAGGCGGGGCACCAGCTAACGGAATGCACTTATAGTCGTTTGGGTCGTGATACGGCTACCTGGCATTCCTGTTCAACAGCCTGCTTTTTTACGCCTGGCACCCATATATCACCTGTGGGGTCACAGGGTAGTTGACTGAATTTTTTCCCGTTTTCTGGCTGGTTCTATGGGCCAGAAAATACCTGGCCCAAAATGCATTATCCAGTAACTCCTGGGGCTTCTGTAGTGTAAACAGACACTGACTTCCTCATAAAAAAGAAGGAACAAAATACTAATATAACTATGGAATAATACTAAGGAATATCTATGGTTATAATGAGCTTGTTAATTATTATAGTCATTCCATAAGGTCTTGTAGTACTGTTGCTTTGTTCTGACTCATAATCAGGGATCCTGGGTTTGATTGCTAGGCTGACACATTTCTTTTCACCTAATGTCTCTATTCACCTAGCAATAAATAGGTACTTGGGAGTTTGGCAATTGTTATTGGGGTTGCATCTTGGGAAGGTTCAGTAGTTCAACCTTGGGACACTGTGATACAAGCCTAAAGTATATACGTCTATACACAAGCTTCCTGTCCCCTACAAAATAAAATAAATTAAAATTATTTGTGTCCATCATGACCTTGATACTGGTTACCTTATGATTGTTCTGGTTGTGTCACTGCTTCCATGGCCCAATTTTTGATTAACCTCCTGGTTGATAGCCTGAGCAGCCACACTGTTGGTTCTTGGAGCTTATAATTCGAAACAGGCACTACAGCCCAGCTAGTCAGAAGAACACCATAGTTGTTTGTCAAATTTTTCCTCTAATTCAGGTATGAGTCTTCTGTTACTTTCTCTTATATATGTATTTAGAGGGAGGATGTTAAATAGCCTTGGGCTCTTTGTTTATAATGCTATCTCTTAGTGTAATTATTGTGTCCATACTTTTCAAGTTTTTTTTTTACCCCTTAATGCAAATGGAGTTCTTACACTATATAAGAACTGGTCATTAATTGTTAACTGCAAATATTCTATTTATCTTTTTTTGGCTAAAAGCCATTGTTGGGCTAGAACTAAGTAGGATAAGTTAATGAAGGTTAAGTTTGTTTAGATAGATCTTAATCTCAGTAGTTAACAGAACTTTGCAGGTAGCTGCATGACATAAAGCTTTGCAAAGTATTATGTTCATTGTGTTTGTCACATCTTGAGTGTTTGGTGCATTTACGTTTCTGTGGCCACCTTTGTGTTGTCTTGCACACAATGTACTCATGCTGGCCTATTGCATGCATTCCAGTTGGTGGTAATTTTTTATTTTGTGTGTGTGAAAGGCCTCCCTAAAAGCGAGCCTGGTTGTGGGAGCATGGTGCAGTACTGGGTCCTGAATGGGTCTTTGTATGCCAGGGATTTCTTTGCCAAATTTTCTTAGTAATTGTTTCACAACTTGAAAACTAAATGCACGGAAATGTGGTTTTCTACCCGTTTTCACAAAATTCATATTGCAACTGTTCAACTTGTTGTTACGTCAACAAGGTGGAAAAACATCTTCTTGGTCCACTTCACTGTTTTCTGTACACACTCGACTGCACCTACCATAATATCACATTTATCCACCAAATGCATGTTCATGTTGTCGTCCAAAACCCAATCTGGCTTATATATTATTTGTCTGGTGGTTCTGTTCACCTTGCCACTGTCCACCATTGTACCACTGTGAATGGTGGTCAACATGTTCACTTCACATCTGTCATTCCACCACATTGAAAACATTCCACCAGTTTTTCTTAGCTGGAAATCACCTAGCTGAATAGCATTGTCAAATGAACAAATCCTCAAGGGGCCGTGACGAGGGTTTGAACCTACGTCCGAGTGGATCCCAGACGCTGCCTTAATTGAATGAGCTACGCGTGGTTAAAAGAATTGCAACCGGGAAATCATCCTGATTTACCGACGGATCCTGCAGTCTCTCCGAGACACAAACCAGGGTTTTACACAATTCCCCCATGCACTCGAGCTATGTCAATAGGCTGTTCTACCTCTTCGCCCTTACTTCATTACACACAGAAATCAAAATAGTGTGATGCATCAAATGAACAAATCCACAAGGGCCGTGACGAGGGTTCGAATCTGTGTCCAAGAGGATCCCAGACGCTACCTTAATCGACTGAGCTGCTATAGGGTTAAAACAATTGCAGTCGGGAAATCATCCTGATTTACATGCATGCATGGGGGTATTGCGTAAAACCCTGGTTTGTGTCTCAGAGAGACTGCAGGATTCGTCGGTAAATCAAGATGATTTCCTGGTTGCAATTCTTTTAACCATGTCGTAGCTCAGTCGATTAAGGCAGTGTCTGGGATCCACTCAGACGTAGGTTTGAACCCTCGTCACGGCCCTTGTGGATTTGTTCATTTGATGCATCACACTATTGTGATTTCTGTGTGTAGTGTAGCATTGTCAAACACTGGCATTTCCCCTCGTTTTGCCTTTACTGTGCCACACACTCTCAGTTCAATTATCAAGCAAGAACCTAGTTACCAAAAGACTTGTATAATAGTTATCTGTGTATAATATGTGGCCCTTATTTAGCCATGATGCAAGCAGGACTTCACCATACTACCTGAGAAGACATGTTTGTCATTACCAAGAATGTCTACATTTGTACCTGAATACATTATCATGTGTAACACCATTCCTGATTCACAGTCACAGAGTACAAAGAATTTCACTCCAAATCTGTGGTATTTGAAGGGAATATACTGCTTGAAGGCATCACATTCTTTGAAAAGCACAAGGAATTCATCAGTCACATGCTTCTGAGCTGGTATGTAGAAATCTCTGAACTTTCCAATAAGTTCATTCAGAAAGTGCCTCGCTCTCCAAAGCCTATCATCCTGTGCCTCATCTTTATTACTTGCAAAATGAAGACACCTAAGGAGTATAAAAAATCTGTCTCGAGACATATATTTCCCCGAACAATGGTGTTGGAACAGTTTGGTCTTTGCTCCAATAGTTGATTACGTGTTTGACACAGTGTTTCATCAACATACACATTGCCAAAAACACATACTTTTCACCTACAGTAGTATCTTTCCAACGCTGTAGTTCGTGAAAAATCTGATAACTTCTCACCTTCAATGAGATCAGCAACGTATTTGTTAGTTTCCTGAACAATATGTTCCATGAGCGGCTCATCAAAATATATAGTAAAGAATTCCATTTTAATAATTTCATCACCATTATCAGAGAAAAGGCCTGTAATCCCAACATCTTTATTGTCAAAGACGTGAGTTTCTGGAACAAAATCTTCCCCATCACTCCACACAAATATACCTGCTGTCTTCCGACAGGTAATAGTGGCACCACGGCGAAGAATCCGTGGACAAGGAGCTGAAGCCAATCTAGCAACAGTAGGGGCGAGAATGGACAATGAGGGAAAATTACTTGAAGATGAGGGGCTTTGTTCCTCATTGTCTCCATGTGGTGCCATGCGGTGGCGCTTGGCTAGGCCACACGCTGCTGACGCGTCAAAACTTCGCTTGGCAATACCAATGGCATTAGGGATAGGCGCGGTAAAAAAAATTTTCCGATTCTAAATCACTAAAAGCAGAAAATGATTCACCTTCCTCAGACTCGTTGCCCAAAAATCATCATCTTGCAAAGTAACACATGAACTATGTGGTTGGGCACGAAGTGGTGTTGAGTTTGGGCGAGGAGGCATGGGATGAGAGGCTAAGACTGACGCAAGTGACACCCACTTGTTCACTTTCACTGTCGGTCATATCCACGTCTTCTGACTGTGTGTGGTCTTGATCTGTGTCGGATTCATCATTATCGGGTTCTTTACCCTCCTCGAACAATTCAGTATGAATTTCTTCCTGGGTCAATGATGGTGGGGTGGTGTGCTGCAAGTGTCTCACCTTATTATCCCTATCAATGACTCATCATAATTAACCCCCTTGTCACCTAGTGCAGGCTAGGTAATCAAAGTCTCTTTGTTACACTGTTTTTTTAAATTAAATTTTAATTTAATTCATATTAGTCATTTATTGGACTTAATTGAGTACATTAGTATTTTTCTTTAGTTCTTATTAATTATAGGATCATATTTATAGTTAATTATCATTAAGATTAAATTTGCCTATGTTTATTATTCAACTTTTCTGGGGGGAGCCCCGTCGGCTCCCCGGAGCTATCCCAGGCTGATATGCTAATGTCAGACTTTGGCATCAGTCATGTGTATGGAGTTCTTAGGCCTACCGGGGACCACGGCCAGAACCGGGCCCCCTCAGAGAGGCAAGGGGAGCAATGGCCTATAGAAGCCCCCGTGTAGTTGGAAGCATTCTATGTCTGCCATCGACCGGAACAGGCACCCAGAAAGGTAAGCGCCCCAAAACAAACCCCTATTCTGGTTAAAATTGCTACCTAAAACCGAACTAGTGGATAGAACTCCCCAACCGAAAACAAGCAAACTAGTGTGACGTCACACACTGCCGCGCCGCTGTCTGCGCAGCTCCCCCCTCCCCGGGAGGGGGAAGGGGGAGCCCCAGACCCCCCGCGCCGGCTACCCACACCTCAGTTCTTGAGGCTGATGCTATAGGCGATGGTCGTGTGCTCTGGCTCCGGTGTCGCTACTGCACTGTGCTTTGAGTGTGGTGTTAGTTTTGTGGGTGCGAGAGCCAGGAGTTATCTTCAGTACTCGGGCTGCATGCGCCTAGGGCTGCCTTCCCTAGGTGCCCTGTCTTGGGGCTTGGGGCCACCTTCCACAGGCTCCTCGGGGTCTGCCTCTGCTGGTCCGTTTTACCTTTCGGTTTTTCGGCCGCCTGTTGGGCTCTTGGGTGTTCTGTTCTCCCTTGTTACCGGCAGGTAAGAGGCAGTTTGCACTGGTAGGGGCGCAGGGTGCTGCTCAGCTTGTAATTCCCGACATCGCGGCCGGCTCTGTTCCTTGGGGTTCGCTGTCCTCTTGCGGGGTTTTGTTTTTCTTTTTGTTTTTGCCTGGTGGGGGGTTCTGTCATTTTATTCAGTTTGTTTTTGCCCTTCCACTGTTCTCCTCGGTGGCGCCCCCTGCTAGGTCCCCGTGAGTGTACACGTCCCTGGGGTTCAGCTTTAGAAGTTTGCTTGGTAGTTTTGGGCGCCGGTTTGCAGCACCCTGCCTGGGACTACCTGAGCGCGAGTCCTCTTAAAGTAAACGCTCAGGACCCTGGGAATCCCCTAGGGGGCGCGTGGGTCCGATGGATGTGACCCCGGAGTCCCCACTCGCTGTGTGCGAGTTTGAGGGTTGCTCGGTCCCCTTGTCTCAGGGTGACCCTCATTGTTTTTGCCTCTGCCACGCTGCCTGTTGGGTCGGTGATACTTTCGACCCTGAGTCCTGTGAGTGTTGCTGCTTGCTTGTGACTCAATTTACCCAATCCTCTGATGATTCTATTCGGGTACAGGCGGCGCGTGCGTTGCAGTCTAGGTTTCGTCTGTTGCAACGCGCTCGGTTGGTTCCCCGGATGCCCCGGGGCTGCCCCGCTTTGCTTTTAGAGACCCGGATTATGCCTCGGAAATGGATCCGTCCACGTTCAGGTTTGGGACTTCGTTCCCTTTCTGGCTCCGTTACGAGGTTCCGGAGTCGTCCTGGCTAGCAGACTGCCCCTTGTTTGGTCTGGATTCCTGGCATTCTTTCTGTCGTTCCCGCACGCTGGAGTGGCGGGAAGCTTCCACGGTGCTTCAGGTTTTCCTGGGGGGTGAACTTGAGTACCTGAATGAGTGCTTGTTTGCCCCTGCCCTTCCCCGCGATGTGGGCGTTATTCAGCTCCATGTGCAGGTTCCCTCCCTTTCGGCGGCGCTCGTGGCGGAGGACTTGCGCGCTCGGGGCCTTTTGTGTTCGGCCTTGCGGTTCTTTTCCCTCCTGGAGCTGTCTTCGGATTGGCTCGTGGAGGATGTGGGGACGCTTGGGTCAGTCCCGGGGTCCGGCACCTTGTCCTCGGCTGCCCGTTCGTCGGCTGCCTTGTTGAAGCTGTTCACGCCGATTTTGCGGGATGCAGTTTCCCTGTTCTATGCTTCCCGTCTCGCGTGTCGGCAGGCGGTGCTGGGTTCCTCCGTGGAATCTGCTTGGGCTCTGGCTCTTAGGCGTTCTTCACCTTTTTGTCCTCTCCTGTTTGGGGAGTCGGCTGTGGCGCAGTTTATTCAGGCTGCGTCGGCGGCTTGTCGTCCGATGTCGGACTTGTTGGTTTTCTGGGGGTCCCGGGGTGGGTCTTCCCGGAAAGGTCGTGCCAGGGCTCGGGGTTCCTCTCGTCGTGGTAGGCCTCTGGTGTCAGGTTTGGGGTTGGCTCCTCCTGCGGACCCTCCCTCGTCTGGTCGGCGCGGTGTTCGCGCTGTGCGGGGTTCTGGGTCTCGTAAGGGTCGCCGGCCCTTTCGCGGTTTGCCCCTTTGACGGGGCGATGGGGGGCGGCTTGCGCTGTTCGCCCGCGCCTGGTCCCACGATTTGTGGGCCTTTCGGGTCGTGTCTCGCGGCCTGCGGTGGCGTTGGGTGGCCCCTCCCCCCTTTGGGGGGTCGGGGCTGGCAGGGCAGGCTTCTTCCCCTGCGCTCTGTCGAGTCGTCTTGGAGTGGGTACGCTTGGGCGTCGTCGAAACGACGTCGTCCCTCAGATGGGTTTCCCGTCTGTTTCCGGTTCCGAAACGGGACTGCGTGGACCTGCGGTTCATTCTGGACTTGTCCCGTCTGAACCCCTGGGTTCATTGCCCCTCCTTTCGGATGACTACGCTGTCTCAGGTTCGGCTCCTCTTGGAGCCGGGAGCTTGGATGGTGTCCCTGGACCTCCGGGACGCTTATTGGCATGTCCCGATTCATCCGCGGTTCAGGGACTGGCTCGGTTTTGTAGTGGGGCGTCTGAGTTACCGCTTTCGTTGTCTCCCGTTCGGGTTGAACCTGGCACCTCGCGTGTTCACACGCCTTACACGGGTTGTGGTGGCTCGTTTGCGTCTCCTAGGTGTTCGGGTGTTGGCCTACCTCGACGACTGGCTGGTTTGGGCTCCCAGCCAGTCAGCTTGCTTGCTAGCCAGGGATTTGGTTCTTTCCCAGCTCGCCGGGTTCGGGTTCTTGGTGAACTGGAGGAAGTCCCATCTGGTTCCCTCTCAGGTTCGGACTTGGCTGGGTCTCGTGTGGGACTCTCGAACCGCCTCCTTGTCTCTCCCTCCGGAGTCTCTCCTGCGGCTGCGGTCCCGCCTTCGTCTGTTTCTGGAGGGCCCTCGGGTCACCCGGCGGTTGCTCGAGGGGCTGTGCGGGAGCCTGAACTTCGCGATGGTGGTCTACCCGCCGGGTCGGGTTTGGCTTCGACGGCTGTTCTGGTTCCTTCGGGGTTCCCCCTTCCGCCTCTCTCGCGATCGCAGAGTTCGACCCCCGGGGGACTTGCGTCGGTTGCTGCGTCACCGGCTTCCTCTTCGGGTTTTTCGGGGTTCAGTGCCTTGGCGCCTACCCGAGCCCTCGCTCGATGTGTACACGGATGCGTCGTCTCTCGGCTGGGGTTTTGTGACCAGTGCTCACCAGGCCGGCCAGGGGCGTTGGGATCCGTCCTTCCGTCGAGCTCACAGTACGGTGCGGGAGTTCGCGGCAGTGTGGTTTGCTCTGGGGAGGATTCGGGTGGCCCGCGGATCGACGATTCGGCTCCATTCGGACTGCTCTCCGGTGGTTCATTGCCTGAACCGCGGGGGTTCGATGCGGTCCTTGTCTCTTTGGGGTTGGTCGCTTCGGGTGACTCGTCTGCTGAGTTCTCGGGGTTTGGCTCTCCTGGCGGTTCACGTACGGGGCGTGTCCAACGTCTTGGCCGACGCCCTGTCTCGCTTCGTTCCCCTCTCCACGGAGTGGCCGGTCGACGACGAGTCCTTCCGTTGGCTTTGCCAGACGTTCGGGCGCCCCGAGGTGGACCTCTTCGCGTCGGCGTGGTCGCGGCGTCTTCCAGTTTATACGGCGCCCTTCCCCGATTGCGAGGCCGTCGGGGTCGATGCCTTTCGGCTCGACTGGTCGAGGTGGGGGTTCCTGTACCTCTTTCCCCCGGTTCGGCTGTTGCTCCAGGTCCTGACTCGCTTAGAGACTTACCGGGGGAGAGTTGTCCTTCTGGCCCCTTGGTGGCCGGCCCAGCCTTGGTTTCAGGCGCTGGTTGCTCGGTGTCCGAACCCGAGGGTTTTCCCGCGGCTCCGCCTCTTTCAGCAGATCGGGCCGGTACGTCACGTAGCTGGTTCGATCTTCTCCTCGAGTCTTCGCGTATGGTTTTTTTGACTCGAGTCTATCATCATCTCTATGGTGCTCAGGTGGCCTCCTTGTTGGTGTCCCACCTGAGGGCTTCTTCTCGGCGGCAGTATGAAGTTTCCTGGCGGTCCTTCCGTTTCTTTTTGCGTCTTCGTCGTCTTAGCTCCTTGTCTGTTCGGGTGGTCTTGTCCTTCCTCTCGTGGTTGTTTCAGGACCGTCATCTTATGCCTAACACTGTCGCTTCGTATCGTGCGGCGCTGGCGGAGCCGCTTCAGCTTGCTTTCAGTATCGATGTTACGTCTGCGCCGTTTCGCAAGCTGTCTCGTGCATTGTTTCACCTCCGGCCTGCTCATGCGTCGCCTGAGCCGTCCTGGTCTTTGGACAGAGTGCTCGCTTTCCTTTTATCTCCTCGTTTCGTTGTGGCCCCTTCGGTCCAGGATTGTTTTTCCAAGGCACTTTTCTTGTTGGCTTTGGCCTCTGGGGGTCGGGTAGGGGAGCTTCATGCTCTCCTCCGGCGCAGGGGTTTCTGCTCTTTTGGTCGTGGTGATAGTTTTGTTCGTTTGCAGCCGTCTCCTTCTTTTCTGGCGAAGAATGAGACTGCTGCGTTCCGGAGGGGTCCATGGGTGGTTGATGCTTGGTTGGTCAGGCCGGGGGTGCATCATGTTTTGTGTCCGGTTGCGGCGCTTCGCCGTTATTTGCGCGCCACAGCTTCTGTGTCCGGGGACGCGCTGTGGGTTGATCCGGTTTCCCTTCTTCCCTGTTCGCGGGTTCGGGTCTCTCAGGTCGTCCGCAGGGTTATTAGGTCCAGCCAGCCTGCGGTCTATCCCCGTGCCCATGACGTTCGTACGTTCGCGGCTCTTGCTGCCGTCTTTGGGAATATGTCTTGGTCTGATATTCGGGCGCGGGGATTTTGGCGGTCGAACAGGGTCCTGGCTGCTCGTTACCTTGTGAATGTCCCTGGGCATCGTCGGGCCTGTGTTGCTTTGGGTCGGCGGTTGCAGCCAGTTGTCTCGGCTTCGAGTTGAGGGGTGAGCGACGACCGCCTCCCGGGTAAGTCCCTCTTTTTCTGTCTGTGGGTAGTTAGCTCCGGGGAGCCGACGGGGCTCCCCCCAGAAAACCAGCGTTGAATGTAATGAAACGCCATTTTCTGGGTGAGTCCCGGAGGCTCCCCGGCATCCCTCCCTCCCTCCGGTCGGCGGTTTTTCGCGTTTTTGACATCCAGCCTCAAGAACTGAGGTGTGGGTAGCCGGCGCGGGGGGTCTGGGGCTCCCCCTTCCCCCTCCCGGGGAGGGGGGAGCTGCGCAGACAGCGGCGCGGCAGTGTGTGACGTCACACTAGTTTGCTTGTTTTCGGTTGGGGAGTTCTATCCACTAGTTCGGTTTTAGGTAGCAATTTTAACCAGAATAGGGGTTTGTTTTGGGGCGCTTACCTTTCTGGGTGCCTGTTCCGGTCGATGGCAGACATAGAATGCTTCCAACTACACGGGGGCTTCTATAGGCCATTGCTCCCCTTGCCTCTCTGAGGGGGCCCGGTTCTGGCCGTGGTCCCCGGTAGGCCTAAGAACTCCATACACATGACTGATGCCAAAGTCTGACATTAGCATATCAGCCTGGGATAGCTCCGGGGAGCCTCCGGGACTCACCCAGAAAATGGCGTTTCATTACATTCAACGCTCGTTTTTTCTTTGCTTTGATTATTACCTAGGTTGCCTAGCCTCGCCATACTCCCTTACTCATTGTTTTCCCTGGCTTTGCCTGTGTCGCAAATTGCAAATTATTACTTTCAGTGTACCTGAGAGTACTTGTAAGCAATCTACCTCATTTTTTGTTCATTTTGTGGTTGTCTTGTATAGTCTCGTATATATTTATATTTTCCCCCCTTTTATATCAAAATTTGTTTATTTTGTAATTGCCTTTTTTGCCTTGTTTTAATACAACCAGCCCTCTTATGCAAACAAGTATAGACCCTGAACTAAACCTCTTATCCAGTATCTGTCACTGAAAACATTCCACCAGTTTTTCTTAGCTGGCAATCACCTAGCTGAATAGCATTGTCAAATGAACAAATCCTCAAGGGGCCGTGACGAGGGTTTGAACCTACGTCCAAGGTATACTCACGTTTCCCTTCAAAGCAGGAGAGATTGCTGAAATAGAGGGAATACAGAGAACATATACGGCACGCATAGACGAGATAAAGCACCTAAATTATTGGGATCATCTCAAAGCTCTCCAAATGTACTCACTAGAAAGGAGACGAGAGAGATACCAAATAATATATACATGGAAAATATTGGAGGGACAGGTCCCAAATCTGCACAGTAAAATAACAACGTACTGGAGTGAACGATATGGAAGAAAATGCAGAATAGAACCAGTGAAGAGCATAGGTGCCATAGGCACAATCAGAGAACACTGTATATACATCAGAGGTCCGCGGTTGTTCAACGTCGTATCAGCGAGCATCAGAAATATTGCTGGAACAACCGTGGACATCTTCAAGAGAAAACTATATTGTCTTCTTCAAGGAGTACCGGACCAATCGGGCTGTGATGGGTATGTGGGCTTGCGGGCTGCTCCAAGCAACAGCCTGGTGGACCAAACTCAAGTCAAGCCTGGCCTCGGGCCGGGCTTGGGGAGTGGAAAAACTTCCAGAACCCCATTAAGCAGGTATCAAGCAGGCTCTGGGTTCCACGATCCTGCTTCTTTCAGACTGCTCTCCTTTGGTTCATTGTCTGAACCATGGGGGTTCTCTTCTGCCCTTGGCTCTTTGGGGCTGGCTGCTTCGAGTGACTCTTCTGCTGGATTCTCGGGATTTGGCTTTCCATGCTGTTCATATTCAGGGAGTGTCCAACGTCCTGATGGACGGCTTGTCTTGGTTCATTCCCCCTGTCGACACAGACTCCTTCAGTTGGCTCTGCCAGACGTATGGGCTCCCAGAGGTGGACCTCTTCGTGTCGGCGTGGTCTCGGCTACTCCCAATATATGTGGCGCTCTTTGCCGACTGTGGAGCCATCACAGTGGACGCCTTTCGGCAGGACTGGTCCAACTATTGCTTTGGGTCTTGGCTCGTTTGGAGACTTACTAGGGGGAAAGTCGTTCTGGTGGCTCCTTGGGGCCGGCCCAGCCTTGGTTTCAGGCACTAGTTGCTCGGTGTTTGAATCCGGGGTGTTTTTCGTGGCTCTGCTTCTTTCAGCAGATTGGACCGGTCCAATATGTGGCTGGTTTGGTCTATTCCTCTGCTCTTCGTATCTGGTCTTTTTGGTGTGGGTGTATCACCACTTGTATGGTGATCAGGTAGCTTCTTAGATGGTGTCCTATCTGTAAGCTTTGTCTCGGCGACAGTATGAAGTCTCGTGGTGCTCTTTCTGGGGAAAGCCCCTTCAGCTCCCCACAGCTATCAGTGCTGATATGAATGTATTAGGCCCTGGCATCAGTCAAGCGAATGGAGTTCTAGGTTTACCAGGGACCACGAGCCAGAACCTGGTCCCCCTCAGAGAGGCACAAGAAGCAATGGCCTATAGAAACCCCCGTGTGGTTGAAAGTATTCTAGATCTGCCATCGACTGGGTCAGGCACCCAGAAAGGTATATACCCCAAAACAAACCCTATCTGGTTAAAATATTGCTACAGAAAGCTGAACTTTTGGACAGAACTCCCCCAAATGAAAAACGAGTTAAGGAGCATGGTGTCACAACCGTCATGACGCTGCTATCTGCGCAGATCCCCCGTCCCCTGGAGGGAAAAGGGGAGCCCCAAACCCCACGCTGGCTATCCATGGCGTCAGTTCTGTGGCTGATGTGAGACCTGGCAGTTGTGCGACTCTGGCTCCAGACTTGTTCCAGTTCTGTGCCTTGTGATGTAGTCCAATCTTGTGGTGGTGCGCAAGCCAGGAGCATTTTTACCGGTACTCGGGCTGCATGCGCCTAGGGTTAACTTCCCTAGGTGCCCTGTAAGTACTGTCCATGTGGCTTGGGGTAATCTTCCACAAGTCGCTTGGGACCTACCTCCGCGGTGGTCTTTTGCTGCTCGGTGATTACCTGCCCTTGGAGTCAGTTGGGATGTTTCATGCGCTCCGTTTTGCCTCTGGGTAGGAGGTAGCTTCGTCACTGGTAGGGGCATAAAGTACTGTGCAGCTTGTTTTCACCATAATACAGTGGCCGGTTCTGTTCCGCCTGGTGACATTGTATTCATTCGGGGTTTTTTCTTTTGTTTTTGTTTTCTGCCTGGTGGAGGGTCTGCCCTTGGTGTTGTGGACCCCCGTATCATTCTGTATTCTTGGTGGTCCTCCACCTACGTCCCAGAGTGTGTGTACACATCCCAGGGGGGTTCAGCTATTAGTAGTTTGCTTGGTAGTTTGGGGCGCCGGTTAGCAGTACCTCACCTGGGCTTCCCTTAGCAGAGTGTCTAAGGGCCCCTGGAAACCCCCACTGGGGCTCGGTGGTCCGATAGATATGTCCTCTGGGTCCCATCTCACTTCATGCGAGTTTGAGGGTTGCTCTGTCCCCTTGTCTCAGGATGACAATCATCTTTTCTGCCTCCCTCATGCTGCCTGTTGGGTTGGTGACACCTTCGACCTGGAGTCCTGTAAGTGGTGTTGCTTGTTTGTACTCCAGTTCACACAATCCACTCATCATGATATTCGGGTACAGGCAGCTTCAGCATTGCATGCACGTTATATGTTGCTGCAGCGTACTAGATTGGTTGTTCACCCGGATGCCCCAAGGCTGCCCCATTTTGGTTATAGGAACCTGGACTTGGGGGTGTTAGTCGCCTCGACTTTGGTTTTGTCTGCTTCCCCTAGTCTTTTTCCTGCTGTTGTTCGTCCTATTCCTCCCCCCCTTGCATCTGACTCCGGGAGTTTCGGAGTTGGGGAAGGGGCAAGGGGCAGGGTTAGTTGGTGGTGAGATTCGGGCAGTTTCTGGGGATGCTTCATCCGGTGTGGCGAGGTGGAGGGTTTGGAGGATGGATCGACCCTGGGTCCTGATGTGGAGGTTTCCAGGGTGAGGGAAAGGCTGATTTGGGCGGCTTGGGCCCCGTTTGACCTCTCTTGGATTTTGGTACCCTGTGAGCAGGGGGTGGGGTTTTCTTATCCCCCCTCCTTGTACAAGTTTGATGTGGCATCAACCCCTCCCCGGGTTCAATTCCGGGTTCCCTTGGGGTACTTCAGTCCTGTCTTTCAGGAGGTTTTTGGCCTCCTGCATCCTACCTCATGAGGTGCAGGAGGCCATTGCAGTGTTCCTCCTGCGTGACCCAGATTACGCTTCGATAATGGATCCTGGATCTTTTGAGTTTGGTTCTTCCTTTCCTTACTGGGTGCGTTACGAGGTTCTAGAGTCGTCCTGGTTGGCAGATTGTCCTATCTTTTCATTAGGGGCATGGCATGCATTCTGTCAGTCCAGCTCGCTTGACTGGCGAGAGGCCCTTACGGTTGCGCAGGTTTACCTGGGGGGGGCGAGTTTGAGCGCCTCAATGTGTGTTTGTTCGCCCCTGCCCTTCCTCAGGATGTCAGCCTGGTACAGCTTCACATGTAGGTTCCCTCCCTTTCGGCTGCCCTGGTTGCTGAGGACTTGTACGCCCGTGGCCATTTGGCTTTGGTCTTCTGTTTCTTTTCCTTTTTCGAGCTGTCTTCGAACTGGCTTAAGGACATAGAGGCGCTTGGGGCTGATCCTGGGTCTGATACACTGGTTTTGTTGGTGCGGGCATTGGCTGCTCTGTTGAAGGAGTCTGAACTTTGCCGTGATGGTGTACCTGCCGGGCTGGGTTTGGCTTCATCAGCTGTTCTGGGTTCCTTTGGGAACATCCCTTCTGCCTCTCGTGTGATTGCTGGGTTCGGCCTCCGGGTGCCTTATGTCGGTTGCTGTTTCACCGGCTTCCTCTTCGAATTTTTGGGGTTCAGTGCCCTGGCGCCTACTCGAGCACTCGCTCGATGTGTTCACGGATGTCGGTTCGATGATCCGGCTCCATTTTTACTGCTCTCAGGTGGTTCATTGCCTGAACCGTGGGGGGGTTTGATGCGGTCCTTGGCTTTTTGGGGCTGGTTCGGGGGGTCCAACTTTCTGGCGGACGGCCTGTCCCCGGTTTATTTCCCTGTCCATGGAATGGACAGTAGATACCGACTCGTTCAGTTGGCTCTGCCGGATGTACAGGCTTCCAGAGGTGGACCTCTTCGCGTCGGCATGGTCAAAGTGGCCCTATATATGTGGTACACTTTCCCGACTGTGAGGCCGTCGGGGTCGATGTCTTCAGGCAGGACTGGTCAACGTGGGGTTACCTGTACCTCTCCCTCCCCCCCAGTTCCGCTGTTGCTCGAGATCCTAGCTTGCTTGGAGACTTACCAAGGGAGAGTAGTCCTCTTGGCCCCTTGTTGGTCAGCCAAGCCTTGGTTTCAGGCACTGCTTCCTGGGGGTCTTCCAGTGGCTCCGCTTCTTTTAGCAGATCGAGCCAGTCTGTTATGTAGCTGGTTCGATCTTCTCCTCATGTCTTCATGTCTGGTCTTTCTGACACGGGTCTATCACCACTTGTATGGTGAGCAGGTGACTTTGTTGATGGTATCCTACCTGTGTGCTTCGTCTCGGCAGTAGTATGAAGGTTCCTTCTATTTTGGATTGGGTTGTCTTGTCCTTCCTTTCTTGGTTGTTTCAGGACCGTCATCTTATGCCAAATACTGTCTCCTCATGTTGTGCGACACTTGCGGAGCCGCTTCAGCTTGCGTTCGGAGTGGATGTTATTTGTGCTCTGTTCTGCAAGCTGTCTTATACTTTGTTTCACCTCTGGCCTGTGGAAGTTATGGAGCTCCAGGGAAGCGACAGGGCTCCCCACAGAAAACCAGCGTTTAATGTAATGAAACGCCAATTTCTTTGTGAGACCAGGAGGCTCCTTGGCACCCACCCTTCTCTCTGGTCGGTGGTTTCGTTTTGCTTTTGATGCTCAGCCTCCAAACTGGAGGTGTAAGTAGCCGGCACGGGGGAGCCAGGGCTCTCCCCTCCTGGGAAGGGGAGGGCTGCGCGGCCAAGTGGCGCGGCAACGGTGTATGACGTTTGCTTGTTTGCATGTTTCCTTGGGTGTTGGGGAAGGTGTGCGTCTCTGTTCGGTCTTTGGTTGTAATTTTCTTACCAAGTGGGGCTTATTTTGTTATGCCTACCATTCTGGGGGCCTTACCCTAGTCGATGGTAGACAAGGAATACCCCCAACCACATGTGAGTTTCCATAGGCCATTGCTTCCTGTGCCTCTCTGAAGGGGCCAAGTTCTGGCTCGTGGTCCCTAGCAGGCTGAACTCCAATTGACTGATGCCCTAGACATGAGATCGCATATCAGTCCAATAGCTCCAGGGAGTCTCCGGGGCTCACCCAGAAAATGACGTTTCATTACATTCAGCACTGTTTTTCAAAGATGGTTTCTGTTTACTGGAGGCCTGAGGAAGCAGATATGAGCCCTGTGTATCCGTGGGAGTTTTGAATCATTCTCTCTATGTACTGTACCTACAAACGAGTTTTCTCATTGAGATCACCACCTGTGAAATGGGATATCTCAGTGAGCACAGTGCAGGGGTTAAGCAGTTGCTTGTTTGTGTGTGCTTTAACTATCTCATGGTTTTCCTGGGTTTTGAGTTGATCTCTGATCCCCCAAGCTCCCCTTATTTTGCAGAGAGCGCCAGATTTTGGCCCTAGCTCTTGGTAGGATTGGGTGGGTCTCAAAGGCCTGGTGTGATTCACTGAAGCCTGGCAACCCCACTGCTTTAGCTAGTGGAACTCCTGAAGGGCCATCCCAAGAATACAGTACAAGTATAGTACAGTATGCTAATCAGAAAAAGAATAGCACCAATAACCCTCAAACCGCTAGGGGCCCAAATGGAATTCACACCCACAGGCGCAACAAAAAAAAAAATCCAAAAAATTCTTTCATCTTATAGAAGTGTTCATTTTTGTTCCCTGATCACGGAAAAAATAACAAAAAATCATAGGTGGGATAATTTAGCCGCAATAGGGTAGGGAAGTGTGGCAAAAAAGGGGCGTTGGCAGAGCCTTCGCCAGATGAGGTCTACTCCGCCCGAGCTGTCAGACGGCAGTTGCCACAAATATATTATTACCTAATTATTTCAATGTCTCTGATTTTTTCTTAGTTTTTTTGCAGTAATATTATTCCATACAGTGAATTGTGGTATATTTATATTATAAAATGTGTGAACCATCGCTGTACTCAAAATTATGGTGTGCATATTAGTGATTCAATTATTATGTTCATAAAACAATAAACAAATAGTTTTGCTGTTGTTACACTATATACACAGGTTATATATAAGTATTTGCATGTTTTGTACACCATAACGAACTACTAAGTTGGTCTTGTGAGTCAAAAAGCAACGAGGAGTGACCGCCAAACACTAGCGAGCCACTCACTCCATCAACACCACCTCACTCACCCTAATTCACCTCCTACAATACTCTTTCTGTATTTATTCACTATACACAGACGTTATATATACGTATTTACATGTTTTGTTCACCATAACTGTACATCTAAGCTTGTATGGTGAGTAAAGGCCATAAGACGTAGCTACTCACACAGTCAGCTGATCGGCGGCCGCCCTCAAGGCCAGACGCACTAATATTTGTCCTTCAACAATACTGTTTGTGGTGTTATTACGCTATATACACACATTATATATAAGTATCTACCTGTTTTATTCACCATACCTGAACAAATAAGCTGGTATGGTGCCCAAAGACTATTGTGGTCACCTGTAAACAACATGATAAGTCGTGCAGACGACGCCACCGCCCTCACCAAAATGGCGGCTCCCAACCTACTCCTCTTGCTGTTTATACCCTATATACACACGTTATATATAAGTATCTACATTTGTGTTCACCATATCAAACCACTAAGCTGGTATGGTGAGTGCAGTCAATAAATGGTGGCCACACACAGTCAGAAGACAACGCCACAACCCTCCCTCGCACAGCCTTACGCCTCCCTCCATGGAGCACAGCGCTAAATATCACCACAATCCTGCTATTATCAGAATCCTGGTCAGTTTTATCACAGTCAGGGGGCTTCAGTAATACTCTCACTGCTAAATAATAGCAGTATCATATATATTATGGTATTTGTAGGCGATGCTGTGGTCACAAGCTGAACAGCGGTGCTGTGAGCTCGTGCTGCGTGCGCCAGCCTTGGTGGCTTGCTCAATACTGACGCTCTCACACCCAAGAATGTTGGCCTGGATTTTTTTTCTAGGTGGCATCTGGCAACTATCGGTCGTGGCTGTACTATAGTTGCCCCTATCCCAGGCGGGGAGTTTAAATTATAGCGCTAGACACGAAATCATATATAAATGATGTGCGCGGTTTCAGTTTTGTCACTGATATCATTTATATATGATATGCGCGGTTTGAAGGTTAAAGTTGGGAGTATATATCATTTTAAAGATTAATGTTTGCTTCTTCTGTAACTGTCTTTATTAATTATATATTCTAGCCACATCTGTACTTTCTATAACTGCTTGTATTAATATATATACTGAAGTAACATTATCACCTGACATAGACAACTGTTATTCTCTAACAGGTGCTGCCTCAGGAAAGGATGATGTGGATGTGAGCTCAAATGTAGTGAAGGTTCGAGAAGCATACAAAGAAATTTCCACCATTCAGATATTTGATCCTTGGTAATGACAGACACAGCCAACATGCTTAGTCCGGCAGCCAGGAGATATCTTTTATGGTGTGCAAATGAACATATTGAATTCAGAATACCAGTAAGCAAAATATTTTGTTGATGTTTGCAATGTGTCAGTCAGAAGAAAGTATTGTAGGCTGTCACTAGAAAAGTTATGATCTTAAGCTTTTTATTTTAAGAATTTTATGTTATTTGTTTAATGTTTATTTGTTTTATTTTACGTTTTATTGTGAAATAGAGGGAGTATAGAGATCATGTACGGCATGCATATATGCGATAAAACACCTAAATTATTAGGATCGTCTCAAAGCTCTCCAAACGTACTCACTAGAAAGGAGACGAGAAAGATAAGAAATAATATACACGTGGAAAAATACTGGAGGGCCAGGTCCAAATCTACACAGTAAAATAACATACTGGAGTGAACGATATGGAAGAAAGTGCAGAGTAGAACCAGTGAAGAGCATGGGTGCCATAGGCACAATCAGAGAACACTGTATAAACATCAGAGGCCCGCGGTTGTTCAACGTCCTCCTAGCAACTATAATAAATATTGCCGGAATAACCTTGGACATCTTCAAGAGAAAACTAGATAGTTTTCTTCAAGAAGTGCCGGACCAACCTGGCTGTGGTGAGTATGTGGGCCTGTGGGTTGCTCTAAACAACAGTATTGGATCAAGCTCTCACAAGTCAAGTCTGGTCTCGGGCCTGGCTTGGGGAGTAGAAGAACTCCCAAAACCCCATCAAGCAGGTATCAAGTAGGTACTGTATTATTAAAACTGAGGTGTAAGATGTCCCAGAGCCAAAAACATCCACCCCTTCCTGACCAGATATAAGGTTTCATGCTTTTCATGAAAGAGTGGTAACACATGAGTCTGGGACATCTTACACCCTGATCCAACCCCAGTATTACTCTTCAAATATTAGTGGTAGCATTTATGTCTGGGACATCTTACACCCTGATCCAACCCAATATTACTCTTCACATATTAGTGGTAGCATTTAGGTCTGGGACATCATACACCCTGATCCAACCCAATATTACTCTTCACATATTAGTGGTAGCATTTAGGTCTGGGACATCTTACACCCTGATCCAACCCCCAGTATTACTCTTCACATATTAGTGCTGGGACATCTTACACCCTGATCCAACCCCAGCATTATTCTTCATGTATTAGTGGTAGCATTTAAGTCTGGGACATCTTGCACTCTGATCCAAACCATGTATTACTCCTCATGTATTAGTGCTTGTATGTAGGTCTGGAATAACTTACATCCTGATCCAAATCCTGATGAACTGATAAGAAATAATGATTACAAACAGATGTTACTCAGATCACAACCTAATCAAAGTTCAGACTAGCATAGACAATAGACATGTGCAGCCACTCTCAAATAAACCATGACCTGATAGAAATAAGCTGAGAAGAATGGCTGAACAATACGACGTGTGCTTTTAAGTCACATACACTAAGAAAAAAACGGCATTGAATGTAATGAAACTCCAATTTCTGGGTGACCCCCAGTAGCTTCTTGTTGCTAGTATCTCTTAAGGCACAGAGATGCAGGGAACAGTGGTATTTATATTTTAAATTATTTGTTTATGCCACCATCAGGGGGAAGGCACCCAGAAATTTGGGTGTTGTGTGAAAATTCGGAAAGACAAAACAAACCACAGCTGGCAATTTCCGATTCCTGCAGACTCTAAAATAACAATGGAACTTCCCCAGATTATATAAAGAAACAACTGAAAATTTTATGAACTAGCACTTGCTCATTTGCCCCGGTGGCTCTCTGAGGGAGTGTCAGAGAGCCACTGGGTCTCGCCCAGAAATTGGCATTTCATTACATTCTACCATTGTTTTCTGGGGGAAGTCCCTTGTGGCTCTCTGTAGCTATGTACACATGGAGAAGAAAAGGAGGGACTTGCCAGGAAGGTGGGAGCACCACAGGCATCACAAAGAAATAGAGATGATAGGTGTAGGCAGCTGACCCAAAGCAATACAGGAATGCCGAGACCCAGGGACATTAAGCAAGTACCGGGCAGCCAAAACCCTGTTCAACTTCCAGAATCCTTGCACCCAGTAGTCAACCCAAGACATATTAGCAAAATTGGCCGAGAGGACAGCATGTTTGCAAACATCATGGGCACAAAGATAGACTGCAGTCTGACTAGATTTAATGACACTGTGGATGATCTGAGGAGAGGCCTTGGAACAGGGAACCAAGAAAATGGGATCTACCCACAAGGCATCCACTGAGACAGAATCGGTGCTGCAAAGGTAGAAACAAAGAATCATCACTGGGCACAAAACATGATGAAGCCCCAGCTGAACCAACGGAGCCCTTCGGAAACTACCCGACTCATTTTCCCCATGTCTCCCGGTCTTGTGTCCGAGGCTGTGGCACTTTTGTATCTCATTGCCTCGTTCTTGTGTTCACAGCCTGTGATCCCTGGACTGTTTTCTTGTTTTATTATGGGCTCCAGTTTTGTACCCAGTTTCCAAGCTTAGAACCTTCGTATCTTGTCCATATTATGGCCGATTTAGTTATGGGGCTCTTTTTATCAGGAAAAAAAACTCTTAAATCTTTCATTCACATTGTGCGTCTTCTCCACAGGCAAATGTGGTAGGTAGGGCTCCCCACCCCCCCAGGTTTGTTTCCTGGTTCCCTAGGGTTCCTCGGATTGGTCTTTTTGGAGGTATTTCTTCCTCTCGGATTATTCTCACGAGGGGTTTGGGAGGCCTTAGGCAAGATCCGGGTTACGCCTGTGTTGGACCCAGTTTTTGGTTGAGTTTGGTTTCTCTTCTTCTGATCGGATGCATTTCATGCTTCCGGTGTCTTCCTGGCTGGTAGCCTTCATCGATGACTGGTTGGTGTGGGCTCCCAGCTGGTCTGAGTCTCTGCTAGCCAGGGATCTGGTTCTCTCCCAGTGTGTTGGGTTTGGGTTCCTGGTGAATTGGCAAAAGTCCCAGTTGGTTCCGTCTCAGTTTCGGACTTGGTTGGGCCTTTTGTAGGATTTGCGGACTGCGTCCATCTCCCTCCCTTCTGCTGTGTTGCTCTGGTTGCAGTCCTGCCTTCAGCTGTATTGAGGGAGACCCGGGTCACTCAGTGGTTGCTTGAGCAGTTGTGTGGGATCCTGAACTTTGCCATGCTGGTTTACCCTTTGGGCATGGTTTGGCTTTGGAGGCTGTTCTGGTATCTTCGGAGCAGCCCTTTTCGTCGTTCTCGCGACGGCTGGGTTCACACTCCGAGATTTACTTTATTCCTCTTCGTTTTTTTGGGGTTCGGTGCCATGGCACCCTCCCCTTCCCACACTCTATGTATTTACGGATGCCTCGTCTCTTGGCTGGGGCTTTGTGACCAGCACTCACCAGGCAGGCCTGATTTGTTGGGCTCCGTCCTTCTCTTGGGCTCACAGTACGGTGTGGGAATTTGGGCTGTGTGGCTGGCGTTTTGGCAGATTAAGCTTCCTCGAGGCTCTATGATTCTGCTCCATTTGGACTGCTTCCCTGTGGTTCATTGTCTCAACCGGGGTGGTTCACTGTGGTCCCTGGCTTTTTGGGGCTGGTCGATTGAGGTAGCTCTTCTGCTGAGTTCTCTGGGTTTATCTCTTTGCGGCGTTCATATCCAGGGAATGTCCAACGTCCTGGCAGATGGCTTGTCGTGCTTCATTCCCTTTTCAACGAAGTGGACAGTCAACGCCGCCTCCTTCTTTTGGCTTTGTTGGACATACAGGCTCCAGAGGTGGATCTCTTCGCATTGGCGTGATCTCGGCGTCTCCCATTGTATGTGGCACAGGACTGGCAGGACTGGTCGAGGTGGGGGATTTCTACCTTTATCCTCTGATCCAGCTGTTGCTTCGGGTTCTGGCTTTACTTAAATCCTATCAGGAAAGGGTGCTTCTCTTGGCCCCATTGGGGCTAGCCCAGCCTTGGTTTCAGGCCCTGCTTGCTCGGTGTCCAAACCCAGGAGTTTTTCCGTGGCTCCGCCTCTTTTAGCAGGTTGGACCAGTGAGGTACCTCGCTGGTTCACCTTACTCCTCCGCTCTTCACGTCTGGTTTTTCTGACGCGGGTGTATCGCCACTTGTATGGTGATCAGGTGGCATCTCTAATGGTGTCCTATCTGCGGGTTTCACCTCAGTGACAGTATGAAGTCTCATGGTGGTCTTTCCCCTATTTCCTTTTCCTTCGGGGGGTTGTCTGTGTCTGTTACTGTTGCTTTGTCCTTTTTTTGGCTTTTCTGGACCAGCATCATATGGCGATTATTGTAGCTTCTTATCGTGTGGTATTAGCAGAGCTGTGCCACCTTGCCTTCGGGGTGGATGTCACTTCTGCTCCGTTCTGCAAGCTTACTCGTGCGTTTTTTCACCTCCGGCCTGATCCGGCCGCTTGAGCCGTCGTGGTCTGTAGACTGGGTGCCCTCTTTTCTTTCGTTCCCTCTGTTGTGGTGGCCCCTTTGGTTCGGGATTGTTTTTGGAAAGCCGTGTTTTTGTTGGTTTTGGCCTCTGCGGGTCGGGTTGCGAGCTTCATACTCGTCTCCAGCGCAGGGGTTTCTGCTCTTTGGCCCTGGGGGTTGTTTTATTCATTTGCAGCCTTCTCTTTCTTTTCTGGTGAAGAATGAAACGGCCGGTTTCCGGAGGGGTCTGTTGGTTATGGATGCTTGGTTAGTTAGGCCGGGGGTGCATCATGTCTTATGTCCTGTGGTGGCTTTACGTCGCTACCTGCAGGCTACTGGGTCAGTGACTGTGCACGCACTTTGAGTGGATCCGGTTTCCCTGGTTCCCTGTTCCAGGGCTCACGTGTCCCAGATTGTCCGTAGTGTATTTCCAGCTTAGCCAGCCTGCAGTCTTCCCTTGCAGTGTGAGCAAGTATTCTACTCTAGCCGCTGTATTTGGAATTTTGTCTGGAGTCGACATTCAGGCGCAGGGGTTTATAGGTCGAACAGGATCCTTGTCGCCAGGTATCTAGTGCACATTGCCCTTCAAGAAGACCTGGATAAAAGCACCACTTGGCAAATGGAATTTAATGTGAATAAAGGCCATTTTATGGAATGTGGAATAAGAGAGCATAGACCACACACAACCTGCAAATTATATGACAAATCTTTAAAGAATTCTGATAAAGAAAGAGATCTAGAGGTGGTTCTAGATAGAAAACTATCACCTGAGGACCACATATAGAACATTGTGCGAGGAGCCTATGCTATACTTTCCAATTTCAGAATTACTTTTAACCCTTTACCTGCGCGGCCTATAAATATGACACCACCCCCCCCTCCCAGTGCGCAGGAAATAAATTCTCTTGAAAAAATTCTTTTGTTTTTTTAAAGTGTCAAAAACCCTTCCTCCAGTATGGGTATGTCAAAAAAATTTCGAACTTGTACTTACTTTGGCTGCTATGGGGTCCGTAAGTTGGCGCGTGACGTCATCATTTCCCGTTTGCCCGTGCAGTAAGTTCCCAGGGCCGGTGGGGCGCCCGGGGCGGGGCGCACGAGTTGCTGCGAATATATTTTTGTTCATTTTTTGCGCACAGTTCCAAATACATTTTATTTGTTTTTACGTGCTAATCCTATGTATAATGAACACGTACACTATATTATGGCAGTAAAACATCCGTACTGTCTGAAGACACTGTGTTACGTGCATGACACTTGTGTACACATATGTTGCACATATTTACCATGTATCATGCTAATTTATGTATATATACAATCTATTTACAGACTATACACTGTCACACACTATATACATTCACCATCAACACATTCAGAACACTGCGAGTGTGAGATGTCACACCCAGCCAGCCCTCCCTCACTCCTCCAACATCTTACTCGCCAACATTGCTCCTCCAAATCATACAGTTATTCACATCAATGTTTCAAGTTCATTTATGTATATTTACAACATATGTACACACTATACACTGTCACACACTATATACATTCACCATCAACACACTCAGAACACCGCGAGTGTGAGCAGCCACACCCAGCCAGCCCTCCCTCACTCCAACATTTTACTTGCCAACATTGCTCCTCTTACCATACTGTTATTGTATTTATTACACGATATACACATGTTATATATAGCATTGAATCACTGATATTTGAACATTGTACCCAGTCATTATCACACTCAGGCTCTTCAATAATATTATCATGGCTAAATAAAACAGATTATATATATATTTTGACAATATTAGGCGATGCTGTGGTCACACGCTGAACAGCAGTGCTGTGCGCTCATGCTGCGAGCGCCAGCCTTGGTTGCTCACTCACTACTGAGGCTCTCACACCCGGCAATGTGGACCATGATTTTTTTTTTAAGATGGCGTCTGTTTACAAGAGCCCTGAGGAAGCTGATGTGAACCCCATGTAGCCGCGGGAGTTTTGAATGGAACGTGAAAAATAAAAACACCTGGAGGCGCGTTGCGCACCCGAAGCCTGGGCCTGCAGGCGCTTTGCGCAGTTAAAGGGTTAAATACATGGATGGTGAAATATTAAAGAAATTGTTCATAACTTTTGTAAGACCAAAGCTGAAATATGCAGCGGTTGTATGGTGCCCATATCTTAAGAAGTACATCAATAAACTTGAAAAGTTGCAAAGACATGTAACTAAATAGCTCCCAGAACTGAAGGACAGGAGCTACAAGGAAAGGTTAGGTTTGGGCATTAAATATGCCTAAACTAGAAGAAAGAAAAGAGGCGATATGACCACTACGTTCCAAATACAGTAGTAACCGGAAACGATAAAATTGATAGTTAAGAATTCTTGAGAGTTGGAACTCCAAGAACAAGAGGTCATAGATATAAACTAAACAAAGCTGCCAAAGAAATGTAAGAAGAAAATTCACTTTCGTAAACAGAGTGGTAGATGGTTGGAACAAGCTAAGTAAGAAGGTGGTGGAGGCCAAGACCGTCAGTAGTTTCAAAGTGTTATACGACAAAGAGTACTGGGAAGATGGAACACCACGAGCGTAGCTTGCATCCAGTAACTACTGTACACTTAAGCACAGTGGTACCTCGGCTTACGAATGCCTCTCTTTACAAACTTTTTGGGTTACCAGCCCAATATCTTCATAAAATTGGAATCGGGTTATGAACTTTGCCGTGGAAACGAAGTTTGTTGATACGCATATGGCCGACCTAGTAGGTGGTGGCATGGCAATCACGCGTCAGTTTACCAGTACCTCCCATCTAGTGACAATCACGTCTGAACTCTTTGTAAAGAATTTCATTTTTGAGGGGGATTTTTAGCTATTTGAACATAAAAGTTGTTATTATATATCTCACCATGGGTCCCAAGAAAGCCAGTGGTAAGGTTCAAGCCAAGAAAACACATGTGAGAATGAGCATAGAGGAAAAACAAGAGATCATTCGTAAACATGAAAATGGTTCTTGTGTTGTTAAACTAGCTAAGCAGTACTACAAATCCATGTCAACGATATGCACATTACTTGCCAAGAAAAAGGACATTTTGAGTGCTAAACTGGCAAAGGGCGTATCAACAATCACGAAACAAAGAACACAAACACTCGAGAATGTTGAAAAGTTGTTATTAATTTGGATACACAACAAGGAATTAGCAGGTGATAGCATTTCAGAGGAAATCATTTGTGAGAAAGCAAGGCAATTGCATGAAGACATTTTAAATAAAATCCCTGCAACAAGTGCTGTAGAAACAGAGTTTAACCCTTGTGTGGCTCCGGGCTATTTAGCATTTGTCACCTACAGGCGCATACAAAAAAAAAAAAAAAAAAAAATGTCTAAACCTGTTAATTTATGTTCTCTGATCATGGGAAAAATAATAAAAAAATCGTAAGTGGCATATATTGCCCACTATAGGGTGGGGAAGTCTGGCAAAAAACAGGCGCTGACTCAGCGTGTGTCCCAAACGGTCTGTTGCTAGCCAGCTGTCAGGCAGGAGATGCCACAAAGAGATAATTACCTAAATAATTCAATGTCTCTGATTGATTTTTCGTAGTTTTTTTGCTGTAATATTATTCAATAGTGTGTAGTGTGATATATCTATATAAATAAAAATGGAAATGTTCGTTTGTTCAAAATCGCTAATCTCTGAAAGTTCTTCACCGATTGCTTTGAAATTGTCACACAATGTTCCATTCGCATCCGGCCAGGTTTTTATATACATGCTATATAAATGTCACGTCTGTGACAGTATGAAAACATGCTTTTTCTGAAAAACGGCATTTTTCATGAGTTTTTCATGTGAGGGAAATCTTTGAAACCTCATTACCGATTGCTTAGAAATTTTGACACAACGTTGCATTCGAATAGGCGCGTCTTTTTATATATCTACCATATACATGCCTCACCTGTGACAGGAAAAACATGCGTTTTTGAAAAACAGCGCCATCTGTTGCACATAATGGCAACATGCACGCTATACTAAATATATCACGAATTCCATTTCATTGTTTCCAATTACATTGATAATTTTTTTTCATACATTTTGATTTATTTTATTTTTTATTGTGACATTGCGTTGGAATTGAGCTGTGTTGTTTACCATACCGTTCATTTCGTTAGTACAGGCATACCTCAGAATAAGAGTTTAATCCGTTCCTGGAGACGCCTCGCCTTCCGAAAACTCGCATTCCGAAGTTAATTTCCCCATAAGAAATAAAGGGAAATGAATTAATCCGTTCCTGACTACCCCAAAAACCCCACATCAAACTAAATTTTTATACCTAATTTACCTAATTCATCTAAATAAACCTACAAAACTGTGTTCCAGTTATTACTTACCTTGCTGTCGAGTGCTGTAGGCGTATGGAAGATGGTGAGGAGGGGGGAGGAGGAGAGGAGTTACTGTTTGGAAGGGGAGTCCCCTTCCATAATCACATCACATAACCCCATGCCTTGTAACACTATGGATACCACTTCTATTTCTAAATTTTTCAAACCAGCCCCTGCTTGCCTTAAACTCTTTCTTATCTGCATCACTCGTTGCAGGGGTATTCTTTAGAAGGTCTTCGTGCAACACCCTGGCTTTCTCACAAATAATGGCCTCCGAAACACTATCACCCCTCAACTCCTTGTCGTGTATCCAAATTAATAACAACTTTTCCACTTCTTCAAGTATTTGTGGTCTTTGTGCCATTAATGTTCTTACTCCTTTTGCCACTTTAGCACCCATAATCTTATTTTTCTTCTTAAGTATAGTGCATATTGTTGATGTGGCTTTGTTGTACTGCCTACAAAGTTCAACAACACGTGTACCGTTCTCATGCTTCCGAATGATCTCTTGTTTCTCCTCTATTGTCATCCTCACAGGAGCTTTCTGGCCTTTATCCTTACCACTGGCTTTCTTGGGACCCATGGTGAGATATATAATAACAAATTGTATAGACAAATCACCAAAAATCCAACAAAACACTGAAAATCCGCGAGAAGAATTGATGTGGGGGTAGTCACTGAGCGCCAGACAATAATAAACTGAGGGGCGGCGGGGCGACGAACGCGCTAGGTCGGCTGCACGCGTATCAACAAACTCGCGTCCAAACTCGCGTCCAAACTCGCGTCCAAACTCGCCTCCCGAAGTAACCCTCGCCTTCTGAGACAAATTTTTGGAGTAAATACACCTCGCCTTCCGAAAACCTCGCATACAGGGACAATCGCATTCCGAGGTACCACTGTACAAGTATAGTAAGTATATAAGTATATAGTATTCATTTCGTAAGTATATAAGTATAAATGCCACACCTGTGACTGGTAAAACTATGCTTTTCTTTACAAACAGCTTGATCTGTTGCATGTAAGAGCAACACACATGCTATACTATGTTACAATTCCATTTCAATGTTTCTGATTGCATTGATAAATTGAATTTTCATAGATTTTGATATATTTTCAATTTGATTTAATTATTTTGTGTGAATTGCGTTGGAATTCAGCTGTGTTGTTTAGTTTCAAAGAGTTATATGACAAAGAGTGCTGGGAAGACGGGACACCATGAGCGTAGCTCTCATCCTGTAACTACACTTAGGTAATTACCATACCGTCATTTCATGAGTATAGTTTATTTTTTAATTTTTTCATATTTTCATTTAATTTTTTAACTGTTTTTCTTATACTTCAGTGACGGGAACATCAGATCACTTGATGTTCCCAATTTTCTGATGGGAACATCAGACCATTTGGGAAGACATCGGATGAGGGAGTGGGGAATGGTGGGGATGACGAGGGGACGGAGGTGAGAGATGGTGGGGAGGATGAGGGGAACAAGGGAGGGTAATGGTGGGAAGGACGAGGGGACGGGGGAGTTTGGAGGGGGCGAGGTGGTGGGGACGAGGGAATGGGGGAATGGAGAATGGTGGAGAGGACAAAGGGTCAGGGGAGTGGGGCTTGAAGGGAAATAGGAAGAGGGGATGGTGGAGTGGGGAATGGTGGGGAGGATGAGGGGACGGTGGAGTGAGGAATGGTGGGGAGGCCAAGGAGACGGCTGAGGAGAGAATGGTGGGGAGGACTAGGCAATAGGAAAGGTTGCTGTGGCTGAGCCACAGCAACGCGTGGCCGGGTACTGCTAGTTTATATAATAAAATGAGTGAATCATTGCTATACTCAAAAATATGGTGTGCATATTGTTGATTCAATTATTATGTTCATCATGCAGTGAACAAATACTTTGTCGGTTATTACACTATATACACAGGTTATATATAAGTATCTGCATGTTTTGTTCACCATAACAAACCACTAAGTTGGTATTATGAGTCAAAAAGCAACGAGGAGTGACCGCCACACACCAGCCAGCCACTTGCTGTCACTCACTC
Source organism: Procambarus clarkii (assembly GCF_040958095.1). Taxonomy (NCBI): domain Eukaryota; kingdom Metazoa; phylum Arthropoda; class Malacostraca; order Decapoda; family Cambaridae; genus Procambarus; species Procambarus clarkii. Next base: position 3,865,145 of record NC_091192.1, read on the forward strand.
CCTCAACACCTCACTCGCCCACATTCTCCTCCCACCATGCTGTTTTTGCTTTTATTCACTATGTACAGACGTTATATATAAGTATCTACATTTGTGTTCACCATAATGAACCACTAAGTTGGCATGCTCAGTGGCAGCCAGTGGCAGCCCGCCACTGGCTGCTACTTCCTCCCTCCCTCAACTCACCTGACTCACCCACATTCTCCTCCCACAATACTGTTTTTGCTTTTATTCACTATATACAAACGTTATATATAAGTATCTACATGTTTTGTTCACCACAACTGTACAACTAAGTTGATATAGTTAGTTCAGGCACTAAGAGACGTCACTACACACAGTCAGGTGGCGGCTGCTTCCCTCACACATTCAAGGTCAGACGTACTAAAATTTCTCCCCCCAACAAAACTGTTTGTGGTGTTATTACACTATATACAGATGTTATATATAATTGTATGTACTAGCTCTTATCTATAAAGCCAACAAACTTTGTAAAATCTCTTTATGTATGTACCTTTGCCTAAATAAAAATTATTATTAAAAATTATTATTATTATAAGTATCTACATGTTTTGTTCACCACAACTGTACAACTGAGCTGATATAGTTAGTTCAGGCACTAAGAGACATCGCTACACACATAGTCAGCTAGCGGCTGCCTCCCTCACTCATTCAAGGTCAGACGCACTAAAATTTCACCCCCAACAATACTGTTTGTATTGCCCTATATACAGACGTTATATATAAGTATCTACATGTTTTGTTCACCATAACTGTTCAACTAAGCCGATATAATGCCCAAAAAGCATAGTGGCCACCCCTACCAACATGACAAATCATGCAGATGTTGCCACACCCATCACCAAAATGGCTTCTCCCCCACATTCCTTTTGCTGTTATTACACTGTATATACACGTTATATATAAGTATCTACATTCGTGTTCACCATAACGAACCACTAAGTTGGTATGCTGAGTGGCAGTGGCAGCCAGTGACAGCCCACTACTGGCTGTCACTCCCTCCCTCCCCTCACTTCACCTGACTCGCCACCATTCTCCTCCTACCATACTGTTTTTGCTTTTATATACAGACGATATATATAAGTATCTGCATGTTTTGTTTACCATAGCAAACAACTAAGCTGGTATAGTGAGTCCAGACAGTAAAAGGTGGTCACACAGAGTCAGCAGACAATGTTACCTCCCTCCCCACCAAGATTACTCCTCCCACTACAGCGCTAATTATCACAACAGTCCTGCTATTATCAGAATCCTGGTCATTTTTATCACAGTCAGGGGTCTTCTGTAATAATATCATCACTAAATAATAGCATGCAAATGCTGTTCTGTGGTCACAAGCTGAACAGCAGTGCTGTGAGCTCATGCTGTGTGTGTCAGGCTTGGTGACTCAATACTGAGGCCCCTCACACCAGGGAATTTGGCCCACGATTTAAAAAAAAATGGCGTCTGTTTACAAGAGCCCTGATGAAGGTGTGGTGAACCCCATGTGTCTGCGGGCCGTTTAAATCTTGCGTAGTACTCCAATACATTATATGATGTGGAGTGCAAGTTACTGAAAGTTACTGAACATATCATGTGATGTGTTGTGCAGTTAAAAAGTTAAGGCAAGCAGGGGATGGTTTGAGAAATTTAGAAAAAGAAGTGGTATTCATAGTGTTGTGAGAGTTGTGAGTGTTGTGTGTTGTGAGTTGGTGCTGGAACACAGCGAAGAACTGACCACCAAAGAACTTCACAAGGAGCAGTAACAAGAGGCAACTGAGGAAATTTCTTCAGGGGAGGAGGAGGCAGTACAGAATGTAGCTTCCTCAACAATTAGGAAGTGGTGTAGAGTCTGGGAAGAAATGCAAACTTTTGTTGAAACAACTAGCCCAGTGCAAGCTGCAATAGGCCATTGCATTAACCTTTTCAATGACAATGTGATGCCTCGCTACGAACAAGTGTTATAACGAAGGGAAAAACAATCCTCAATGGATCGATTTTTAGTGAGAAAATCAAGCAGTGAGGCACCAGCAGGTCCTAGTGGTATGCAGGGAAAACATGCCAGGAAGTGCACCCCAGAGAACTCCTCACTGCCTGATGTTATAATGGAAGGGGACTCCCCTTCCAAACAGTAACACCTCTCCTCCTCCCCACCCCCCCCTCCTCACCGTCTTCCATGCACCAACAAAAGTCATCAGTAAAGGTAAGTAAAAACTTGTACATACTTTAGTACTAAAGATTTGGGTGACTTAGGTATAAAATTTACTTTGAAGTTAATTTTCTGGGGGAGCCCCTTTGGCTCTCCGGAGCTTACTAGGCTGATATGCTAATGTAAGACTTTGGCATCAGTCATGTGTATGGAGTTCTGTGGGCCTACCAGGAACCACGAGCCAGAACCTGGGCCCCCTCAGAGAGGCAAGGGGAGCAATGGCCTATAGAAACCCCCGTGTGGTTGGAAGCTTTCTATGTCTGCCATCGACCGGGTCAGGCATCCAGAAAGGTAAGCATCCCAAAACAAACCCCTATTCCGGTGAAAATATTGCTACCAAAAGCCAAACAAGTGGATAGAACTCCCCTAAAAGAAACAAGCAAATGAGCATGATGTCACACGTCACCGCGCCACTGTCTATGCAGCTCCCCCCTCCCCCGGGAGGGGGAAGGGGGAGCCCCAGACCCCTTGCGCTGGTTATCCACCCTTCAGTTCTTAGGCTGATGCTAGAGGCAGAGGTCTTGTGCTTGGCTCCAGCGTTTCCAGCACTGTGCTCTGAGTGTGAAGGCTATCTTCCAGGAGGGGGGGTAAAGAGCCAGGAGTTATTCTATGGTACTCGGGCTGCATGCGTCTAGGGTTCTCGTCCCTATGTGCCTTGTAAGTACTGGCCTTGGAGCCACCTTCCACAAGTTCCTTGGGTACTGCCTCTGCTAGGCCGTATTACTGCTCGGTTTTTTGGCTGCCCTTTGGGTGCTTGGGGGTTTTGTCTTCCTTGTTTACCTTAGAGTAAGAGGCGGTTTGCACTGGTACGGGGCGCAGGGTGCTGTGCAGCTTGTTTTCACCATTCACAGCGGCCGGCTCTGTTCCTTGGGGTACGTTGTCCTCTTGCGGGGTTTTGTTTTTCTTTATTTTTGCTTTGTAGGGGGTCTGCCTTGCTTACCCCTTTGTGCCTAACCTGTGCACAGATCTATTCAGGTGGTGCCGCCTGCTAGGTCCCCGTGAGTGTACATGTCCCTAAGGTTCAGCTGTAGAGAGTTGTTTAGTAGTTTTGGGCGCCGGTTAGCAGTACCCTGCCTGGATTCCCTGAGCGTGAGTTCCATCTCATGACCCTGGGAAACCCCTAGGGGGTGCGTGGGTCCGATGGATATGTCCCCAGAGTCCCCCCCTCATTTTGTGCGAGTTTGAGGGTTGCTTGGTCCCCTTGTCTCATGGTTTTTGGCTCTGTCACGCTGCCTGTTGGGTCGGTGACACTTTCGACCTAGAGTTCTGTGAGTACTGTTGCTTGCTAGTGACTCAGTTTTCCAAATCAAATGACAATGTTCTTCGAGTACAGGCGGCACAGGCATTGCATGGGAATTTTAGGTTGTTGCAACGGGCTAGGTTGGTTGCTCACCCGGATGCTCCGAGGCTGCCCCGTTTTGCCTATAGGGTCCCGGACTTGGTGGTGGGGATCGTTTCGACCTTGGTTCAGTCCGCGCCCCCTCGTCCTTCCCCTGTTGTGGTTCGTTCTGGTCCCCCCCCCCCCCTCCTGTTTCTGGCCCCGAAATGTCTGAGGGTTTCGGAGTCGGGGCAGGGTTTAGATGGTCTTGAGATTCAGGCAGTCTCGGGGGATGCCCCTTCTGGTGTGGCGACGGAGGCATTCGAGTCCGATCTCCCTGCCGAAGCCTCTGGGTCTGACCAGTGGGTCTCCTGTTCAGCTTGCTCGGCTGTGCTGGCTTTTCATTTAAGGGCCGGTGTTGTTTTGGGAGATGACTCGGCCCCTTGTCCTGCAGAAGAGGATCCTGGGGCGGGGGGGGGGGGGGCTGACTTGGGGGCCTTGGGCCCCGCTGGACCCCGCCTGGGTTTTTCTACCCTCTGAGTGGGGCTTATTGTTACAAGGGGTGGGGTTCGTTCCCCCCCCCCTCCCTCTGCGTTCGAGTTGAATTTGATGTCTGCCCCTCCCCGGGTTCGGTTCCGTGTTCCTCTTCGTGCATCGGTCCCGTCTTTCTGGAGGTTTTTGGCTTCCCGCATCCAACCATCTGCGGTGCTGGCGGCCCTTGCAGCTAACCTCCTGCGTAACCCGGATTATGCCTCGGTGATGGATCCGTCGTGTTTCAGGTTTGGGGCTTCGTTCCCTTTCTGGGTCCGTTACGAGGTTCCGAAGTTGTCCTGGCTGGCGGACTATCCTGTTTTTGCTTTGGAGGCTTGGCATTCCTTCTGTCGTTTCCGCACGCTTGAGTGGCGCGAGGCATCGACGGTGGTTCAGGTTTTCCTTGGGGGGGGGGGGCCACCTTGAGCACCTCAATGAGTGCTTGTTTGCCCCTGCCCTTCCCTGGGATGTTGGCATTGTGCAGCTCCATGTGCAGGTTCCCTCATTTTTGGCTTCGCAGGTTGCCGAGGACTTGCGCGCCCGGGGCCTCTTGGCTTCGGCCTTACGTTTCTTTTCCTTCCTGGAGCTGTCTTTGAACTGGCTCAAGGTGGATGTGAGGACGCTTGGGGGCTGTTCCTGGCTCCGGCGCCTTTGGCTCGGCGGCTCGCTCATCTTCTGCCTTGTTGAAGCTGTTTGCCTCGATCCTGTGGGATGCAGTTTCCCTATTTTACGCTTCTCAGCTCGCGTGTCGGCAGACGGTGCTTGCCTCCATCCTGAAATCAGCCTGGGCCCTTGCTCTTAGGATGTCTTCGCCCTTTTTGTCCACTGCTTTTTGCTCCTTTGGCCGAGGGGCAGTATATTCAGGCTGCTTCGGCCAGTTGCCATCCTATGTCAGACTTGTTGGTTCTCCAGGGGTCCTGGAGGGTGGGGGGGACCTTCTCGTAGAGGTCGTGCCAGGGCTTGGGGTTCCTCTTGTCGTTGTAGGCCATAGGTGCCAGTTTTGGGCTCGGCTCCGCTTTCGGACCCGCTTTCGTTTGGTCGGCGCGGTGTTCGCCCTGTGTGGGGTTCTGGGTCTTGTAAGGGGTGCCGGCCCTTTCATGGTTCGCCCCATTGACGGGGCGATGGGGGGGAGGTTTACGCTGTTCGCTCACGCCTGGTCCTATGATTTGTGGGCATTTCGGGTCGTTTCTTTTGGCCTGCGGTGGCGTTGGGTGGCCCTTCCTCTTTCGGGGTGTGATGGAAAAAAGAAGTGTAGGTGTTCGGCAGTCCTCCCAATGGCTGGTGTCAATGCCCATCACATTTAAGACAAAAAAAAAGATGACTGCGTAGCTGTTGTGTCCTGTGGCAAAGTAAGGCAAAACAAGCAAAACAAATAGTATGAACAAAGAAACTTTAATTAACACTTTCGCGCTATCTGGACGCGCCGGCGCGTTCGGTTTCGTCTAACGTAAACGCATAGTGGACATAAAGTTATGTCTACTTTTAAAATATTTGTATAAAATTCAATTTTTATCCGATTTACTTTGGGTTTGTTTCAAACTGCGCGCTATGAGGCTCTCTTTCTCACCACTAGGCTGCATGGTACAATAAGTTCATGAAAGGTGTGGATAACTTCGATCAAATGGTATTTTGTCCCAAACGGGTTGCAGGTGGGTGACTTTACCCGTTTATACTGGTAATTCTTCCCCCATATCATGTATTATATGCATATGTCTGTTTAGGGAATTTTATTCCGATCAATATACAACCAAAAATAACTGTGTGCAACAAGTATAAACTTGACAAACATAACAAAAGTAAAAATATTTCGTGTGTGTTTGACGCTCACTGATATGTTCCAGCGTTGTTTTATATTTGTCGCTATTCTAACTTACGCTTTGTTGATATTTTTTACCTATGGGCACATAGAACATTCTATTGCGAACACATTGACATAAAAATGAATGACGTACATAGAAAATTAATGTCATGAGAGTGAAATAAGTATAAACTTTCAAAGCGCCGTGCGTCGTTCCGTCACCGATACCGGGTAACAATTTCACCACTTCCCACACTCTTGCGGGCGAGCTGCATCATTATTCTATGCTTATATTCATATCACCGTGTTGGGAATTTCATTGCGAGTCCATTGATACCAAAATTAACGTTGTAGAACAAGTGTGGAGGTGATTACAATCCCAAGAGTAAAAACATTTTGTTGCTGATGGGCGCTCACGGCGAGTCATCTACGTAGTTATTTATTTGGTGCTGGTATCCCTATATGTTTCGTGACTTATTTTACTGATGTTCTTCTAGAGAATTTTATTGCGAACACGTTGGTACCAAAATGAAATACGTAGCATGAGAACTAAGGTCAGAAGAGTAAAAAGAGTATACACATTTTTGTTTTTACGCTTAAGCGATAAAAACGAAGCGCGCACATTCGGTTGGCTGAGTGACCTTTGCGGAGAGCGCGAAAGTGTTAAATTGAAAACAAATTATGAATTATGAATAAGACTATTCCTTGGCTATGTACAGTGCAAACTCACAAGATTATAAATTAAAAAAATAACATAAAATAATATAGTGGTGACATTACTCTAAAATGGATAAAGACAAAATGAAATTAACATGTGCTGAGAATAAAGCGCTGGCTGAGAACATCCACTAATAGACAGAGCGTATATCAGATGGTTGTTTTAGCTTGAGAGCACAGGATATTCTAACTCCAATGGCTGGTGCAAGCCCAGACATCGGCTAGGTAGATGGCACTGAGGTGCAGAAGTGCAGTGGTGCAGACGTCGATTCGCCAATCAGAAGCGGGCAGGCTGGAAATGCTAGTTTGGTGATCGGCGACGATGGAGGGGGGGAGGTGGAGAGCGAGTGTATGATACGTTTGCGCCTGGCAAAACGTATTTGACTAAATATGTACTACACTTGCTTGTAGTACCTAGATGTTGTAAATGTACTTAAGTAACATGACGATAGGAAAGAGCAGGCCAAATCTCTCTTGAAGGAGATTATCGTAACAGGGGGGTTCAGGGCTGGTGGGGCAGGCCTCTTCTCCTGTGCTCCATCAAGTCATCTTGGAGTGGGTTTGCTTGGGCGTCATTTCGATGACGTCCCTCGGATGGGTTTCCCGTCTGTTTCCAGTGCCAAAACGGGACTGTGCGGACCTGCGGTTCATTCTGGACTTGTTCCGTCTGAATCCCTGGGTTCATTGCCCCTCCTTTCGGCTGACTACGCTGTCTCAAGTTCGGCTCCTGTTGGAGCCAGGTGCTTGGATGGTGTCCCTGGACCTCTGGGACGCTTATTGGCACGTCCTGATTCATCCAGGGCTCAGGGACTGGCTCGGTTTTGTTGTGGGGCATCAAGGTTACTGCTTTCGTTGCCTCCCGTTCATGTTGAATCTGGCACCTCGCATGTTCACACACCTTACACGGGTCGTTGTGGCCCTTCTGCATCTGTTAGGTGTTCGGGTGTTGGCCTACCTCGACAACTGGCTGGTTTGGGCTCCCAGTCGGTCCAGTTGTCTGCTAGCCAGGGATTTGGTTCTTTCCCAGCTCGCTGGGTTTGGGTTCTTGGTGAACTGGAGGAAGTCTCATCTGGTTCCCTCCTAGGTTCAGTCATGGCTGGGTCTTGTGTGGGACTCTCGGACCACTTCCTTGTCTCTTCCACTGGAGTCTCTCTTACGGCTGTGGTCCCCCTTGTGCCTGTTTCTGGGAAGCTCCTTGTCACCTTGAGGTTGCTCGAGGGTCTGTGCGGGAGCCTGAACTTTGCGATGATGGTCTACCCGCTGGGTTGGGTTTGGCTTCATCGGCTGCTCTGGTTCCTTCAGGGACGTTCCTTCCGCCTCTCTTGCGATCACTGGATTTGACCCTCGGGGGCCTTGCGTCGGCTGCAATGTCACTGGCTTCCTCTTTGGATTTTTCCGGGTTCAGTGCCTTGGCACCTGCCCGAGCCCTCACTCGGTGTGTTCACGGATGCGTTGTCTCTTGCCTGGGGCTTTGTGACCAGTGCTCACCAGGCCAGCCATGGGTGGTGGGGTCCGTCCTTCTGTCGAGCCCACAGCACGGTGTGGGAGTTCGCGGCAGTATGGTTTGTGCTTTGGAGGGTTCCGGTCACCTGCGGATCGACGATCCGGCTCCATTCGGACTGCTCCCCGGTGGTTCATTGCCTGAACCGAGGGGGGGTTCGATACGATCTTTGGCTCTTCGGCGCTGGTCACTTCGGATGACTCATCTGCTGAGTTCTTGGGGTTTGGCTCTCCTGGCTGTTCATGTCCGAGGAGTGTCCAACGTCTTGGCCAATGGCCCTGTCTCGTTTCGTTCCCTTCTCCACAGAATGGACGGTCGACGCCAACTCCTTCTGTTGGTTCTGCCAGACGACGCCCCGAGGTGGACCTCTTCGTGTCGGCGTGGTTGCGGAGCCTTCCCCGATTGCGAGGCCATCGGGGTCGATGCCTTTCGGCAGGACTGGTTGAGGTGGGGGCTCCTGTACCTCTTAACCCCAGTTCAGCTGTTGCTCCAGGTCCTGATTTGCTTGGAGACCTACCATGGAAGAGTAGTCCTCTTGGTCCTGTGGTGGCCAGCCCAGCCGTGGTTTCAGGCTGTTGGCATTGGCCTCTGGGGGTCGGGTTGGGGAGCTTCATGCTCTCCTCCAGCACAGGGGTTTCTTGTCTTTCGGTCTTCGTGATAGTTTTGTTCGTTTGCAGCTGTCTCCTTTTCTGGCGAAGAATGAGACAGCTGCTTTCCGGAGGGGTTCTTGGGTTGTTGATGTTTGGTTGGTCAGGGCGGGGGTGCATCATGTTTTGTGTCCGGTTGCGGCTCTTCACCGTTATTTGCGCGCCACAGCTTCTGTGTCTAGGGACGTGCTTGGGATTGGTTGATCCGGTTTCCCTTCTTCCTTGTTCGCGGGTGCGGATCTCCCAGGTCATCCTCAGAGTTATTAAGGCTAGCCAGCCTGCGGTCTATCCCCGTGCCCATGACTTTCGTAAGTTCGCTGCTCTTGCTGCCGTCTTTGGCAATATGTCCTGGGCTGACATTCAGGCACGGGGCTTTTGGAGGTCAAACAGTGTCCTGGCTGCTCGTTACTTAGTAAACGTCCCTGGGCCTCGTCGGGCCTGTGTCGCTATGGGTTGGCGGTTGCAGCCAGTTGTCTCAACTTCGAGTTGAGAAGTGAGCAGCGACCGCCTCCCAGGTAAGTCCCTACGTTTTTCCTCTGTGGGTAGTTAGCTCTGGAGAGCTGAAGGGGCTCCCCCCAGAAAACCAGTGTTGAATGTAATAAAACACCATTTTCTGGGTGAGACCCGGAGGCTCCTCGGCATCCCTCCATCCCTCCGGTCGGCAGTTTTTCGCATGTTTTGACATCCAGCCTCAGAACTGAAGGGTGGATAGCTGCCACGCGGGGTCTGGGGCTCCCCCTTCCCCATCCCGGAAAGGGGGGAGCTGCGCAGACAGCGGCGCGGCGATGTGTGACGTCATGCTCATTTGCTCGTTCCTTTTAGGGGAGTTCTATCCACTTGTTCAGGTTTTGGTAGCAATATTTTCACCAGAATAGGGGTTTGTTTTGGAATGCTTGCCTTTCTGGGTGCCTGACCCGGTCGATGGCAGACATAGAATGCTTCCAACCACACGGGGGTTTCTATAGGCCATTGCTTCCCCTGCCTCTCTGAGGGGGGGCCAGGTTCTGGCTTGTGGTCCCCGGTAGGCCCACAGAACTCCATTCACATGACTGATGCCAAAGACTGACATTAACCCTTTAACTGCGAGGCCTATAAATATGACACCCCCCAGTGCGCAGGAAATAAATTCTCTTGAAAAAATTCTTTTGTTTTTTAAAGTGTCAAAAACCCTTCCCCCAGTATGGGTATGTCAAAAAAAATTTGAACTTGTACTTACTTTGGATGCTATGGGGTACGTAAGTTGGCGCGCGACGTCATCATTCCCCGTTTGCCCGTGCCGTAAGCTCCCGGGGCCAGTAGGGCGCCCGGGGCGGGGCGCGCGAGTTGCTGCGAATATATTTTTGTTCATTTTTTGTGCACAGTTCCAAATACATTTTATTTGTTTTTACGTGCTAATCCTATGTATAATGAACACGTGCACTATATTATGGCAGTAAAACATCCGTACTGTCTGAGGACACTGTGTTACGTGCATGACACTTGTGTACACATATGTTGCACATATTTATCATGTATCATGCTAATTTATGTATATATACAATCTATTTACAGACTATACACTGTCACGCACTATATACATTCACCATCAACACATTCAGAACACCGCGAGTGTGAGCAGCCATACTCAGCCAGCCCTCCCGCACTCCTCCAACATCTTACTCGCCAACATTACTCCTCCAAATCATACAATTATTCACACCAATGTTTTATGTTCATTTATGTATATTTACAACATATGTACACACTATACACTGTCACACACTATATACATTCACCATCAACACACTCAGAACACAGCAAGTGTGAGCAGCCACACCCAGCCCTCCCTCACTCCAACATCTTACTCGCCAACATTGCTCCTCCCACCATACTGTTATTGTATTTATTACACAATTTACACATGTTATAAATACCTATCTACATGTTCTATTTACCAGAACTATGCAAGTAAGCCGGTATTGTGTCCAAACAGTACAGTGGCCACCATACACTGCATGACAAATCACACAGCAGACAGCAGACGACGTCACATCCCTCACCAAAATAGCTCCTCACAACATACTCCTGGTGCTGTTATTACACTATTGACACACACTGTATATAACCATGTACATGTGTGTTCCCCATAGCGAACCACGAAGCTAGTATGGTGAGCAAAACAAGAGTTACTGCCACACAGTGAGGCTACCTCAATTCTCTTCCTTCCTCCCTCCCTCACCAAAATTCCTCCTTCCTACGCACAACGCTCATTATAACCACAATCCTGGTCACTAATACCTGTAAATGAATAATTGACCACAAGTTTATTTTGAAAAGGAACCTACAAAGTCGTTTGAAGATTCCTAGATGGACGAAATAATGCTGTGGTGCTGTGGCTAGCGCTGTGAACATCATGAACAGCATTGAATCACTGATATTTGAACATTGTACCCAGTCATTATCACACTCGAGCTCTTCTATAATACTATCATGGCTAAATAAAACAGATTATATATATATGTTGACAATATTAGGCGATGCTGTGGTCACACGCTGAACAGCAGTGCTGTGCGCTCATGCTGCGAGCGCCAGCCTTGGTTGCTCACTCACTACTGAGGCTCTGACACCCGGCAATGTGGACCATGATTTTTTTTTAAGATGGCGTCTGTTTACAAGAGCCCTGAGGAAGCTGATGTGAACCCTATGTAGCCGTTGGAGTTTTGAATGGAACGTGAAAAATAAAAACACCTGGAGGTGCGTTGCGCATCTGAAGCCTGGGCCTGCAGGCGCGTTGCGCAGTTAAAGGGTTAACGTATCAGCCTAGTAAGCTCCGGGGAGCTTCCGGGTCTCACCCAGAAATTGGCATTTCATTACATTCAACGCTGGGTTTTGGGGGTTTCTGGAACGGATTAATTCTGTTTACATTATTTCTAATGGGAAAATTTGCTTCGGTTTACAATATCGGCTTATGAACCGTCTCTGGGAATGGATTAAATTTGTAAACTGAGGTACCACTAATTACACTTAGGTAATTACACACACAAGTAAATCATACTAACATGATACTGTTTACAGTATCAATAAGAAAATAAATTGTTGCCATCATTATTATTATTATTATTATTATTATTATTATTATTATTAGTTATTCTTATTGTATTTAAATAATTACCTTGTTGATCACAAAACTAGCATTATTTTCTGTCGAGAGCGCCTTAGGCTCCCCAGAGCTTACTGGGCTGATATGTATATATCAAACCATGGTAACAGTCAGTTTGATTGAAGTTCTAGCCTACCGGGAACCCATGAGCCATTTCCTGGCCCCCTTAGAGAGGCAAGAGGAGCAATGGCCTATAGACACCCTAATGTGATTTGAAGCAGTCTATATCTGCCATCTACCAGGTCAGGCACCCAGAAAGGTAAGAATTCCAAAAGAAACCACAGCTATCTTCTTGAGTTATCTTGAGTTGATTTCGGGGCTTTAGTGTCCCCGCGGCCTGGTTCTCGACCAGGCCTCCACCCCCAGGAAGCAGCCCGTGACAGCTGACTAACTCCCAGGTACCTATTTACTACTAATTAAAGTAAGAAAGTACCTACTTTCAGCTGGTGAAAATTGAAAACTGAAAGTTGACCTAGCAAGCCGAACTTCCCAATCAGAAAACAAGCAAACAAGCATGATGTCACCACAGCCGCCGCGCCGCTGTCTGCTCTGTTCTCCCTCCCCAGGATGGGGAAGGGAGGGTCCCAGACCTCCTTTGCCGACTTCCCAAACTCAGTTCTGAGGCTGTTGTGTTGGGTGGCGGTCGTTCAACTCTGGCTCCAATCTTTGAGCAGTGCTGTGCCTTGCGGTGTGGTATTGCTGTGTGGTGGGGTGCACCAGGTGTTATTCAAGAAGTACTGGGGCTACATGCACCTAGGGTCACCTACCCTTGGTACTCTGTAAATGCTGCCCTTGCGGTTTGGGGTTACCTTCTAGAAACTACCTCCTTAGTTCCGTACTACCTCTAGTAAAGAAGAGAAGTGTTAGGGGAAGACATGATCACCACATACAAAATTATTAAGGAAATAGTGTAGATAAGGACAGACTACTTAGAATGTGCGATACACAAACATGTGGACACAATTGGAAATTAATACTCGAAAAGCTGAATGAGCTAGTCTCCAAATATTTTTTGCCAATGTTGGTATAGTGAACAAATGGAATCTTCAAGAGAAAACTAGATAGTTTAGGACCAACCGGGCTGTGGTGGATATGTGGGCCTGTGGGCTGCTTCAAGCAACAGCCTGTTGGACCAAGCTCTCACAAGTCAGTTGTCTCGACTTCGAGTTGAGGAGTGAGCAGCGACCGCCTCCCGGATAAGTCCCTACGTTTTTCCTCTGTGGATAGTTAGCTCCGGGGAGCCGAAGGGGCTCCCCCCCAGAAAACCAGCGTTGAATGTAATGAAACACCATTTTCTGGATGAGTCCCAGAGGCTCCCCGGCATCCCTCCGGGGGATGTAGAAGAATTCTCAGAACTCCAGCAAACAGGTAGGATTCTTTTGCTGCTCAGTAATTGCCCACCCTTGGGGCCTGATGGGGATTTTCCTGCCACTGTTTGACCATGGGTAGGAGGTAGTATCATCGCTGGCAGAGGCACAAGGTACTGAGCAGCTGTCTTATGATACACATAGCAGCTGGTTCTGTTCCTCCTGGAGACATTGTGTTTTTGTAGGGTTTTTCATTTGTTTCTGTGGGAGCCCCTGTAACTCCGTGGAGCTTATCAGGCTAATGTATTAGACCGGGACATTAGCTATGGAGTTCAGACCTACCAGGGACCTTCAGAGAGGTTTCAGAGAGCAATGGCCCTGGAAAAACCCCTTGTGGTTGGGGGTTTTCCTTATCTACCATCGACCGGGGTTAGGCACCCAGAAAGGTAGGCATAACAAAACAAACCCCACATGGTAAAAAACTAAAACAAAAAACTGAACAGAGAGGTAGAAACTCCCTACAATCACAAGGAAGCAAGCAAACATCATACTTTACTGCCATGCCACTTGTCCGCGTAGCCCTCCCCGCCCCGAGAGGGGGAGGGGGAGCTCAGACCTCACCCCCTGGATGCCTAGCACCAGTTCGTAAGTTAATGTCAACTGGGACAGATGCTTCTCTGGCCTCAGTTTCCTAAGCGGTGTTTGTCTTCATGACGCTCACTGCTGTGTCTTTGTGTTGTGCGGTGGCCAGGTGTTCCTCATCAGTACCGAGGCTGCATTTGCTTAGGGGCTTCCTTCCCAAAGCGCCCTGTGAGTACTGCCCCTGTGTGACAGGGTTATCTTCCCTGGGGCATTCGGGAACCATTCCCGTAGAGGTTCTTGCTGCTCGGCATTTGCCTCGCCCTTGGGGCCAGCTGGAGCTTGGGGCCCATGTTTGGCCTTGGGTAGGGACTGGTATTGTGCTAGTTAGGGCGTCAAGGTGTTGTGCGACCTGCTACCTACGTGGTGACCGGTTCCTGTTGTCTTTGGGGACGGTGTACTTCTGCGGGATTTTTCTTTTGTTTTTATTTTCATTTGCCTGGTGTGGGTCTACCTAGTGTGGCTATAGTTCCACTGGTAGTGTTTGGTGGCCCTCTGCTAGGCCCCCAAGATTGTACACGTCGCATGGGTTTTCAGTGTTGTATCTACTCCTTGTTAGCTTGGGTGTTAACCGGTTAGCAACATCTTGACCGGGCTTTCCGTAGCAGTCTGCCTACAGGCCCTGGAAAACGCTGTCGGGGTTGGGTGGACCATTGGATGTGTCTTCCGGGTTCCATCCCGTCTTGTGCGGGTTCATTGGTTGCTCTGCCATGTCTCCAGGTGACAGTCGCCACTTTTACCTCCGTCATGCTGCCTTTTGGGTCACTGGCACCTTGACCCAGAGTCTTGCGAGTTGTGTTCTCTTCTTGTTCTCCAGTACTCTCCTGATGTCATTACTGTTCAGAATACAGGCAGCATCCGCGTTGCAAGCTTGGTTTAGGTTGCTGTAACACACTAGGTTGGTTTCCCACTCGGATGCCCCGGGGCCGCCCCGTTTTGGTTAGGTGTTGCTCGCCCCTTTCCCTCCCTGTTCCCGGCTCCTGACCGTCTGCGGGTTTCGGGACTGGGGCGGGGTTTAGTTGGGGCCGAGACTCGTGCGGTTTCGGGGTCTGCTCTGTTCGGGTTGGGGATGGAGGTTTTTGAGCCTGTTCCTCCTGCCAAGGCTTCTGAGTCATACATGAGTGGCAGTCCTTGCTTGTACTCCATTTCACCCAGTCCCTTGATATTGATGTTTGGGTGCAGGCAGCTTCAGTGTTGCATGCGCGGTATAGGTTGATGCAATTCGCTAGGTTGGTTGCCTTCCTGGTTGCCTCGAGGCTGCCCCGCTTGAGTTATAGGGTCCCGGACTTGGGGGTGTTAGTCTCCTATACTTTGGTTTTGTCTGTGCCCCCTCATCCTTCTCCTGCTGTAGTTCATCCTGTTCCCCCTCTTCCCCCCCTCGAAGATGGATGGTGAGACTCGGGCAGCTTTGAGGACTGCCCCTTCCGGATCGGCGGCGGAGGCATTCGGGTATGTTCCTCCTGCCAGGGCTTTTGGGTTGTGCCAGCAGACCCCCTTCATACCTGCAGACTCTGCCTTTTCTTCTAAGGCAGAGGGTTTAGGGAAAGGCTCTGCTCTCGGTCCTGTCATAGAGGATCATGGGGCTGGGGAGGAGTTGACTTGGGGGGCTTGGGCCCCGCTTGACCCTGCTTGGGTGTTGGTACCCCTCGGGGCAGGCCTTGTTGTTGTAGGGGGAGGGGTTTTCTTATCCCTCCCTGCCTTCCTGTACGAGTTTGATATGAATTGGGCTCCTGTCCGGCTTCACTTCTGGGTTCCCTTGGGTTCTTAGGTTCCCTCTTTCCCGAGGTTTTCGGCTTACCACATCCCGCCTAAGGAGGTTTGGGGGGCCATCGTAGCTTTCCTTTTGCGAGACTGATTATGCCTCGATAATGGATCCTTCTTCTTTTGAGTCTTCCTGGCTGGTAGACTGCCCTTTCATTTCGTTGGGGAGCGTGGCATGCATTCTCTCAGACCCGCATGCTTGAATGGTGGGGAGACTACAACAATTGTTTAGGTTTAAATGGAGGGAAAATTTGAGCGGCTCAATGCGTGCTTGTTTGCCCACTGTTCTTCCTTGCGATGTTGGCCAGGTGCAGCTTCACTTGCAGGTTCCAGCCCTTTTGGCGTCCCTGGTGGCTAAGGATTTTTGCGCCCGTGGACATTTGGCTTTGGTCTTGCACTTTTTTACCCTGCTGGAGCTGTCTTCAAGGTACTTGGAGGTACTTGGTTCTGAGCCTGCGTCCGGTGCACTTGCCTCAGCTGCTCGGGCGTCGAGCTGCCGAAGCTCAACACCCGAGCCTCAACAAACAACTTGTTGAAGTTATTAGCGCCGATTCTGAAGGAAATGGTGTTTCTGTTCCTTGCTTGTTGCCTCGTGTGCCGACAGACGGGGCTCATTCACTCTTTGGAATCTGCTTGGGGCCCCTGGCTCTTAGATTTTCATCCCCTTTTTATTCGTTGCTATTCACAGTCTGCGGTTGTGCAGTATCCGCAGGCGGCTTCATCTAGTTGTTGTCCCATGTTGGACTTGATGGTTCTGAGGAGGCCATGGGGGTCCTGCCTGGAAGGGTCATGCTAGGGGTTCATGGTTCCTTTGGTCATAGTAGGCCAATGGTGCCAGATTCCGGGCCGATGGGGCCCTAGGATCGGCGCAGTGATCACTCTGCGAGTCACTCTGCACCAGGGATTCTCGTAAGTATCGTCAGCCCTTTTGCGGTTCACCCTGTTGATGGGGCGATGGGGGGGGGGGGAAGCCTCGTCCTGTTTGCTCAAGCCTGGTCCAACGATTTGTGGGCTTTTCAGATTGTTTCCTCTGGCCTGCAGTTGCGTCGGGTGGCTGCTCCTCCTCCTTCGGGGTGTTCGGGACTGGCGGGGCAGGCCTATTCTCCAGCGCTCTGTTGGGTCATCTAGAGTTGGTGTGCTTGGGCTTGGGCAAAACGACGTTGTCCCTCATGTGGGTTTCCCGCCTGTTTCCGGTCTTGAAATGGGACTGTGCAAACCTGAGGTTCATTCTGGACTTGTGCCGTCTGAATCCCCCTGGGTCATTTGCCCCTCTTTTCGGATGACCACTCTTTCCCAGGTCCAGCTGCTTTTGGAGCCAAATGCTTTGATGGTGTCTCTGGACTGCCAGAACGAGTATTGTCACGTCCCAATTCATCTGGGGTTCAGGTACTGGCTAGGTTTACCTAGCAAGCTTACAGCTCTCATTGCCTTACATTCGGCTTGAGTCTGGCGCCTTGCATTTTTACATGGCTTACCCAGGTCGTGGTGACCCGTTTGCATCTGCTTGGGGTTCGGGTTCTGGCCTGCCTAGACGACTGGCTGGTCTGGGCTTCAAGCCGGTCCGCGTGTCTGCTCACCAGGGATTTGGTTTTTTCCCAGCTTGCCCGGTTTGGGTTCTTGGTGAACTGGAGGAAGTCCCAATTGGTTCCCTCTCAGGTTCGGACTTGACTGGGTCTTGTGTGGGACTCTTGGACCGCTTCCTTGTCTCTCCCTCCTGCAGCATTGCTGCGGCTGCTGCCAATCTGGCTTTGGCGGTTGTTCTGGTTCCTTCAGGGCTGTCCCTTCCGCCACTCTCGCAATCCCTGGGTTCGGATGCTGGAGGCCTTGCATCAGCTTCTGCATCGCAGGCTTCCTCTTTGGGTTTTTTGGAGTTCAGTGCCATGGCACCAACGCAAGCCCTCACTTGATGTGTTCATGGATGCGTTGTCTCTAGGCTGGGGCTTTGTGACCAGTGCTCACCAGTTCGGCCAGGGGTGGTGGGGTCTGTCCTTCTGACAGGTTCATAGCACGGTGCAGAAGTTCGCGGTGGTGTGGTTTTCACTTCGGAGAGTTCATGTTGCATGCAGATCGACGATCCGACTCCATTCTGACTGCTTCCCGATGGTTCATTGCCTGAACCGAGGGAGTTCAATGCGGTACTTGGCTTTATGGGGTTGGTCGCATCGGGTGATTCCCCTGCTTAGTTCTCGGGGTTTGGCTATCCTGGCAGTTCATATCCATGGGGTGTTCAACGTCCTGGTGCATGGCCTGCCCTGGTTCATTCTCCTGTCCACGGAATGAACGGTCGACGCCGACTCCTTCAGTTGTCTCTGCCGGATGTTTGGGTACCCGGAAGTGGATCTTTTTGCGTCGGCGTGGTTGTGGCATCTTCTGGTGTATATGGTGCCCTACCCAGACTGCGAGTCCTTGAGGTCAATGCCTTTCAGCAGGACTGGTCGAGGTGGGGTTACCTGTACCTCTGTCCCTAGTTCAGCTGTTGCTTCAGGTTCTCACTCGGCTGGAGACTTACCAGGGGAGAATAGTCCTGTTGGCCCATTGGTGGCCGGCCCAGCTTTGATTTCAGGTGCTGTTTGCTCGGTGTCTGAACCCGAGCGTTTTTTGCGGCTCCGCCTCTTTCAGCAGATCGGTCCGGTCCGGTCCGGTACGTGGCTGGTTCAATCTTCTCCTCAGAGTTTTGTGTCTGGTCTTTCTGATGCGGTTTATCATCATTTATTATGGTGATCAGGTGGCTGTGTTGGTGTCCCTCCAGTGTGTTTCGTCTCGGTGGCAGTATGAAGTCTCTTTGCAGTCCTTTCATCATTTTTTTACTCTTCGTAGGTTGTCTTTGATTTCTGATCGGGTTGTTTGTCCTCTCTTGGTTGTTTCAGGACCATCATCTTATGCCGAATACTGTCGCCTCATATCGTATGGAGTTGGCGGAGCCGCTTCTGCTTGCGTTCATGGTGGATGTCGCTTCTGCTCCGTTTCACAAGCTTTCTTATGCGTTGTTTTACCTCCGGCCTGCTCATGCACCGCCTGAGCCGTCCTGGTTGTTGGACCGAATGCTCGTGTTTCTCTCTTCTCCTCAGTTTGTGGTGGCCCCTTTGGTTCAGGATGGTTTTTCTAAAGCTCTTTCTTGTTGGCATTGGCCTCTGGGGGTCGGGTCAAGGAGCTTCATACTCTCCTCTGGCATAGGGGTTTCTCCTCTTTTTGGTCCTGAGGGTCAATTTGTTCATTTGCAACCATCTCCTTTTCTGGCAAAGAATGAGGCTGCTGCTTTCTGGAGGGGTCCTTGGATTGTGGATGCTTGATTGGTTAGGCCGGGGGCGGGGGTGCATCATGTGTTGTATCTGGTTGCTTACGGTTTGCAATTTTCACCAGGCGTAGTTAGTTTTAGAATTCCTACGTTTCTGGGGGCCTGACCTGGTAGATAGCAGATATAGACTGCTTCCAACCACATGGGGTGTCTCTAGGCCATTGCTACTCTTGCCTCTCTGAGGGGGCCAGGTTCTGGCTCATGGTCCCCGGTAGGCTAGGATTCCTACTGAATTGACTGTTTCCACAGTCTAATATAGACATATGAGCCCAGTAAGCTCTGTGGAACCTCCGGGTCTCACCCAGAAAATGGTGTTTCATTACATTCAATGCTGGTTTTTTATTTATTTTTCAGGAACTGGTATCAGTTGCACGGATGTTCAAAATTCCCATCAAGTGGATTGATAAGCCAAAGGAAGATGTATGTCAGTTACCAGCTGCTTTATTTACACTCATTAAGTCATACAAATTATCTTCAAATTTAGTAATTGGCCCATTATTAATAGTATCCACAAGATTTAACGGCCTCGTATTTACCATTCTGCTGGTTCTAACGACTAGTTTTGGAGACCAGTATCTGGAGCTTCAAATACCGGTCTGGTGGTCGATAAAACAGTAGGTTGGTATTGGGTTTGTTTTGGCATCGGCGCATCCTCACATGGTAAGTGGTCACCTATCACCATCATCCATAGTTGTAAATTAAATGTTAATTTTTTTTTAAATGTACAGTTTAATGAAGTAAATTACAGTGTAACCTCGGTTCTCGTATGCTCCTGTTCTCGTATTTTTCTGTACTCGTACTCAATTTCTCCGAAAAATTCGATTTAGTCCTCGTTGTTTGCCTCGGTGCTCAAAATTTGTTCATGCATGTACGGATCCACAGCGAGCGTGGCGCTTCAGTTTACCAGTGTCTCCCATCTAGTGATGATCGTGCTTGAATTCTTTGTGAAGAATTTCATTGTTTTTGTTCTTTTTTGGTTTCTGAACATAAAACTTCTTATTATATATCATACCATGGGTTCCAAGAATGTCAGTAGTAATGTTCAACCTAAGAAAATAGTTGTGAGGATGACGATAGAGGAAAAACAAGAGATTATTCATAGTGAGACAATGTGATGCCTTACTACAGACAACAGTTAAAACATAGGGAAAAAAGTGTCTATAGACACTTTTTTGGATTTTTACAAATTGGATTCTTAGTAAGACAAGAGAGCAGTGAGCCACAACCAGGTCCCAATGGTATGCCTGCAAAATATAAGAGAGTGAGTACCCCAAAAATGTCATCACAGCTGTTATAATGGAGAAGGACTCTCCTTCCAAACACTAATACCTCTCCTCCTTCCCCCCCCCCTTTCCTCACTGTCTTCCATACACCGATAAGTCTTCAATAAAGGTAAGGTACCCAAGAGTATTATTCTGTATAAAATGTATTTTTTAGTTAATATATTTGGGTGTGTGGAATGGATTAATTCAATTTACATTATTTCTTATGGGAAAATTCGTTTCGGTTTCTATATTTTTCAGTTTTTGTACCCGTCTTTGGGAACGGATTAACTACTAAAACTGAGGTACCCCTGTACGTGGCTGATCTCATTGGAGGTAAGGAGTTAATTAACAGCTTTTTCAAGATTACAGTGAAACAGGTCGTTGAATGCGGGACTCCGGTATTTCCAAAGTTGTTGAAGTGTCGGTAATATTTCAAGTGACATTCAGGTAAGATATATTTTATATTACTAAAATGAAATAAAGTTCATTGTGTAATTGTTTTCCAAGCTAGTGCCATGCCAACGATTAAGCCAGCTGTTGGCTGCTGCATGGGATGATGTATGAACACGGTCTTACCAAGTCCAGATGGTGTGAGAGTATGGTCTCTCAAGATTATCCCACAGCTGACTTGAATGGCTCATTGCAGTGCACAGTGCACCGATCTCGTGCACAAGCCCTATCTCTGTTAACCCTGGATGGTAAACTGTCATGTTGGGTATCTCTAGGATGCCCACTTAACCAGGAATACGTTTATAATATGGAGGCCGCCGTATGTCCAGACAGGAAGTAGATATAGGGAAGTTAAGCATACTTGGCACAAGGGTCAGTGAGTGCACAGGACGTAAGAGGCCAGAGTGAGAGAGAGAGAGGGGACGCCAGCGAGGCGACAGATCTGACCTCTGGGGTCAGCCTCAACCGGCGCATTGGAGAATAACAACTGTGATGTGGTCGTGACGTGTTCATGACGTGATCTCTGCTACTGATCATGGAACGATCAATAAGATTGGTTCCCGCTCTTTTGCTGAAATGCCATTGGTGAAATTGTAACCCCTTGTGTTGTGTCCCACGAGGAGCCCTGAGCCCCAGGCAAGGGCATTCACGTGAGGGAGCCCGTACACAGAGGACATGTCCTGTTCTGTCTATTGGCCAATAGACAGAAGAACACCGTCCATTCCTCACCGTCAAGTTAAACTCAGCGTCTTTTTGATATACCAACGTTTGCCCAGAATCACGATCATGACCATATTGTTTAGAAGCCTAGTGACAAATCACCAGAGCGAAACAGACTGGTATCAGGTAACCACTGGTGACAAATAGAGATCGTCTGTGAGTGACCTAGCGTGAATTAAGGCAGTGCCGCCACCCAATTAATCTGTGTGTGTGACTTTTGCTACAGTGTACCCTCATGGTATCATATAATCAGCCGCCAGCCGCCACTCGGTCCAGAGAGTGTAGCTAACCTAGCCTCGAGCCGCCAGCTGCCCTGCCTTCACGGTACTACATGACGTCACCACCTTACTCACCGCCAGTGCTATCAAGTGTGTGTGTGCGCGTCTGTTAGACATACAGCGCGCCCTCCTGCGAGTACCCTCCGTGTCAAGTACGGTTTGTGGGAAAGCCTGTCGCCAAATCAGCTGTTAGGCCACCTACGAGTTCTTGCATAAATGTGCCTGAGTGAGTGAGTGAAAAAGAGAGGTAGCCTACCTGTAAGTACAAGATCTTGTCATTGTTTTATTGTGACTGTGTTGATCTGAGGGATCAACCACAGTTCTCACCTTCTCATACCTGACACAGGTATAGGTAAAGGCACACATATTTCACTTTCCCATCGAACCCTAGTCTCCTGATGGAAAGTGTTCTAAAGTTGTAAAACTTTACTTGCATGTTTAGGCAAGTTACTGTATTAAGCATAGACACAGTGTTCTCCCATATTAACAGGGACTTGATGAAAGAACATGAGTGACCTCTCACTATGTTCTTATCCCACGAGGCAGACAAGAGGAGCTCCAGCATATTTCAACAATCCTAAGTACTGTATTGTAGTACAGGATGATGATAGTGAGTGGTGTCCCAGAGAACATAACGGTATAGTGCTTTTGAAAAATAGGTGAGATAACAGGAATGTGCCAAGAGAAGTGAAAAATTGGATGAGAAAAAGTTGCCCTAATCTTTCCAGTGCAGAGAAGAACATTCAAGATGGCCGCCGGCAAGAGGAAATACAAAACAGACGTTGATTTTGCTGGATTCAATGAAGAAAGCATTGATATAACCAGTCTATACGACAAGTTGGTAAAATTAGATACTATAGTGAACTCTTATATAGAAATAATTAGTAAATTGAAAGAAGGTAATGACCATTTAAATAGCAAAGTTGTATGTCTTGAGGGTTTAGTGAAAGACTTGTGCAAGGATAAGAATCAATTGGAAACAAATTGCAAAGCCATGGAAGAAGAAAATAAACTCTTAAAAATAGCTATGGAAGACGTTAAAGTAAATTTAAACTTAAATGACTACAATAGGTTAGGTAAGGAAATTCAACAGGAAAAACAACTTTTGTCAGCACAGATGGAGGAAGTTACACAGGGAATAGAACAGTGCAAGAAAGATATGCAACTCACTTATGCACAAGTGGCCAAGGAGAAGGAAAAAAATGAAGAAGCAGTAAAGGAAGTCAAACACCGCAGCAACCAAGATAAAACAAACATTAGGCTAGAAGTGAGAAAAGAATTGGCATCTAACCTGAAGTTGGTGCAAAACGCAGTTGATCGGAGTAAGTCCCTAATAATTTTTGGCTGCAAAGAAAAGGAGATAACATCTAGGTCAGAAAGAGCTGTAGAAGAAGCGAAAGTAGTAGATAAAGTTGTTGGCCTCGTGGAAGGTCTTAAAACCATAGAGAATGTGTGCGACTACAGGAGAATAGGCAGATATGTAATACGGAAAAATTGACCTTTGAGGATCACCCTAAATGGTACCAAACAGATGGAAGAAGTACTAAGGAATGCTAGAAAGTTACAAAGTGATGAGGATGGGAAAGTGTGGTCGTTAAGACGAGATCTTTCAAAAGAAGATCGGGAGAAGCTGAAACTGAACCTCGCTGAGGCAAAACGTTTAAATGAGAGCAGGAATGAAGAAGAAATCAATTCTTTTTTCTACAAAGTGATAGGGGTAGGCAGACCAGTAAAGTGGTACATAAAGGCAAACCAACAAAATCATTAGAGAGAGGGGGAGTGAAAAATAAGGAGAGGGGGAACAAGTTCCTGAAGATTGCATACACCAACATAGATGGAGTAAGATCGAAGATACTGGAGTTAAGTGATGTAATACAGCTGCAGACACCAGACATTGTTGCACACACGGAGACAAAACTTGAAGATGTTATTTTAAATGAAGTCATATTCCCAAGGGGCTACTCAATTTGGAGACTGGACAGAAAAATTAGGAAAGGCGGTGGCGTTGCTGTGCTGGTGAAAGAACACCTAAAGGTGAACGAAATAATGACTGCCAATCCACAAGAAGTTGACATAATAGCACTAGAGATCTGCCATGAGGATGATAAACTGATGATCATAAATGCATATAGTCCACTGCCAAGCAGCACATGGTCAAAGCAGGAGCTAGATAGTAAACAAGAAGGTCTTATAACAATAATGAGAGAGATCATAGCGAGAGCGGATAACGATAGATTACAACTGTTCATAGTCGGCGACTTCAACTTGAAATCCATAGACTGGGAAGCATATGAAGCTAAAACAAGATTTTTGGACCTGTAAATTTGTAGACCTCATCCTGGAAACATTCTTGTATCAACATGTTAAACAAGCTACGAGGATGAGGGAAGGGGACGTTCCCTCCATGCTAGATTTGATATTTACCAGGAAGGAGGAAAAAATATTTGACATTCAGTACCTTCCTCCCTTGGGTAAAAGTGACCATGTCTTTTTGGGAATAAAGTATGCAATACGTTATAATCTGGAAGAAAATAAGAAGGTTGATGCAATTGAAAAACCTGACTTTAGGAGAGGACATTATGGCAACCTTAGAAAAAATTTTAGTGAGAATAATTGGACAGACTTCTTGCTAGGCAAGGAAGTGAATGAGATGTATGTCAAGTTTTGTGAAATATATGATAAAGGCACAAAAAAATTTATACCAAAACAGAGATGCAGAACTAGGACACAGGATTGGTTCAACAGAAATTGCGAGAGGGCCAGAGACCAAAAGACACAAAAATGGAATTAATACAGGAAGAGACCAAACCCCCATGATCGAGCAACAGAGATATTACAGGAAAGAGATGGTTGGGTTGACTGCATCTATCAGGACCTAAAAATGGCTTTCGACAGAGTTCCACATAAGAGGTTGTTCTGGAAACTGGAACAGATTGGAGGGGTGACAGGTAAGCTTCTAACATGGATGAAAAATTTTCTGACATAGAAAAATGAGGGCAGTGATCAAAGGCAATGTATCGGACTGGAGAAATGTCACAAGTGGAGTACCACAGGGTTCAGTTCTTGCACCAGTGATGTTTATTGTCTACATAAATGATCTACCAGTTGGTATACAGAATTATATGAACATATTTGCTGATGATGCTAAGATAATAGGAAGGATAAGAAACTTAGATGATTGTCATGCCCTTCAAGATGACCTGGACAAAATAAGTATATGGAGCACCACTTGGCAAATGGAATTTAATGTTTATAAATGCCATGTTATGGAATGTGGAATAGGAGAACATAGACCCCACACAACCTATATATTATGTGAGAAATCTTTAAAGAATTCTGATAAAGAAAGAGATCTAGGGGTGGTTCTAGATAGAAAACTATCACCTGAGGACCACATAAAGAATATTGTGCGAGGAGCCTATGCCACGCTTTCTAACTTCAGAATTGCTTTTAAATACATGGATGGTGATATACTAAAGAAATTGTTCACGAATTGTTAGACCAAAGCTAGAATATGCAGCGGTGGTGTGGTGCCTATATCTTAAGAAGCACATCAACAAACTGGAAAATGTGCAAAGACATGCTACTAAGTGGCTCCCAGAACTGAAGGGCAAGAGCTACGAGGAGAGGTTAGAAGCATTAAATATGCCAAAACTAGAAGACAGAAGAAAAAGAGGCGATATGATCACTACATACAAAATAGTAACAGGAATTGATGAAATCGATAGGGAAGATTTCCTGAGACCTGGAACTTTAGGAACAAGAGGTCATAGATTTAAACTAGATAAACACAGATGCCAATGAAATATAAGAAAATTCACTTTCGCAAACAGAGTGGTAGACGGTTGGAACAAGTTAGGTGAGAAGGTGGTGGAGGCCAAGACTGTCAGTAGTTTCAAAGCGTTATATGACAAAGAGTGCTGGGAAGACGGGACACCACGAGCATAGCTCTCATCCTGTAACTACACTTAGGTAATTACTAGCTCTAGTTGCTCTTGGGAGATGGTGATCTTTGGGGGGATTAAATACCCCGAAATTACCATCTCTTTTAAGGGTCTGAGTTTGGTCTAGTGGGTTAAAGGCGTACCTGTTATGCCAGTTGCTATGAGGCTTCTGTGCTGGCTACGGTTCGAGTCTCCTGATGGGAAAGTGTTCTAAAGTTATGTATATATACAGTGGTACCTCGGAATACGAGAGTCCCTGTATACGAGTTTTTCGGAATACGAGCAGGATTTCCTCGGAAAATATGTCTCGGAAGGTGAGGGTTACCTCGGAAGGCGAGTTTGTTGATACTCGTACAGGCCGACCTAGCGAGTGGTGGTACGGCGATCGTTGCCTCTCACCCCTCAGTTTACCAGTGCCTCGCGCCCAGTGACTATCCCACGTCAATTCTTCACCCGGATTTTCAGTGTTTTGTTGGATTTTTGGTCATTTGACCATAAAAGTTGTTATTATATATCTCGCAATGGGTCCCAAGAAAGCCAGTGGTAAGGTTTAACCTAAGAAAATAGTGCGGCGTTTCGGGCGATCGAGCGGCAACACTGAAAAATGTATACTCTTTGCACTGTCCTGACATTAATTTTCGATTTACGTATTTCATTTTTGTACCAATGTGTTCGCAATAGAATGTTCTATAAGAACATATGTATAAAATGTCACACAAGGATGCGTTAGACTGTCACTAAATAAAAAACTATGTCGATTACACATGTCATGTCAACAATACAATGGTCTTACCTCGATAGTGCAATGCTGTGCCGTTCTCCCAAATAAGCTGTGCGGTTATTGGAGAAAACGGAAATTTCATGGCGGACATTTTTAAACTATCCCAAAGTCAATCGCATAACAAATAGTTTATAGAAAAAAATTTTCTCGTGACTCGGGAGCGAGTCCGCAGTCAACACAAAAAGTGGTAACGCTCTCGAGCGCCGTGATAACACTAAAGTGTTAAGAAAATGTGTGAAGTATGGGAAGAATTGCAAAGTTTAGTTGAAAAAACTCACCCAGATAAAGCCATTGAGCCAATGCAAAGCAGGCCGTTGCATTGACCTTTTAAATGACAGTGTGATGTCTTACTACAGACAAGTGTTAAAATGTAGGGAAAAACAAGTGTCTTTAGACAGATTCTTAGTAAGATGAGCAAGTCCTAGTGGTATGCAGGCAAAACGTGCCAGAGTGTGCACACCAGTGAAGTCCTCATTGCCTGATGTTATAATGGAAGGGGACTCCCCTTCCAAACAGTAACACCTCTTCTCCTCCCTCCTCCTCACCATCTTCCATACACCAACAGCAGGGTAAGTAATAACTTGAACATAGTTTTGTAGGTTTAGATGAATTAGGTATAAAATTTAGTTTGAAGGGGGGTTTTGGGGTAGTCAGGAACGGATTAATTCATTTCCCATTTTTTCTTATGGGGAAATTAGCTTCGGAATACAAGTTTTCGGAATATGAGCCGTCTCCAGGAACGGATTAAACTCTTAAACCGAGGTACCACTATATATATATATATATGCGAACAAGCCTGAATGGTCCCCAGGACTATATGCGAATGAAAACTCACACCCCAGAAGTGACTCGAACCCATACTTCGTCGGGGAAGTGGCTCAAATAGCCTCGGCTATCACTTCCTTTTGACGGCCGTGATGGTCAAGCGGATTAAGGCGCCCTGTAGTTACCAGTTGCGTTGCTTCTGGGAGTATGGGTTCGAGTCACTTCTGGGGTGTGAGTTTTCATTTTCATATATATATATATATATATATATATATATATATATATATATATATATATATATATATATATATATATATATATATATATATATATATATATTGTGACGGTAAAGCGTTGGTGTTCGGCTGTTTCAAAAGCTGGGGGCAGGGCCTCGTCACATAACAAAAAAAAAAAGAGAAGTTTGTCCTTTTGTCTGTGGTAAGGTAATGGGAAGACACACATAACACAAAGTATAAACAATGAAATTTTAATTACTCTAGAAAACAAGATATGAATAAAGACAATCTCGTAAAATTCAAAACAAGTTAACAAACAAAACAACATGAATAATTACTGGCAATGAAAAGTTACTCTAAGACAAGTAAGTGCAAGTTAAAATAAATCAAATAAGTGAGGTGCTGGGAATACTGGCTTCAAGCTGCCACCTCCCTTAGTACACGACAGCCAGGGCTTAGTCTACTAATAGAGAGATGTCAACTCCAAGGAGCACAGAGATATTCTGATGAGTCGGCGTGCTGCTGACCCAGACGTCGACTCTTGTGGTGGTGGCGTGAGTGCAGGTGCGGCGAGACACCAGCCAATCAGCAACAGGCAGGCGGAGAATGAGCAGTTTGCTGGTTGACGGCGGGCGGTAGCCAGTGTGTCTGGTGGTGCACTGGTACGCTTTGCTTCCTGGGCAAAACGTTTGGCAATACTGGTGGACGTATCTTCAATATAGTATCTTGTACTTGAAAGACGTAAATATGTAGGGAAGAGCAGGCTCAATCACTCTTGAAAGAGATTATCGTCACAACTCTCCCCCGAAGCCTGCAGTTCTGGAAGAAGTTACGTCTTCATGTGGTAGAGTGATAGTTGGAGTTGCTTCTACTTCATAGACTCTGGAGAGGGCGTCGGCTATGATGTTGTCAGAACCCTTGATATAGCGGATCTCCAGGTTGAAATCTTGCAGATATAAAGTCCATCGTAGAAGACGTTGGTTATTGAATTGGGCTTGATGTAAGAAGCGGAGAGGATTGTGGTCTGAGAAGATGGTGGTAGACCTGGCACCTTGTAGGTATGGAGCAAAGTGCTGGAGATTCAGGACGACGGAGAGTAGCTCCTTCTCGATAGTGCTGTAGTTCCTCTGGTGGGGTTTCAACTTGTAGCTGTAGTAGCTGACAAGTAGAACCTCCTCGCCTCGTTGCTGCATCAGGACACCCCCGATGCCGGTACCACTGGCGTCGACATGAAGGATGAAAGGCTTGGTGATATCTGGCGAGGCGAGAATAGGATTAGAACAGAGTAGGAATTTGAGTTGTTCGAAAGCAACGGTTTGCTGCATGGTCCAATTATACCGTTGCTTGGGACTGGTTAAAGTAATTAATGGTGTTGCTACCGTACTAAAATTTCTCACAAACCTACGGTAGTAGGAGGCAAGACCAAGGAAGCGCAGGAGCTGCTTCCTGGTGGTAGGCTGTGGATAATGCTGGATGGCTTGAGTGTGTGTGTTTAACGGAGCTAGGCTGCCACTCCCTATTACATGACCCAGATAACGCACTTTACCTTTGGCAAAGGTGGACTTGCCCAGGTTGATGGTGAGGCCAGCTGTCAGGAGCTTGGCGAACAATCGTTGCAGCTGTAGCAGATGTTCGCTCCAGGTGTTGGAAGCTACGACGATATCATCCAAATAGGCGTAGGTGTTATCCAAGCCCTGGATGACGTGGTTGACAGCTCTCTGAAAGGTGGCCGGGGCATTACATAGTTCGAAAGGAAGGCGTTCATACCTGAAAAGTCCAAAGGGAGTGATAAAGGCAGATATTTCTTTGGCTCGCTCTGTTAGACACACTTGGCAATACCCCTTAAGCAAGTCCACTTGGGAAAAGTACTGGGCATTACCAATGGCGTCAAGAATGTCATCTATCCGTGGCAAGGGGTATGCATCCTTGACAGTCACATTATTTAATTTACGGTAGTCCGTGCAAAGTCTAACCTTACCTTGGGGTTTTGGCACCAAGATACAGGGTGAGGCCCAGGGGGACTCACAAGGTGTAGCCAGTCCATGATCCAAGAGGTACTGCACCTCAGCTTGCATGACTTCCTTCTTGCTAGGGCTGATTCGGTAGAAGGGTTGACGAATCGGCCGGGTGTCAGGGAGCAGTTGGATGTCGTGCTGGGTAACATTACACTCTTGTGGATCATCTCGGAACAACTCTTGATGTTCTTTGAAGATTTTGATGAGAGGTGCACTATGATTGTCCTGAAAATAATTGTGAAGATCAGTTAGGATTTCCGAATTGGAAAGCGCTGACTCCGTGTCAGTGCTTTCGGGAGAAGCAGGGAAGGTCTCACTGTGGATGTATGGCTCTTTAAAGGAAGAATATGTTATCATTACCGTGGGAGGAGTACCATTATATAGCTTCAGGAGGTTGACGTGGCACAACTGGGTCTTCCGCCGCCTATCTGGAGTCTCTAGAACGTAGTTGTGGTTGTTTCTGCACTCCTTGATGTGCAGAACAGTGAAAAGAAATGTACGAAAGATTGAGAAAATTTGTGTTAGAATTGTTAATCTTACTTTTTCGGTCATATTTAATAATAGATGTCTACAGGAAAGACTGCTACCAAAATATACTAATAATATATATATATATATATATATATATATATATATATATATATATATATATATATATATACACAGTGGAACCTCTATTAACGAGTTTAATCCGTTCTGGCACCGAGCTCGTTACCTGGAAAACTCGTCTTAAGAAACAAATTTCCCCATTTAAAATAAAGGAAATAAATTTAATCCGTTCCACTCCCAAAAACATCCATACTTTTTTTTTTTTTTTTTTTTTTTTTTTTTTTTTTTTTTTTTTTGAGATATATACAAGAGTTGTTACATTCTTGTACAGCCACTAGTACGCGTAGCGTTTCGGGCAAGTCCCTGGAATACGATCCCCTGCCGCAAAGAATCGTTTTTTCATCCAAGTACACATTTTACTGTTGCGTTAAACAGAGGCTACAGTTAAGGAATTGCGCCCAGTAAATCCTCCCCGGCCAGGATACGAACCCATGACATAGCGCTCGCGGAACGCCAGGCGAGTGTCTTACCACTACACCACGGAGACTGCTCTTACCACTACACCACGGAGACTTGTATGACTTTTTTTTATGTAAATATAATACTGCACATGTAAATATAAATATTTTGTTGTAGTGTTTTAATATTTACTCTACCTTATGAAGAGTAGTTGCTGGCTGGAGGGAGATGATGGGGAGGTGGGAAGGATGAGAGGGGTTATGGTGTGGAAGGAGAATCCACCTCTGAGTCAGGCAGACTCTCTCTTCTTGGGAATTTCACCCAAATTTCATTTCAAATGTCACACAAGGATGCGTTAGACCAGCACCAAATAAAAAACTACGTCGATTACACTCGTTGTGTCAACAATATAATAGTCTTACCACGAAGCTACAATACAATGCCATTTTCTCAAATAGGCAATGTGGTTATTAAAGAAAACGGAAATTTCATGGCAAACATGTATACAATCCCCAAGACGATCGGATAAGAATTGGATTTTATATAAATATTTGCTCAAATGACGCTTGAGCGCAGAGTTTGGGTGCATTCAAGAGAAAAAAGTGTCACGTTCAAGCGACATATACCTGCGAAAGTGATAACACTATGAAAGTGTTATCACAAAGTGATAAATTAATTAACCATTTTCACACACCGGGTTGTCACTGCTTTATCAGGGCAGCTTTTCCAAGAATGCGTTCACCTTTTCAAACATTCCAAACACTTCCCTGAATTCAGTGGAAGAGGCAGCATCCTCCCTTACCTCCTCATTCCCTTACTATTGGTGTAAATTGTTGATGAGACCTGCCATACTCCCTTGTGAGATCAGTCACACAGACACCACACTCATGCTTTGCTATAATTTCCTTCTTCAAATCCACAGTAATTGTGTCTTTCTTCCTCTTGACAACACTATCTTTAGCAAGCAGCTTCTTTGGAGACATCGTGTGTTACAAATTGTAGTCGCAAAACCACTAAAAACCCAAAGAAAAGCTCAAATAAATCCAGAGGGATGCTTGTCGTGTGCGATACAACAACAACACTGGCGTCGGAGGCGTCCGAGAATTTGCGAGAACCCGCGAGATGCTAGGAAACACCATGTGGTTTTGCTCGTTAATAGAGGCGAGCTTGTCAATAGAGACAAATTTGCTGCGAGTGGCTTGCTCGTTACTGGAAAAACTCGTTAATAGAGGTTCCACTGTATATATATATATATATATATATATATATATATATATATATATATATATATATATAACTGAAAACTCACACCCCAGAAGTGACTCGAACCCATACTCCCAGAAGCAACGCAACTGGTATGTACAAGACGCCTTAATCCACTTGACCATCACGACCGGACAAAACTGACCGGAGTTTTCAGTTGCATATTGTCCTGGGGACCATTCAGGCTTGTTCGCATTTGTGTTCCTCACGTGTGCCCCAAAGAATGAGGTGATTTGGTAAAATGCTATGCCCAAGATTACTATCCGAGTGCCGGCGGTGGGGTGGTTCAAATAGCTTAGGCTATCACCTCATTTTGTCCGGTCGTGATGGTCAAGTGGATTAAGGCGTCTTGTACATACCAGTTGCGTTGCTTCTGGGAGTATGGGTTCGAGTCACTTCTGGGGTGTGAGTTTTCGGTTGCATATTGTCCTGGGGACCATTCAGGCTTGTTCGCATTTGTGTTCCTCACGTGTGCCCCAAAGAATGAGGTGATTTGGTAAAATGCTATGCCCAAGATTACTATCCGAGTGCCGGCGGTGGGGTGGTTCAAATAGCTTAGGCTATCACCTCATTTTGTCCGGTCGTGATGGTCAAGTGGATTAAGGCGTCTTGTACATACCAGTTGCGTTGCTTCTGGGAGTATGGGTTCGAGTCACTTCTGGGGTGTGAGTTTTCAGTTGCATATTGTCCTGGGGACCATTCAGGCTTGTTCGCATTTGTGTTCCTCACGTGTGCCCCAAAGAATGAGGTGATTTGGTAAAATGCTATGCCCAAGATTACTATCCGAGTGCCGGCGGTGGGGTGGTTCAAATAGCTTAGGCTATCACCTCATTTTGTCCGGTCGTGATGGTCAAGTGGATTAAGGCGTCTTGTACATACCAGTTGCGTTGCTTCTGGGAGTATGGGTTCGAGTCACTTCTGGGGTGTGAGTTTTCAGTTGCATATTGTCCTGGGGACCATTCAGGCTTGTTCGCATTTGTGTTCCTCACGTGTGCCCCAAAGAATGAGGTGATTTGGTAAAATGCTATGCCCAAGATTACTATCCGAGTGCCGGCGGTGGGGTGGTTCAAATAGCTTAGGCTATCACCTCATTTTGTCCGGTCGTGATGGTCAAGTGGATTAAGGCGTCTTGTACATACCAGTTGCGTTGCTTCTGGGAGTATGGGTTCGAGTCACTTCTGGGGTGTGAGTTTTCAGTTGCATATTGTCCTGGGGACCATTCAGGCTTGTTCGCATATATATATATATATATATATATATATATATATATATATATATATATATATATATATATATATATATATATATATAGTGACGATAATCTCCTTCAAGAGATTGAGCCTGCTCTTCCCTCCAAAATACGTCGATATATACATCTATATAAAACTACTATGGAAGAAATATCCAACAACTACACCACTCCAAGGTTTGCCAGAGCGCAAAACGTATGCAGCCAGGAACACCTGCTCCACCTCGAACCGCCAAACTACCTGTCTGTCGCCTGCTCCTCGCTGATTGGCTGCGTGTCCAGCTGCACCTGCCCTCCACCCCCCCCCCACACTACCTGATGTCTGGGGCCACACGACCTACCGCTCTCAGAATATCCAGTGCTTTCATCAGGTTAACACGTCTCCTTGGTAGACTAAGCTGTGGCTTACGTGTACTAAGAGAGGTGATAGCTTAAAGCCAATATTCCTGCACCTCTTATTTGATTGTATATTGTTCACTTGTTATTACTCACTTGTCTTAACGTAACTTTTCATTTTGTCATTTGATTATTCTTATTATTTTGATTGATTGATTTTATTATACGAATTTGTATGTCCATTTTATTCATGTTTTGCTTTTTCTAACGTAATTAGAATCGCATTGTTAAATTTACTTGTGTTTTGTGTGTCTTCTCATTACCTTACCACAGACGAAGTTCCAGATTTTCTATTTTTTTGTTTCTATGTGACGAGGCCATACCCCTAGCTTTTGAACAGCCGAACACCAACGCGTTACCGTCACAATATATATATTATGTGTGTGGTTAAATATGACCGAAAAAGTAAGATTAATAATTCTAACACGAATTTTCTCAATATTTCTTATGTGTCTTTTTACTGTCAATGGTAATTGAAAAATCAGTTCTCCAAAATTCATTTTTATTTCTAGTCTGACTCGACGCTTGACCGCGTTTCGTAATAATATTACATTTTCAAAGACTTTAATTTACACACACACACACACAACTGGTAACCTGAAAACACTTAACAGAGTTTTACTAAATTCTAACGCTTAACAGCTTGTCTTATATACTCGCATTTGGGTGAGGTGATATGTTGAAACAGTTTTGGATGAGGTGAACAAACTTTTGACCAACACAAGACAGAACACGGTTCAAGGGGTATAAATTGGATAAGTGAAAGGGAAGAATGGAAGTAACTGCAAAGGGCCTATTGGCCTATACTTCCTCTTGATGCTTCTATATTGGTACGGAGTCTTGAAGTGGGTAGAATATAGTTGAGCATTAATTGGCTGTTGATTGCTGGTGTTGACTTTTTGATGTGTAGTGCCTCGCATATGTCAAGCCGCCTGGTATCGCTGTATCTATTGATGATTTCTGTGTTGTTTGTTAAGACTTCTCTGGTGATGGTCTGGTTCTGGGAAGAGATTATATGTTCCTTAATGGAGCCCTGTTGCTTATGCATTGTTAATCGCCTGGAAAGAGATGTTGTTGTCTTGCCTATATACTAAGTTCTTTGGGGCTTATAGTCCCCAAGTGGACATTTGAAGGCATAGACGACGTTGGTCTCTTTTTAAGGCATTCTGCTCTGTGACTGACTGCACTGGCTGACTAACTGCCCTGACTGACTGACTTCACTGACTGACTTCACTGCCTGACTGCAGTGACTGACCTTACTGACTTGATTGACTTGACTAACCTGACTGACTGACTGCCCTGACTAACTTACTTATATACAAGAAGGTACATTGGGTTTGTGAGAGTACATAACATTGGCATTCTGTAAACAACATCAAACTCATGTTGTTTACAAAATGTGACTGGTTGCTACTACAACTGTGAATGCCTAACAGCCTTTGACTTTGAATGCCTGACTGGCTTGTGACTGTGAATGCCTGACTGGCTTGTGACTGTGAATGCCTGACTGGCTTGTGACTGTGAATGCCTGACTGGCTTGTGACTGTGAATGCCTTGCTAACTTTTGACTGTAAATGCCTGACTGACTTGTGACTGAATGCCTGACTGACTATGACAGCCATGCCATGGCTGCTGCTGGCTGACTGTAACTGTGACTAGCTCTGACTACACACTGAATAACAGTAGTAGTAAAATCTGTGAAGGGGAAATGTAACCACTGGCATAGCGAGGGCAAGGTTGTCACAACAAACACAATACTGGCCACCAATTTAACATGTACTGGACTCTGTAAATGCAATAATGTATTCCGGATTTAACAGCAATGACTCTGTAAATAAGGTGCCAGTTAACGATCTTAAAATCAGTCAATAGAGCAGGCAGAACGGTAAATAAGAGGTCGTTAAATCGAGTGGATACTACTGTATACAATATCTTAAGCATAATGATTGACTCATATTTAAAAACAAAATATAAACAATCATATTTGTTTTACAAAAATAATATATTTTATCATGGCTTGTTAAAGTTTTGTGTAAATGG
Organism: Procambarus clarkii; assembly: GCF_040958095.1. Taxonomy (NCBI): domain Eukaryota; kingdom Metazoa; phylum Arthropoda; class Malacostraca; order Decapoda; family Cambaridae; genus Procambarus; species Procambarus clarkii. The sequence goes on from NC_091192.1 coordinate 3,900,417, forward strand.
CATGATATGATAACCAATTTACAGTACTGTATTATCTTCTTTTTTTTCAGCCATATGTGATCTTGGAAACAAACTCTGAGAATGATGTACGAAAATTAATGTCACGCAGTATGCTTGTACGATCTTGTTATGAGTTATGGTAAGACCTTAAAATTGTTGTTTTTATTGGTAGCATTCAACTGTTTAATACAATAATAAACTATTCTTTTCAAGCAATCACATTTGGTTATCCCCCTAATGTTGGAGGATTAAACTAAACTCCCTAATTAACCCCCTATGTTAATTTACCAAGATTCTGCATCAGTCAGGCAGGGCGACATTGTGGCATCGATGCCTCAAAATAATTTTTGAGCATCTTTCCAGAGTCACATAACATTCCAGTGGGTCACTGGGAATCTTATTACTGGGTCACCCAGAATAGCCAAGATACGTACAATGTGCCATTAATCACTGCACTGCTCTGCATTAATATATGACATACTCGTGATGCGTCAGAAATTAAATCTTTCCAAAAAATTATTTTCTCTTCTAATATTGGTAAAGATGCAGTCTCTGATCACGGGAAACTTAAAAAAAAAAAATTTGTATGTGACATACTTTAGCCATGATGTAACTGGGAAGTTGAGCAAATTATGGGTGCTGAGCGATGGAGCGCTCAAGGTCACTTAACTTCTCCACCCCTTGGGGCGGCAATTGCCGCGAACATAATGTTTCACAATTATTTTGATGTTTCTTATTTGTTTCTAATCTGGTTTTTTTTTTTTTGCTGTAATATTATTCAAAAGTGTGTAATTTGTGGAATTTATATAGTTCAATGTGTGGAACATCACTATGCTCAAAATTATTGGGCTCATATATGTGACATATACAGTGACACTTCAGCTTACAAATGCCCCTATTTACAAATTTTTCGGGTTACAAGTACAATTTCTTCGGAAAATTTGAATCGGGTTATGAGCTTTGCCTTGGGAAACGAGTTTGTTGATACGCATATGGCCGACCTAGCTCGTGGTGGCACGGCGATCGCGCCTCAGTTTACCGGTGCCTTTCGCCTAGTGACAATCATGCCTGAATTCTTTGTAAAGAATTACAGTTTTTTATGGATTTTTGGCTATTTGAACTTAAAATTTGTTATTATATATCTTGCCATGGGTCCCAAGAAAGCTAGAGGTAAAGTTTATGCCAAGAAAATGCATGTGAGAATGACCATAGAGGAAAAACAAGAGATTCATAAACATGAAAATGGTACACGAAGGGAAAAACAATCCTCTATGGATCGTTTTAGAGTGAGAAAATCAAGCAGTGAGCCACAAGCAGGTCCTAGTGGTATGCAGGCAAAACGTGCCAGAGAGTGTACCCCAGAGAAGTCATCACTGCTTGATGTTATAATGGAAGCGGACTCCCCTTCCAAACACTAACACCTCTCCTCCTCACCATCTTTTTATGCCAACAAGAGTCATCAATTAAGGTAACAAATAACTTGTACATACTTTAGAACTGAAGATTTGGGTGAATTAGGTATAAAATTTACTTTTAAGTTAATTTTTTTCAGAAGTCTGGAACAGATTAATTCAATTTCCATTATTTCTTATGGGGAAATTCGCTTCAGTTTACGAATATTTGGCTTATGAGCCGTCTCTGGGATTAAATTCGTAAGCAGATGTACCACCGTATATTATATCAATCAGTGTTTTTACTGTTATTACACTATATACACACACATTGTATATACCTATCTACATATGTGTTCACCTTAATGAACCACTAAGTTGGTATGGTGAGTCAAAACAATAAGAGTGGGCTGCGACACCCAGCCTGCCCTCCCTCATTCCTTCAAAACCTAACTCGCCAACATTACTCCTCCAACAATACTCTTTGTAGTTTTATTACACTATTTACACACGTTATATGTAAGTATCTACATGTTTTATTCATCATAACTATACAATTAAGCTGGTATGGTGTGCAAACAGCATAGTGGCCACCATACACTGCATGGCAAGTCACACACCAGTTAGCAGATGACGCTATGAGACGACGTCACCTCTCTAACTAAAATGGCTCCTCTCAGCATACTCCTGTGGCTGTTAATACACTCTATACACACACATTATATATAAGTATCTGCATTTGTGTTCACTGTAGTGAACCACTAAGCTGATATGGTGAGTCCAGACATTACCAGGTTGCCATACAGAGTTAGCAGATGATGTCACCTCTTCCTCCCTCACCAAGATTACTGATACCACCATACTATGCACAGCGCTAATTATCACCACAATCCTGCTATTATCAGAATCCTGGTCACTAAATCCTATAAATGAATAATTTACCACTAGTTTATTTTGTAAAGGAACATGAAAAATTGTTTGAAGATTTCTAGATGGACGAAATAATGGCAGTGTGCTGTGGGTAGCGCTGTGAACATTTTGAACAGCATTGACTCACCGATATCTGAACATTGTACATAGTCTTTGTCACAGTCAGGCTCTTCTGTAATACTATCATGACTAAATAATACCAGTTCATATATATTCTGACATTAGGTGATGCAGTGGTCACAAGCTGAACAGCAGTGCATTTAGCCGATGCTGCGTGTGCCAGCCTTGGTTGCTTACTCAATACTGAGGCTCTCACTCCTGAGAATGTTGCCCACGATTTTTGTTTAAATGGCATCTGTTTACGAGAGCCCTGAGGAAGCTGATCTGAACTCCATGTAGCCACGGGAATTTTTGAATGCTATGCTATACCTATGAGTGCCCTGAGGTGCCTTGCGCACCTTCGATCTAGTACCTCAAGGCACGTTACGTAGTGCAGTGGTTCAAAACAGGGGTACAAAACACAATCAAATGTGCCCATAGTAGGAAAGCAGCATGTAAAGGATTTGGGAATAATAATGTCTGACGACTTAACGTTTAGGGTGCATAATCAAGCAAATATTGCGTCAGCCAGAAAAATGATCGGATGGATTACGAGAACTTTCAAATCCGGGGATCCCATCACAATGGTTGTACTATACAATTCATTTGTACTGTCCCGTCTTGAGGACTGCTCAGTACTCACTTTCCCCTTCAGAGCAGGAGAGATTGCTGAAATAGAGGGAATACAGAGAACATATACGGCACACATAGACGCAATAAAACACCTAAATTATTGGGATCGTCTCAAAGCTCTCCAAATGTACTCACTAGAAAGAAGACGAGAGAGATATCAAATAATATACACATGGAAGATACTGGATGGGCCAAGTATCAAATCTACACAGTAAAATAACAACGTACTGGAGTGAACGATATGGAAGAAATTGCAGAATAGAACCAGTGAAGAGAAGGGGTGCTATAGGCACAATCAGAGAACATTGTATAAACATGAGAGGTCCACGGTTGTTCAACACCTTCCCAGCGAGCATAAGAAATATTTCCGGAACAACCGTGGACATCTTCAAGAGGAAACTAGATTGTTTTCTCCAAGGAGTGCCAGACCAACAGGGCTGTGGTGGGTATGTGGCCCTGCGGGCCGCTCCAAGCAACAGCCTGGTGGACCAAACTCTCACAAGTCAAGCCTGGCCTCGGGCCGGGCATGGGGAGTAGAAGAACTCCCGGAACCCCATCAACCATGTTAAGAACCAACATTTAATGTAACGAAATGCCTCTCTCTGATAGAGCTCTGGTGACTCCTTGAAGCTATCTTGCTGATATTGCTCCATATTAATAGGTCAAACCAGTTTTGGGAATTATGTTTGGTCAGCCAGGAATCAGAGTCAGAACCTGGCAAAGGTGCAGGGAGCAATTGATTATCCACTCTCCACTGGGAAAAGTATCCAGAAAGTCAGTGAAGTTTTGCAGACAACTGGAAGGGTCACAGAAAATGAAGCCTCAATAGATTCACACAGATTAACCCCAAACTAGCTCAACCTCTTTAGTACCAATAGCTGCCACCAGGCAGCCCAGACTCTGCTTGCAGCCAACTCCCCAGGTCAATTCTGGGGTTGATGAACAACTTACAGATGAATTGACAAACCTGCAAGGAAGGAAGGTGGGGAATCAGGGAGCCACTGGAGTTATGTTGGAAAGAGGCATTTCATTACATTCAGCACTGGGGTTCCTGGGAAAGTCCCCTCTGGTGACTCCCTGAATATAACCACAGAGAATGAAAACACAGGACATACCAGGGAGGAGGGGAGGCGGCAGGTACTAAAACGATGGATAGAATTCAGGCTGGGAAACATTGTCCAAAGTAACACGTGGCTGACTGGTACCAGAAACGCTAACCAACAAATACTGGGCCACCAGCACCCAATTAGAATGACAAAGTAATTACCTAAGTGTAGTTACAGGATGAGAGCTACGCTCGTGGTGTCCCGTCTCCCCAGCACTCTTTGTCATATAATGCTTTGAAATTACTGACGGTTTTGGCCTCCACCACCTTCTCACTTAACACTTTCGCGCTATCTGGACGCGCCGGCGCGTTCGGTTTCGTCTAACGTAAACGCATAGTGGACATAAAGTTATGTCTACTTTTAAAATATTTGTATAAAATTCAATTTTAATCCGATTTCATTGGGGTTTGTTTCAAACGACGCGCCATGAAGTTCTCTTTCTCACCACTAGGCCGCCTGGCGCGTCGGCCTACCCGGTCACGTGACGGGCCCATTGTTTTCGTGTCACGTGTCGTGAGTCGATCACGCTCCCCTCGCGCGCCAAACTCGAGCATTTTTACCCGTTTCCGTGTGGATTATACCCAATTACTTCATCAAAAATGGATCAAGGTCAAGGCCCAAGCACTTCTACAAGCACTCAAGAAACATTGAGAGAACTTGGGGTGTACACATGTGGCACAATTAGAATGCTACGTGGCGCCCCAAAGGTATTGCAAGCTCTAGCCAAAGGTAAACTTCCACTGGATACCACAGTATACCGCCGCAAAGATAATACCTTCATTCTCCTGTGGAAAGACAAGCGAGTGGTTTCAATCATTACCAACATCCACAATGCAGACACTCAGCGAGTTCAGCGAAGGAAGCGAATTCGCAACCGAGACAGAACAAGTGGAATACAACAGGTAACAGTGAACAAACCGACTGCAATTTGCGAGTAAAATAAGTTCATGAAAGGTGTGGACCACTTCGATCAAATGGTTAAATATTACCATTTTACCAGGAAAACTCACAAGTGGACCAAAAAGATTACCTTTTATTTCCTGCAAATGGCATTGCATAATGCCTATGTTTTGTACAAATACAACACAACTGATCGAAAAAAGCTAACATTGCTACAGTTCCACGAAGTGGCAATCTGGGCCCTATTGCACTGGGACACAGAGGAGTGGCCTAAAACAACATCATCATCTCAACACTTGCGGCACGCTCCAGACATAAATGATGACACAGCTCCTGCCAATGCTGACGCCATGCCAACTCCCGGACCATCTGGTGTGAGGCGGCCTTTGTTCACTACACCACCTCAAGATGAAGCAGACAACGAATCTGAACCCGACATGTCTGCCACACTGCCAGTTGACGAAACTGTTTTGTCAGATGAATCTGACTCTCCTGCAACTCCTGTTACACCTCCAGCGAGAGGACCTGGCCGCCCTATTGTTGATTCAGAAAATCGCATGAACTACAAACTGAAACATGAAATTTACAGACTGCCCAAACGTCTCAAATGTCATGCATGCGCACGGTCCGGTAAAAGGAAGGACACGAACTATGGATGCAAGACCTGTGGTGTTGCACTCTGTGTTGTTCCCTGCTACACCAATTACCACCGGAAACAGGTGTATTGGGTGGTGAAGAAGTAACCACCCGCAACAGCTTCACTCCACCTACAAACCATCTGTTGAGCAACTTCAGGAATGAAGAACCTGAAGAAGGTGGAGAGAAGAACAAATGCTCAACTTACTGTTCCACAACCAGCCTTCCCTTGGTAAGTACACCTATTTGGTCCAAGTTTGTGTAGTATAATTTAGCTCATAGAACATTCTATTGCGAAAACATTGCCAAAAAAATGAATGACATACATACAATAATAATATCAGAACAGTGAAATAAGTATAAACTTTCAAAGCAACGTTTCGCGCGTGTGTCGTCCGGTCACCGTTACCGGGTAACAGTGCGCCCACTTCCCACACTCTTGCGGGTGGGCCGGGACCATTATTCTACGATTATATTCATATCATCGTGTTGGGAATTTTATTGGGAGCCCATTAATACCAAAATTAAGGCTGTAGGACAATTGTAGAGGTGATAATAATCCCAAGAGTAAAAACATTTTGTTGCTGTTGAGCGCTCACGGCGACTCATCTTCGTAGTTATTTATTTCATGCTGGTATCTCTATAGCTTTTGTGACTTTTTTTACTGATGTTCTTCTAGAGAATTTTATTGCGAACACGTTGGTACCAAACTGAAATACGTAGCATGAAAACTAAGGTCAGAAAAGTAAAAAGAGTATACACATTTTTGTTTTTACGCTTAAGCGATAAAAACGCCACGCGCACATACGGTTGGCTGAGTGACCTTCGCCGAGAGCGCGAAAGTGTTAACTTGTTCCAACCGTCTACCACTCTGTTTACAAAAGTGAATTTTCGTATATTTCTCAGGCAGCTTTGTTTCGTTAGTTTAAATCTATGACCTCTTGTTCTTGAAGTTCCGAGTCTCAGGAATTTTTGCCTATCAATTTTATCTATTCCTGTTACTATTTTGAACGTAGTGATCATATCGCCTCTTTTTCTTCTATCTTCTAGTTTTTGCATATTTAATGCCTCTAATCTCTCCTCGTAGCTCTTGTCCTTCAGTTCTTGGAGCCACTTAGTGGCATGTCGTTGCACCTTTTCCAGTTTGTTGATGTGCTTCTTAAGATATGGGCACCATACAACCGCTGCATATTCCAGCTTTGGTCTAATAAAAGTCGTGAACAATTTCTTTAGTATTTCTCCATCCATGTATTTAAAAGCAATTCTAAGGTTAGAAAGTGTAGCATAGGCTCTTCGCACAATGTTCTTAACCCTTAACATGCTCGGGGTCTAATATCCTGCCATCCGCACAGGCGCATGTCATTTTGAAAAAAAAAAAAATTTTTTTTTTTGCTAATCTGTTAAGTTCTGTTCACTGATCACGGGAAAAATAAAAAAAAAATTCTACTGTACTTACTTTTGTTGCAATAGAGCCGAGAAGCTCGGTGATGACGTCACAATCTGCATGTTCGCTCATGCAGTACACGCCCGGGAGGTGTTGCGCACGGTCCTCAAACAGCCAGAGTTGCCACAAATATATTTTCGCGCTATTTATTTACAATGTCTAAGCGCATTTTATCTAATTTTTTTTCACTAATTGTGTTTCAAATACTGTTTGAACATATTTTGTATCAATAATTGTTGCATATTTGAGTATACACAGGCGCACACAAATGTTTTCAATAACGGCAATATAATATGTCATTACAGTCTATTATATTGTATGTTCTGCTTATATTTGTATATATTTACACACACGCACACGCTATCTGCTTATATGTTTACATATTTACACACTCGCACACGCTATACACACTTTGAAGCACACTTAGAAGATTTCTAGACTGTGGTAGTCATTGAAGCAGTCGACAGCACATAATGGGATACCACACGTTTCACACCATGTTTGCACAAGCTTCCGTTTCTTGTCTCTACGTGTCGTTGTTTTACACACCAAGCAATCACGTTGGGCTATTGCACGCTTCACACCAGGTGGCAAATGCTTAAGTTTGTGTGCTAGGAAGCCTTCAGTGTGAGCGAGGCGTGGAGTACCAGCATGCTGCAACAGTGGGTTTATGATGGGCCGCTGAATACCTGGGACATCTTTTGCAAACTTTCCTAATAACTTTCCTAAGCAGCATCAAATACAAAGTCACGGAAAGTGGGCTTACGTCCAGTTCTCACAAGGTACATGTTGAAACAGTTCAGCATGCTCATGTCCACAAGATGGAAGAACACTTTTTTCGTCCACCTACATGTCTTCCGCGCACACTCTGCAGTGCCAATCATCATGTCTGATTTATCAATCAACCGCATGTTGATATTATAGTCTAAAACACAGTCTGGCTTATATAGTGGTGCGTTTGTTTTATGGTTCACTTTCCCACTGTTCACCATTGTTTCATCATGAATTGTTGTCAACAAGTTCACCTCTCTTTTGTCTTTCCACCGAACTGACAATGTTATCACTTTTCCTTCTCTGACACTCACCAACTGCAATGTCGTTGTCAAACACAGGCATTTCCCTTCGTTGTGGCTTTACTGTACCAACCAATCTGGTTCTATTTTCTAGCAAGAACCGAGCTAGCAAGGGACTTGTATAGTAATTATCTGTGTATAAAATGTGTCCCTTGTTCATCCACGGAGCCATGATGGTCTTCACTACACTCCCCGAGAATCCATGTTCGTCGTTACCGGGAATGTCTACATCACTAGCCGAGTACAGAATCATGTGTAACACGTATCCTGTCTCACAATCACAAAGAACAAAAAATTTCAGGCCAAATCGGTTTCGTTTTGAGGGAATGTACTGTTTGAATGGAACACGTCCCTTGAAAAGTATGAGAGATTCATCAACCACCAGCTTCTGTGCTGGTAGGTAAAAATCTCTGAATTTTCCAATAACATCGTTCATGTAGTGCCTCACTCGCCACAGTCTATCATCAGGTGTTCGGTCCTGAACACTTCCAAAATGTAGACACCTGAGGAGTATCTGAAACCTGTCTCGTGACATATATTTCCCGAATAAAGGTGTTGGTATTGTCTTGTCCTTGCTCCAATAGTCATTTATTGCATGTTTGTGACAGTGCTTCATCAACAAACAGAGTGCCAAAAACACATACATTTCCGCCACTGTGGTATTTTTCCAACGCTGCAGTCGTGAAAATTCTGTGATTTCCCTCTCAATCAGGTAAGCAGCATGCAGGTTCGTTTGGTGTACAATGTATTCCATGAGTGGTTCATCATAGAATGCTGTAAAATATTCCATCTCAGCCATGTCCTCACCTTGATTAGGGAAAAGGTTTGTAATCCCTACATCTTTATCGTCAAAGTGAGGAATATTAGGAATAAAATCGTCACCATCACTCCACTCAAGTACACCAGGCGTCCTGCGAGATGCAGAGGAAAGACTGCGAGGAAGCGATGCATACCGGCGACCAGGAGCTGAATACCGTCTGCGAGAAGCACGGCGGCTACGTGCACGTGAGGTGGGTGCACGTGAGGTGGGTGCACGTGAACACGAGGGTCTTGGTCCCTCATGTGGTGCCATGCGGTGGCGCTTGGCCGGGCGAGATGCTGCTGACGCGACAATTTCTCGCCCAGTTACACCACTGGTACCAGCCACAGGCTCAATAAAACTTTGATCTGAGTCACTAAACCCAGAAAAGGAGTCACCTCCCTCTGACTCGTCACCCTCAAACAGAAAATATCCACAGGAACTGTGAGGTCGTGGTAGAATTGGGGTAGAAAATGGGCGAGGAGGCATGGGAGAGCGTATAGGCCTCGCCATGGCATGGCGGTCATTCTCACTTTCACTGCTGCTGCTACTATCACCCGACAACTGTGTATAATCCTCATCGTTGTCTGAATCGTCAAACACACTTTCTTCTCCTTCAGAGAATAATTCGTGGGCTATTTGCTCTGGGGTGAGGGACTGAGTGGTGCGTGCCCGTGAGGCGTTTGACCATGCGCTCGCCATGGTGACTCTCGCTAAACTGAGGCCTCCCATGCCTTCGGATCGTGAGCGGGAATTTTTTTCAAAATGGCCGCTGTTTACTAGAGCCCCTGGGCAGCGTATGAGACCCCCAGCTACACCGCTGGGCCATTCAAATCGTGCGCGGTACCCATACACTTCATATGAAGTGAAGCGCAGTTGACTGGTAAAACGATTTACACTTCATATGAAGTGATGCGCACTTTAAGGGTTAATGTGGTCCTCAGGTGACTTTTTCTATCTAAAACTACCCCTAGATCCTTTTCTTTATCAGAATTCTTTAAAGATTTCTCACATAATTTATAGGTTGTGTGGGGTCTATGTTCTCCAATTCCACATTCCATAACATGGCATTTATTCACATTAAATTCCATTTGCCAAGTGTTGCTCCATATACTTATTTTGTCCAGGTCTTCTTGAAGGGCATGACAATCATCTAAGTTTCTTATCTTCCCTATTATCTTAGCATCATCAGCAAACATGTTCATGTAATTGTGTATTCCCACTGGTAGATCGTTTATGTAGACAATGAACATTACCAGTGCAAGAACTGAACCCTGAGGTACTCCACTCGTGACATTCCTCCAATCCGATACCTTGCCTCTGATTATGGCCCTCATTTTTCTGTCAGTTAGGAAATTTTTCATCCATGTTAGTAGCTTACCTGTCACTCCTCCAATATGTTCCAGTTTCCAGAACAACCTCTTATGGGGAACTCTGTCGAAAGCCTTTTTTAGGTCCAGATAGATGCAGTCAACCCAACCATCTCTTTCCTGTAAAATCTCTGTGGCTCGATCATGAAAATTGAGCAAGTTCGTTACACAGGATCTTCCAGATCGAAAACCATACTGTCTGTCTGATATTATAGCGTTTTCCTCCAAGTGTTCTACCCATTTAGTTTTAATTATTTTTTCCAATATTTTGACTATTACACTTGTCAATGATACAGGTCTATAATTAAGGGGGTCTTCCCTGTTTCCACTTTTGTAGATTGGAACTATGTTAGCCTTTTTCCACACATCAGCTACAGCTCCTGTATACAGGGATGCCTGAAAAATCAGTTGAAGTGGAATGCTGAGCTCAGGTGCACATTCTCTCAGAACCCATGGTGAAACTCCATCTGGACGAACTGCAAAGTACTCACCTATTTGTGCTTGCGGGTGTTGAGCTCTGGCTCTTTGGTCCCCCCACAAAGTACCTGAGCCTAAATGTCAGCCCAGTACTGTACATGCTAGAAAAGACAGCTTGTAAGGCATACTTATGAACATCATGGGCCCACTGGTAAACCTACAGGCTGGCTAGACTTTGATACTATGGACTATCCAGGAAATGTAAGCCTTTGAATAAGGGATCAGTAAGGATTATTGTATAAGGGATTATCAAGGAAACTAACAAAGTTTCCACTAACAAAGGCCCACTAACAAAACATCCATGAAGGCAGAACCAGTAGCCCACAGGTAGTGGTTCTGTGGGTTCTTCACGCAGGTGAAGAGCTGCCACCAGACACAACAACTGATGCATCCCCAAACAAACCAAGCATTAATCACTAAAGGAACTTTCCCCCCTTCCCCAAAAGGTAGCCAACTCATTTCTCAAACAGAAAAGGAGATGGCTGCCAATGAACAACATGCCCACCCAGGCCAAAGAATCATAATCCTCAAATCCAGAGAAGAGCATGAAGCTCACTTACATGGCAACTGGAGGCAAGGGTCAACAAGACCACTGCCTTAACCATTAAACTGCGCATCACGTCATATGACGTGTTGCAAGTTGTTCCAGTCAACTGCGCTTCACGTCATATGACATGTATGGGTACCGCGCACGATTTGAATGTCCCGCGGTGTAGCTCGAGTTCCCATACGCTGTCCAGGGGCTATAGTAAACAGCGGCCATTTTGAAAAAAATTCCCGCTCACGAACCGAAGGCGTGGGAGGCATCAGTTTAGCAACAGTCACCATGGCGAGCGCACGGTCAAATGCCTCTTGGGCACGCACCACGCAATCCCTCACCCCAGAGCAAATAGCCCACGAATTATTCTCCGAAGGTGAAGAAAGTGTGTTTGATGATTCAGACAACGATGAGGATTATACACAGTTGTCGGGTGATAGTAGCAGCAGCAGTGAAAGTGACAATGACCGGCGTGCCATGGCGAGGCCTCTACGCTCACCCATGCCTCCTCGCCCAGTTTCTACCCCAATTCTACCACGACCTCACAGTTCCTGTGGATATTTACTGTTTGAGGGTGACGAGTCAGAGGGAGGTGACTCCTTTTCTATGTTTAGTGACTCAGATCATAGTTTTATTGAGCCTGTGGCTGGTACCAGTGGTGTAACTGGCCGAGAAATTGTCGTGTCAGCAGCGTCTCACCCAGCCAAGCGCCACCGCATGGCACCACATGAGGGACCAAGACCCTCGTGTTCACGTGCACCCACCTTACATGCACGTAGCCGCTGTGCATCTCGCAGACGGTATTCAGCTCCTGGTCGCCGGTATGCATCGCTTCCTCGCTGTCTTTCCTCTGCATCGCGCAGGACGCCTGGTGTACTTGAGTGGAGTGATGGTGACGATTTTATTCCTAATATTCCTCACTTTGACGATAACGATGTAGGGATTACAAACCTTTTCCCTAATCAAGGTGAGGACATGGCTTATATGGAATATTTTACAACATTCTATGATGAACCACTCATGGAATATATTGTACACCAAACGAACCTGCATGCTGCTTATCTGATTGAGAGGCAAATCACTGAATTTTCACGACTGCAGCATTGGAAAAATACCACATTAACCCTCAAACCGCGCATATCATATATAAATGATATCAGTGACAAAACCGAAACCGCGCACATTATTTATATATGATTTCGTGTCTAGTGCTATAATTTAAACGCCCCGCCTGGGATAGGGGCAGCTATAGTACAGCCAAGCAAGCCACCAAGGCTGGCGCACGCAGCACGAGCTCACAGCACCGCTGTTCAGCTTGTGACCACAGCAACGCCTACAAATACCATAATATAAATGATACTGCTATTATTTAGCAGTGATAGTATTAATGAAGCCCCCTGACTGTGATAAAACTGACCAGGATTCTGATAATAGCAGGATTGTGGTGATATTTAGCGTTGTACTCCATGGAGGGAGGGTTGTGGCGTCGTTTTCTGACTGTGTGTGGCCACCTTTTACTGACTGAACTCACCATACCAGCTTAGTGGTTCGCTATGTTGAACACAAATGTAGATATTTATATATAACGTGTGTATAGTGAGAGATAACAGCGAGAAGAGTAGGTTGGGAGCCGCCATTTTGGTGAGGGAGGAGCGTCGTCTGCACGACTTGGCATGGTGTTTACTGATGGCCACTATGGTCTTTGGGCACCATACCAGCTTATTTGTACAAGTATGGTGAATAAAACAGGTAGATACTTATATATAATGTGTGTATATAGCGTAATAACACCACAAACAATATTGTTGGAGGACAAATATTAGTGCGTCTGGCCAGAGGGCAGCCGCCGATCAGCTGACTGTGTGAGTAGCTATGTCTTTGTGCCTTTACTCACCATACAAGCTTAGATGTACAGTTATGGTGAACAAAACATGTAAATACGTATATATGACGTCAGTGTATAGTGAATAAATACAGAAACAGTATTGTGGGAGGTGGTGTTGAGGGAGGGAGTGGCAGTGAGTGGCTCGCTGGTGTTTGGCGTTCACTCCTCGTTGCTTTTTGACTCACAAGACCAACTTAGTAGTTCGTTATGGTGTACAAAACATGCAAATACTTATATATAACCTGTGTATATAGTGTAACAACAGCAAAACTATTTGTTTATTGTTTTATGAACATAATAATTGAATCACTAATATGCACACCATAATTTTGAGTACAGCGATGGTTCACACGTTTTATAATATAAATATACCACAATTCACTGTATGGAATAATATTACTGCAAAAAAACTAAGAAAAAACAATCGGAGACATTGAAATAATTAGGTAATAATATATTTGTGGCAACTGCTGTCTGACAGCTCGGGCGGAGTAGACCTCATCTGGCGAAGGCTCTGCCAACGCCCCTTTTTTGCCACACTTCCCTACCCTATTGCGGCTAAAATATCCCAGCTACGATTTTTTGTTATTTTTTCCGTGATCAGGGAACAAAAATGAACACTTCTATAAGATGAAAGAATTTTTTGGATTTTTTCTTTTTGTTGCGCCTGTGGGTGTGAATTCCATTTGGGCCCCTAGCGGTTTGAGGGTTAAATATGCCAAAACTAGAAGACAGAAGAAAAAGAGGTGATATGATCACTACATACAAAATAGTAACAGGAATTGATAAAATCGATAGGGAAGATTTCCTGAGACCTGGAACTTTAAGAACAAGAGGTCATAGATATAAACTAGCTAAACACAGATGCCGAAGAAATATAAGAAAATTCACTTTCGCAAACAGAGTGGTAGATGGTTGGAACAAGTTAGGTGAGAAGGTGGTGGAGGCCAAGACCATCAGTAGTTTCAAAGCGTTATATGACAAAGAGTGCTGGGAAGACGGGACACCACGAGCGTAGCTCTCATCCTGTAACTACACTTAGGTAATTACAGTTGCGGAAATGTATGTGTTTTTGGCACTCTGTTGATGAAGCACTGTGACAAACATGCAATAAGTGACTATTGGAGCAAGGACCATACAGTGACAACACCTTTATTCGGGAAATATATGTCATGAGACAGGTTTCAGATACTCGTCAGGTGTCTACATTTTGGAAGTGTTCAGGACCGAACAGATGATGATAGACTGTGGCGAGTGAGGCATTACATGAACGAGGTTATTGGAAAATTCAGAGATTTTTACGTACCAGCACAGAAGCTGGTGGTTAATGAATCTCTCGTACTTTTCAAGGGACGTGTTCCATTCAAGCAGTACATTCCCTCAAAACGAAACCGATTTGGCCTGAAATTTTTTGTTCTTTGTGATTGTGAGACAGGATACGTGTTACACATGATTCTGTACTTGGCTAGTGATGTAGACATTCCCGGTAACGACGAACATGGATTCTCGGGGAGTGTAGTGAAGTCCATCATGGCTCTGTGGATGAACAAGGGACACTTTTTATACACGGATAATTACTATACAAGTCCCTTGCTAGCTCGGTTCTTGCTAGAAAATAGAACCGGATTGGTTGGTACAGTAAAGCCACAACGAAGGGAAATGCCTGTATTTGATAAAGACATTGCAGTTGGTGAGTGTCAGAGAAGGAAAAGTGATAACATTCTGTCAGTTCAGTGGAAAGACAAAAGAGAGGTGAACTTGTTGACAACAATTCATGATGGAACAATGGTGAACAGTGGGAAAGTGAACCATAAAACAAACGCACCAGTGTATAAGCCAGACTGTGTTTTAGACTATAATGTCAACATGCGGTTGATTGATAAATCAGACATGATGATTGGCACTGCAAAGTGTGTGCGGAAAACATGTAAGTGGACGAAAAAAGTGTTCTTCCATCTTGTGGACATGAACATGCTGAACTGTTTCAACATGTACCTTGTGAGAACTGGACGTAAGCCCACTTTCCGTGCCTTTGTATTTGATGCTGCAATACAGTTATTAGGAAAGTTTGCAAAAGATGTCCCAGGGATTCAGCGGCCCATCATAAACCCACTGTTGCAGCATGCTGGTACTCCATGCCTCGCTCACACTGAAGCCTTCCTAGCACACAGACTTAAGCATTTGCCACCTGGTGTGAAGCGTGCAATAGCCCAACGTGATTGCTTGGTGTGTAAAACAACGACACGTAGAGACAAGAAACGGAAGCTTGTGCAAACATGGTGTCAAACGTGTTGTATCCCATTATGTGCTTCAATGACTACCACAGTCTAGAAAACTTCTAAGTGTGTATAGCGAGTGCGTGTGTGTAAATATCTAAAAATATAAGCAGAACATACTATATAATAGACTGTAATGACATATTATATTGCCGTAATTGAAAACATTTGTGTGCGCCTGTGTATACTCAAATATGCAACAATTATTGATATAAAATGTTAAAACATTATATGGAACACAATTAGTGAAAAAAATTTGGATAAAATGCGCCTAGACATTGTAAATAAATAATGCAAAAATATATTTGTGGCAACTCTGGCTGCTTGAGGACCGCGCGCAACGCCTCGGGGGCGTGTACTGCATGAGCGAACATGCAGATTGTGACGTCATCGCTCATCTTGTCGTCTCTATTGCAACAAAAGTAAGTACAATAGAATTTTTATTTTATTTTTCCCGTGATCAGTGAACACAAATTAACAGGTTAGGAAGAATTTTTTTTTTTTTTTCAAAATTACATGCGCCTGTGGGGAACAAAGGATATTATACCCCTAGCATGTTAAGGGTTAACCACTGGGAGGCGCTTGCAGTTATTGCCTGCAACACGCCCAGGCGCAAGAAATAATTTTTGTTTTCTGTTTTTTTTTTTATCTTATAGAAGTGTTCATTTGTGTTCCCTGATCATGGGAAAAATAATAAAAAAATCGTAGGTGACATATTTTGGCCGTAATAGGGTGAGGAAGTCTGGCAAAATTGAGGCGATGACACACTAAGTGGGAGGAGCGCTTGTCTCCTCCACCCGTGCTGTCAGGCAGGAGTTGCCACAAAGATATTATTACCTAATTATTTCAGTGTCTGTGATTGAGTTTTTCTCTGTTTTTTTGCAGTAATATTATAGTGTGTAATGTGATATATTTATATAATATGTATGTATGTAATGTATATATATATTTATATAATATGTATGTATGTAATGTATATATATATTTATATAATAAAATGTGCAAACCATCGCTATACTTAAAAATTTGGTGTGCATTAGTGGTTCAATTATTATCTTCATAAAACAATAAATGAATAGTTTTGCTGTTATTACACTCTATACACAGGTTATATATAAGTATCTTCATTTGTGTTCACCATAGCAAACCACTAAGTTTGCATGGTGAGTCCAAACAACAAGAGTGGGCTGCCACACCCAGCCAGTCCTCCCTCCCTCCTTCAACGCCTTACTCACCAACATTCCTCCTCCCACAATACTGTTTGTGGTTTTATTACACTATATACACATGTTATGTATAAGTACAGTGGTACCTCGGTTTACGAACATCCCTTTTAACACTATCGGTAACTTTGGACCGGACTCGCATCCATTATTTTTCTCCTGAGTCCTAACTTCGAACCAGACTTGTGTCCACTGCAAAAAATATTTGTATAAAATTCATTTTTTATCCAATCGACCTCAGGATAGTATCAAAATAAGTGCCTTTAGAATGCGCACAATTTGATACCAAAATGAAAGATGTAACACAAAAATTAATGTCAGAACACTGGAAAGATATAAATAATTTTGTGATGATGAGCGTCCAGAATTAAAATATTTGTTAAAATTCCAGTTATTGCTCTATTATTATGGGACTAGTTTTAAAATACGCACCTTTTTATTGCGAACAATTTGATACCAAAATGAAAGACGTAACACGAAATTTGATGTTATCAAATTGAACGAGTATACACATTAGGTTGCAGTGTACAAATTGGTGCTCGTTCACGGGTAACTTTAGGCTTTTCTGCGGGGAGGCACTCCAGGCTTTTGTACATTATATTCATACACATCTGTAGGGAATTTAATTGCGAACACAATGATACCAAAACGAGCGACATAGCATGAGAATTAAGGTGAGAAAGCTGAAACAAGTATTCACATTTAGGTGTCACCGCGCGCTTACCCGCACGCTCGGTGCATGACCCCAAAGTTGACCGCGCGCCTGCCCAGTGAGCAATAGTGTTAATAAACTTTTCATGTTACAAGCCCGGTTTGTTCGGAAAATTTGAATTGGGATGCGAACTATGAATCGGGATATGAGTTTGTTGATACGCGTACAGCAGACCTAGCGCATGGTGGCAAGGCGATCGCGCCTCAGTTTACCAATGCCTCGCCCCCCAGTGACTATCCCGCCTGAATTCTTCACAAGGATTTGCAGTTTTTTGTCGGATTTTTGGCCATTTGAGCATAAAAGTTATGTATCTCACTATGGGTCCCAAGAAAGCCAGTGGTAAGGTTCAAGGCAAGAAATCACATGTGAGAATGACCATAGAGGAAAAACAAGAGATCATTTGTAAACATGAAAATGGTACTCGTGTTGTTAAACTAGCTAGGCAGTACAACAAATCTTCAGGGGAGGAAGAGGAGGCAGTAAAGAATGTCTCTTCCTCATTAATTAAGAAAATGTGTGCAGTATGGGAGGGATTGCAAAGTTTTGCTGAAAAGAATCGCCCAGTGAAAGCTGTAGTAGGCCGTTGCATTAATCTTTTCAATGACAATGTGATGCCTCACTACAGACAAGTGTTGCAAAGAAGGGAAAAACAATCTTCAATGGAACGTTTCCTTGTGAGAAACGTGAGAAAATCAAGCAGTGAGCCACAACCAGGACCTAGTGGTATGCAGTATTATAGTCCCGTGGGTTGGTTGGTGTTGTCGTCGTTGATCCTTCTCTACGGACAACCCAACCCACAACTCGGTAGAGTGCTTATACCTCGCTAAGAGATCACCCTTGGCGCTTCTGGCTCTTGGAGAGGGGCTCAACGTCACACATTTAGGGGATGCGGCTGTAACACCTAGCCTCGTTGTCACGTGCACACACCCACTCGAGCCGCTGTGACTCCCCACTCTCTCCTTAGGTAATATGATCTCCTCGATCCCCTTTTGGCTTATTTGTACTACCTTCTACCCTGTCCAGAGCAGTGGTTCTTGGTTCTTTCTCTCTCTCTCTCTCCTTCTTTACTACCTCCTGGGAAGCCTCACTAGGACAAGGGCAAACACCAGCAAATTGGGATACATTTACTGGACAAAGCACATACACGATACATACACACATATAATAATAATGAATCCTATACTCTATTATATTACAATCAGGTTGCACTCCAACGCCATCAGAACTCTATCATCAGCTTATCAAGTGGTATCCTCTCTCCTGGTTCACCACCTGATACTATCAACCTCCTCAAGTTGATCAAGTCTACATACACTGTTGCACCATCAGCAAGAGAATATATATATGTATCTATAAATGTGTACAAAGAAAATCAGCATTTGAATGCAATAACATATATCAGTATAAATGCTCATTGATACACAACAATGATCAATCGATCATTCTATCAGTCCTAGAACGCATACGTCTGTAGGTAATCCAGCCTACGTCTGTGACTCTAAACTTCAGTATAAAACACTCCTTGACATAAGAATGCAAACAATCACTCACCTCTCACTGCGTCTTGCACGCTAATGACAACCAAACACTATCAACTCCCTATAAGTAATCCACCAGAACTCCCTTCCACCTCTGGAAGTTCGTTACCCTAATATCTTTAGGTTCTTCCGGGCTTCACTACCAGGATCCTCTGCAGCTCCTCCAGGCTGCTATCACGAAGTTTCCTTGAGCAACTACTGTGCTTCACCCTTCTGCTAGGGTCCTCCACAGCTCTCCTGGCTGCTACACCATGAAGTTCTCTCGAGCAACTATGGTGCTTCACCACCTCTACAGAAGCACGTGACACTCCTCTTCACTGCTTCTCACAGCTCGAGGTCCTCTGCTCCACTACCTTGGAGTCTCATCAACTACTTCATCTGTGCTGGCTTCGAAGTTCTCAGCAACTTCTTCCGCAAAGACAAACCACAGATTGTCTGGTCGAGGGCGCTATCCACGGACAGAGCTTGGTCAGGGCGCTTCCACGGCCCACAATATTGCCTCTGGGCGATTTAAAACTCTCCCCTTCGACCAGGACTTGAGACCACAACGTTCCCAGCTCAGTTCTACAGCTGGCACGTCTGCACACTTCTCTTCTCTTCGAGATATATCACTAGGGGTTCCCTTCTGACGGGAGCTCAACGGAGCGCGGCTTTCCCCTGCGATGTCTGGCACTCAAGTGAGGTCAAAGCCCCTCCGGAAGCGAGCCTCACGCCTCCAGCAAAATGTCCACATCTCCTAGCCAGTCATTTATCTGTTTTCTTCTTCATTGCCCATAATCTTAAATTGTTATACATATCCAAGCAACTATTTTACATATATGTTATCACCTCAACATTTGCTAGACCTAATCAGGTCAGGCTTGATGAATAACTCTCAAGGAGGGAGACTCGTTTCTCCTGCAGGCTGAGATCATAACATATGATATGTTATGCAGTGGTATAACTGCATATGAGTGGTATGCAGGCATAACGTGCCAGGCAGTGCACCCCAGAGAAATCTTCACTGCTTGATGTTATAATGGAAGGGGACTCCCCTTCCAAACAGTAATACCTCTCCTCCTTCCCCCTCCTCACCATCTTCCATACACCAACAGGAGTCATCAGCAAGGGTATCTTGAGGTTATCTTGAGATGATTTCGGGGCTTTTTTTTTAGTGTCCCCGCGGCCCGGTCCTCGACCAGGCCTCCACCCCCAGGAAGCAGCCCGTGACAGCTGACTAACACCCAGGTACCTGTTTTACTGCTAGGTAACAGGGGCATAGGGTGAAAGAAACTCTGCCCATTGTTTCTCGCCGGCGCCTGGGATCGAACCCAGGACCACAGGATCACAAGTCCAGCGTGCTGTCCGCTCGGCCGACCGGCTCCCCCTGTAATAACTTGAGGGTAAAAGGGTAAGTAATAACTTGAACATACTTTTGTACTGAAGATTTGGGTGAATTAGGTATAAAATTTACTTAGAAGTGAAGTTTTTTGGGAGTCAGGAACAGATTAATTCATTTCCCTTTATTTCTTATGGGGAAATTCGCTTTGGTTTACTAATTTTCGGGTTACGAACCATCTCCAGGAACGGATTAAATTCTTAAACCGAGATACCCCTGTATTTACATGTTTTGCTCACCATAACTGTGCAACTAAGCTGGTATGGTGTCCAAACAATGTAGTGACCACAAAAAACTGCATGACAAGTCACACAGCAGCTAGCAGATGACAGCCTCACTCCCTCCCTCACCAAAATGGCTCCTCCCAAAATACTCCTTTTGCTGTTATTACATTCTATACTTACAGTAAATATAAGTATCTACATTTGTGTTCACCATAGCGATCCACTGAGCTGGAATGGTGACCCCAGACAATAACAGGTTGCCACACACAGTCAGCAGACGACGCCACTTCTCCCTCCCTCCTTACCAAGATTACTTTGCTGATTCTCACCACAATGCTATTATCAGAATCCTGGTCACTAAATCCTGTAAATGAATACTTTTCCACAAGTTTATTTTGTAATGGAACATGAGAAGTGGTTTGAAGATTCTTAGATGAACGAAACAATGGCAGTGTGCTGTAGTAAGTGCTGTGAACATCTTGAACAGCATTGTGTTCACTGATATCTGAACATTGTACACAGTCTTTATCACAGTCAAACTCTTCTGTAATACTATCATGGCTAAATAATACCAGTTACATATATATTTTGACATTAGGCAATGCTGTGGTCACAAGCTGAACAGCACTGCTGTGGTCACAAGTTGAACAGCAATGGTGTTAGCTGATGCTGTTAGCCAGCCTTGGTTACTCACTCAGTACTGAGGCTCTCACACCCGGGAATATTGCCCATGATTTGTTTTAACCCTTAAATGGCGCATAGCTATATACCATTTGACACCCACAGGCGCATACAAAAAAAAAAAAAAAAAAAAAAAAAAAAAAAAAATCTTTCTAACCTGTTTATTTGTGTTCACTGATCATGGGAAAAATAATAACAAAATCGTAAGTGGCATATATTGCCCGCTATAGGGCGGGGAAGTCTGGCAAAAAAACAGGCTCTGGCTGAGCGTGCGTCCCAGGCGGTCTGTTGATTACCAGCTGTCAGGCCGGAGTTGCCACAAAGAGATAATTACCTAATTATTTCAATGTCTCTGATTGATTTTTTGTAGTTTTTTTGCGGTAATATTATTCAATAGTGTGATATATTTATATAATAAAATGAGTGAATCATCGCTGTACTCAAAAATATGGTGTGCATATCGTTGATTCAATTATGTTCATCAGTGAACAAATACTTTGTCGGTTATTACACTATATACACAGGTTATATATAAGTATCTGCATGTTTTGTTCACCATAACGCACCACTAAGTTGCTATTATGAGTCAAAAAGTAACGAGCAGTGACCGCCGTGTACCAGCCAGCCACTCACGCCCTCCCTCAAGTCATCTGACTCGCCCACATTCTCCTCCCACCGTACTGTTTTTGCTTTTATTCACTATATTAGACGCTTTATATAAGTATCTACATTCGTGTTCACCATAACGAACCAGTAAGTTGCTATTATGAATCAAAAAGTAACGAGGTGTACCAGCCAGCCACTCACGCCCTCCCTCAAGTCATCTGACTCGCCCACATTCTCCTCCCACAATACTGTTTTTGCTTTTATTCACTATATACAGACGCTATATATAAGTATCTACATTCGTGTTCACCATAACGAGCCACCAAGTTGGTATGCCGAGTGGCAGTGGCAGTGGCAGCCTGCCACTGGCTGCCTGCTACTGGCTGCCACTCCCTCCCTCCCTCACCTCACCTGACATGCCACCATTCTCCACCCACCATACTGTTTTTGCTTCTATATACAGATGTTATATATAAGTATTTACATGTTTTGTTCACCATAACTGTACATCTAAGCTTGCATGGTGAGTAAAGGCACAAAGACGTAGGACCTCACACAGTCAGCTGATGGCTGCCGCCCTCAAGGCCAGACGCACTAATATTTCTCCTTCAACAATACTGTTTGTGGTGTTATTACGCTATATACACACATTATATATAAATATCTACCTGTTTTATTCACCATACTTGTACAAGTAAACTGGTATGGTGCCCAAAGACCATCGTGGTAACCAGTAAACAACATGATAAATCGTGCAGACGACGCCACCGCCCTCACCAAAATGGCGGCTCCCAATCTACTCCTCTTGCTGTTTATACCCTCTATACACACGTTATATATAAGTATCTACATTTGTGTTCACCATAGCGAACCACTAAGCTGGTATAGTGAGTGCAGTCAATAAAAGGTAGCCACACACAGTCAGAAGACAACGCCACCACCCTCCCTCCCACAGCATTACTCCTCCCTCCATGGAGCACTAAATATCACCACAATCCTGCTATTATCAGAACCCTGGTCAGTTTTATCAGTCAGGGGTCTTCTGTAATAATATCATCGCTACATAATAGCATGAACAAGTATATTATGGCATTTTTAGGCGATGCTGTGGTCACAAGCTGAACAGCAGTGCTGTTAGTTCATGCTGTGTGCGTCAGGCTTGGTAGCTCACTCAATACTGAGGCCCCTAACACCCAGGAGTTTGGCCCACGATTTTTTTAAAAAATGGCATCTGTTTACAAGAGCCCTGATGAAGGTGTGGTGAACCCCGTGTATCCGCGGGCCGTTTAAATCTTGCGTAGTACTCCAAAACATCATATGATGCGATGCGCAATTTACTGCAAGTCGGTCAAAGCATCATATGATGCGATGCCCAATTGAAGGGTTAAAAATGGCATCTGTTTACAAAAGCCCTGAGGAAGCTGATGTGAACCCTGTGTTGCCGCGGGACTTCAATCTTACATGGTACTGTACACCCAACTATACATAGTTGTGGTGGTGCACAGTCCCGCAATAGTTACTCGCCCCAGCTATATGTATTACGCCATTTAATTGTTAAGGAAGACATCGCAAGCCAAAGGGGAACTATAAATTGAGATGAGATATACCCCTAATATGCTATCACAAGACCAGGATGGCACTGGTAGAGCATGAGCCGGCTGGAGGTGAAAAATTGCACAGTATAATTTGCAGAATGATGCCGACAATGCATTAATGGTGAATGAAAGCAAGAGCAGGTCCTCCAATGCTCAATGATAAAGAGGCCGCAGAATTAGGCATGAGAGGCCAAATTCAGAAACAAAAATGATGAAAGGAACAGGAGCACCCTGACCAAAATTGAGGAAAGACCGCAAAGTACAGAAAGAGGCAAAATGAGTTCCGAGCAACTTCATACTGCTGCTGTGAAGATAGATGCAAGTGGGACACAATAAACCCAGCCACCACCAAGAACCAACATACAAATGGTGATTGACCTGCATCAAAAACTCCAGATGTGAAGGACTGAGGTACATTGGTGGGCTGATCCATTGAAAGAGTCTGGGCCATGGGAAAATGCCTTGGGTTCGACAATGGGCCAGAATCACTGGAAACTAAGACTGAGCTAGTCACTAAGGATCCAGAAGCATTACTCCTCCCTGAATGTGACTCCAGGCTGACCGGAACCCAAAGTAACAACTGAACTGTCATCTGTTTCATCCGTTCCCCCATGGCATGGATGACAAACAGTCCTCAAACTCGCACAAAGTGACACCAGTTTCTGAGGGGATATCCATAGGCCACATAAAAGAAACTCAGATTACCAAGGCCTGAAGGACCCACCAAGCAGGACACCCAATCACTGGGGACACTTACCAAGAATCACATAAGTATGTAAGATTTCATTAGTGGAGTCCCACAGGTTTGGTCCTTGGACCTATACTGTTTCTGGTATATGTAAGCAATCTTCCACAGGGAATAGACTTGTTCCTCTCAATGTTTGCTGAGGATGCGAGAATTATGAGGAGTATTAAAATTGAGGAAGATAGCAAGCAGCTGCAAGATGACCTGGACAAACTGAGGAATTAGTTCAACAAAGGGCTACTAGAGTTTAACTCAAGTAAATGTAAAGTAATGAATCTAGATAAAGGGAGCAGATGCCAGACATATGGTACAAAATGGGAGAAGAAATCATCTGTGAAATGGACAGAGAGAGAAGGATCTAGGAGTTGATATCACACTGAACCTTTTCTCCTGAAGCCCACATAAAAAGGATATCAGTGGTGTATGTGAGTCTGGCTAACATCAGAACTGCCTTAAGAAATTTATATAACAAATCGTTTTGAATCTCGTATACCACATATTTCAGACCAAAACTGGAGAATGCAATTCCAGCATGGAGTTCATACCTAGTCAAGCATAAGATGAAAGTTGCAGTTACAACTGCAATAAAAATGACAGTTTGGATTACAAGAACCTTCCAAATAAGGGATGTTACACCACTGAAAATACTTAAGACATTAGTACTCTCTAGAGTGGAATATTGTTACACACTAAAAGCTGCATTCAAAGCTAGAGAAATTGCTGAGCTGGAGAGTGGGTGAAGATCTTTTACTGCTAGAATCAATTCAATAAAACATCCAAATTATTTGGACCCCCTAAAAATGTTAAATCTGGATTTTCTGGAGTGCAGGCAGGCAGGACAAAATAACTTACAATTGGAAAATACTAAAAAGACTGTTTCCAAATCTGCACTCAAAAATAACACCCCATGAAACCAGAAGTCATGGCAGGATGTGCAAAATAGCCCCCATTGAAAAGCAGATGTGCAGTAAGCATGATGAGAGAGGACTCAATCAAGAACAGTGGCCCAAGACTTTTCAACACTCTCCCATTATACATACAGCGGAACCTCGGTTCTCGTATGCCCTGTTCTCATATTTTTTGGTACTCGTACTCAATTTCAAAATTTGATTCGGTACTCGTACTCAATTTCAAAATTTGATTCGGTACTCGTTGTGTGCCTCAGTGTTCGGAGTTTGTTCATACACATACGGGTCCACGGCGAGCGTGGCGCTTCATTTTACCAATGTCTCCCACCTAATGATGATCACCCTTAAATTCTTTGAGCAGAATTTCATTGTTCTTGTGCTTTTTTGTGGAGAGCCTCTTCGGCTCCCCGGAGCTATACCGGGCTGACGTGTATATATTAGACCGTGGCAACAGGCATTTCAAGGAGTTCTAGCCCTACCGGGGACCAGAGCCAGAACCTGGCCCCCCTCAAGAGAGGTACGAGGAGCAATGGCCTAAAGACACCTCAGTGTAATTGGAAGCAGTCTTTGTCTGCCATCTACCAGGTCAGGCACCCAGAAAGGTAGGAATTCCAAAACAAACTACTGCTGATCAATTAATTTGCAAACCAAAAGCCAAACTAGCAACAGAACTCCCCAATCAAAACCAGGGAAACAAGTATGACGCCACCACAAATGCTGCGCATCCATCTGAGCAAACCCTCCCCTCCCCGGGAGGGGAACGGGGAAGTCCCAGACCTCCACGCCGGCAACTCTGCTCAGTTCAGAGGCTGAGTATCAAAAACACGAAAAAAAACGCCAACGGAGGGAGGGATGGATGCCGGGGAGCCTCCGGGTCTCGCCCAGAAAATGGGGTTTCATTACATGCAATGCTGGTTTGGGATCCACCCCCCACTCGGTACTCGTTGTTTGCCTCGGTGCTTGGAGTTTGTTTATACACATATGGGTCCACTGCGAGCGTGGCGCTTCAGTTTACCAATGTCTCCTGCCTAGTGATGATCACCCTTATATTCGAGGGTGAATATTTTTTTGGGGGAGGTGTCCCAAACATCCACACCGGCAACTCTGCTCAGTTCAAAGGCTGTTGTGATGGTGAACGGTCGATCGCTCTGGCTCCACTCTTTGTGCAGTGCTGCAGTGCGGTGATGTTGCTCTGTTTTGGTGGTGTATGAACCAGATGTAACACAAGAGTACTGGG
Organism: Procambarus clarkii; assembly: GCF_040958095.1. Lineage (NCBI taxonomy): Eukaryota > Metazoa > Arthropoda > Malacostraca > Decapoda > Cambaridae > Procambarus > Procambarus clarkii. Next base: position 3,926,821 of record NC_091192.1, read on the forward strand.
GCTGCATGCACCTTGGGCTACCGTCCCTAAGTGCCCTGTAGGTACTGCCTTTGCGACTTCAGGGTTATCTTCCATGAGCCGTTCAGGAGCAGCTACCTCTGTGTAGTTCTGTCGCTGCTCGGTGATTGCCTGCCCTTGGGGGTTCAGCTGGGGTGGTTCTTACTCCTGTTTGCCCTTGGGTAGGAGGTAGTTTTGTCGCTGGCTGGGGCGCGGGTGCTGTGCAGCTTTCTGATATACTCATAGCGACCAGTTCTGTTCACCTGGAGACGTGATTTTGTGGGGGTTTTCTTTTGTTTTTGTTTTATTTTGCCTGGCCACTAGGTCCCCATGCTTGCACACGTCGCAGGGGTTGAGCTTTTAGTTGTTTGCTTGGTTGCTCTGGGATAACTGGTTAGCAGTACCTCACCTGGGCTTCTCTTAGCAGTCAGCCAAAAAGTCAGGTTTCCAGCAATCGGCTGGAAACCCCCCTTTGAGGCTCGGTGGTCTAATGTAGGAGACCTCTGAGTTCCACCTCGCCTTGTGCGAGTTTGAAGGTTGCTCTGTCCCCCTATCTCAGGGTGACACTCACCGTCTGCCTCCGCCTTGTTGCCTGTTCGGGTCAGTGACACCTCTGACCCGGAGTCCTGCGAGTGGTGTTTTTCGCTGGTACTCCAACTCACCCAGTCCACTGAGACTGATATTCGGGTGCAGGCAGCTTTAGCATTGCATGTGAGGTTTAAGTTGCAGCAACGTGCGAGGTTGGTTGCCTTTCCGGATGCTCCGCAGCTGTCCCGCTGAATTATACTGGTAGTGAGACTCGGGCGGTTTTGGGAATTGCCCTTTGGTTGGTTCCCTTTCCGGATGCCCCGCAGCTGCCCCGCTGAATTATACTGGTAGTGAGACTCGGGCAGCTTCGGGAATTGCCCCTTCCGGATCGGCGGTGAAGGCATTCGAGCCTGGTCCTCCTGCCGGAGCTTTTGGGCCACACCAGCGGGGCCCCTTCATCTCTGCTTCTCCGGTGGACTCTGCTTTTTCTCCAAAGGCAGAGAGTTTGGAGGACGGCTCGGCCCTGGGTCCTGACATGGAGGATTCAGGGGCTGGGAAGGAGTTGACTTTAGGGGGCCTGGACTCCACTTGTCCCTGCTTGGGTGTTTGATACCCTCGGTGCGGGGCTTGTTGTTACAGGGGGAGGGGTTTTCCTATCCCCCTCCCTGTACGATTTTGTTATGAATTCAACTCCTCCCTGGGTTCGGTTCCGAGTTCCCTTGCGTTCTTCGGTTCCCTCCTCCTGGAGGTTTTTGACTTCCCGCATCCCACCGAGGAAAGTGTGGGTGGCCCCGTGCGGCTTACCTCCTGCGTGACCTGGATTATGCCTCAATAATGAAGCTTTCTTCTTTTTGAGTTTGGCTCCTCTTTTCCTTACTGTGTGTGTTACAAGGTGCTGGAGTCTTTCTAGCTGGCAGACTGCCTTTTCTTCATTGGGGGCTTGGCATTCATCCTGTCGGACTGCGCACTTGCATGGCGAGAGTTGTCTACGGTCATTCAGGTTTTCCTGGGGGGTGAGTTGGAACACCTCAGGGTGTGCTTGTTCACCCCCCGTCTTTCCTTATGATGTCGGCCAGGTGTAGCTTCACGTGCAGGTTCCCTCCCTTTCGTTATCCCTGATGGCCGAGGATTTGTGTGCCCATGGGCACTTGGCTTCGGTCTTGCGTTTCTTTTCCATGATGGAGCTGTCTTTGGACTTGCTCGTGGTGGGTGTGGAGGAGCTGGGTTCTGGGCCAGGGTCTGGTGCGCTTGCTTCAGTAGCTCGGGTGCCGGATGTTTTGGTGAAGTTGTGTGCGCCATTTCTGAAGGAGGCGATGTCTGTTCTTTGCTTCTCGCCTCGCGTGCTGACAGGCAGTGCTCGTCCAAATTTTGGAATCATCTTGGGCCCTGGCTCTTAGATTTTCATCCCCTTTCTGTGGGGAGCCCCTACAGCTCCCTGGAGCTTATGGGGCTAATGTATATTAGACCGGGCCATTAGCTATGGAGTTCAGACCTACCAGGGACCAGCGCCAGAACTTGGCCCCTTCAGAGAGGTTTCTGGCAGCAATGGCCCTGGAAAATCCCCTTGCGGTTGGGGGTTTTCCTTATCTACCAGTAGATAGATATCTACTTATCTATCTATCTATCTGTCGGCCGAGCGGACAGCACGCGGGACTTGTGATCCTGAATTCGATCCCAGGCGCTGGCGAAAAACAATGGGCAGTGTTTCTTTCACCCTATGCCCCTGTTACCTAGTAGTAAAATAGGTACCTGGGTGTTAGTCAGCTGTCACGGGCTGCTTCCTGGGGGTGGAGGCCTGGTCGAGGACCGGGCCGCGGGGACACTAAAAAGCCCCGAAATCATCTCAAGATAACCTCAAGATAACCCAGAAAGGTAGGCATAACAAAACAAACCCCACATGGTAAGAAACTAAAACAAAAAAAACAAACAGAGAGGTAGAAACTCCCTACAATTCCAAGGAAACAAGCAAACATTACACTTTAGCACAATTAGGTGAGTACAATTAGGTGAGTACTCTACTGCCGCGTTGAATGTCCGCGCAGCCCTCCCTGCCCCGAGAGGGGCAGGGGGGGCTCCAGACCTCACTGTACCGGCTGCATAGCACCAGTTCGTAAGCTAATGTCAACCGGGACAAATGGTTCTCTGGCCTCAGTTTCCTAGGCGGTGTTTGTCTTCATGACGCTCACTGCTGTGTCTTTGCGTTGTGCTGTGGCCAGGTATTCCTCATCAGTACTGAGGCTGCATGCGCTTAGGGGCTTCCTTCCCTAAGCGCCCTGTGAGTACTGCCCCTGCATGACAGGGTTATCTTCCCTGGGGCATTCGGGAACCATTCCCGTAGAGGTTCTTGCTGCTCGGCATTTGCCTCGCCCTTGGGGCCAGCTGGAGCTTGGGGCCCATGTTTGGTCTTGGGTAGGGACTGGTATTGTGCTAGTTAGGGCGTCAAGGTGTTGCACGGCCTGCCACCTAAGCGGCGACCTGTTCCTGCCTCTCTGGACGGTGTACTTTTGCAGGGATTTTCTTTTGTTTTTATTTTCTTTGCCTGGTGGGGGTCTGCCTAGTGTGGCTATACTGTAGTTCCACTGGTAGTGTTTGGTTGCCCTCTGCTAGGCCCCTGCGATTGTACACGTTGCAGGGGTTTTCAGTGTTGCACTTCCCCCTTGTTAGCTTGGGTGTTAACTGGTTAGCAACACCTTGCCAGGGCTTCCCGTAGTTGTTACCCTACGGGGCCTGGAAACCCCTATCAGGGCTCGGTGGACCATTGGATGTGTCTTCCGGGTTCCATCCCATCTTGTGCGGGTTCGTTGGTTGCTGTGCCCTTGTCTCAGGCTGACGGTCGCCACTTTTACCTCTGTCATGCTGCCTGTTGGGTCACTGACACCTTGACCCAGAGTCTTGCGAGAGGTGTTCTCTGCTTGTTCTCCAGTACTCTTCTAATGTCCTTACTTTTCTAGAGTACAGGCGGCATCCGTGTTGCAAGCTAGGTTTAGGTTGCTGCAACGCGATACTTTGGTTTTCCACTCAGATGCCCCAGAGCCGACTCGTTTTGGTTAGGTGCTGTTCACCCTGTTGGGGGCTCGCATTTTATGTGAGTTTTTTCACTTCTTTCAGGGGTTTTATCATATTTATATATTTATTTATATATTTATATATTTATATATTATATTTATATATTTATTTTTCAGGGGTTTATTGTTTTATAATTCAGTGGGTGTATTATATATTGTGAGCCTGGGAGGCAGGCAGGCAGGCAGGCAGGTAGGCAGGCAGGCTGGCAGGCAGGCAGGCTGGCAGGCAGGCAGGCTGGCAGGCAGGCAGGGAGGGAGGTAGGCAGGCAGGCAGGGAGGGAGGTAGGCAGGCAGGCAGGCAGGGAGGCAGGCAGGCAGGCAGGCAGGCAGGTAGGCAGGCAGGCTGGCAGGCAGGCAGGCTGGCAGGCAGGCAGGCTGGCAGGCAGGCAGGGAGGGAGGTAGGCAGGCAGGCAGGGAGGGAGGTAGGCAGGCAGGCAGGCAGGGAGGCAGGCAGGCAGGCAGGCAGGCAGGTAGGCAGGCAGGCTGGCAGGCAGGCAGGCTGGCAGGCAGGCAGGCTGGCAGGCAGGCAGGGAGGGAGGTAGGCAGGCAGGCAGGGAGGGAGGTAGGCAGGCAGGCAGGCAGGGAGGGAGGTAGGTAGGCAGGCAGGCAGGCAGAGCTTGGGAGGGAGGGAGGAAGGGAGGGAGGGAGGCAGGCAGAGCTTGGGAGGGAGGGAGGGAGGCAGGCAGAGCTTGGGAGGGAGGGAGGCAGGCAGGCAGAGCTTGGGAGGGAGGGAGGGAGGGAGGCAGGCAGAGCTTGGGAGGGAGGGAGGGAGGGAGGCAGGCAGAGCTTGGGAGGGAGGGAGGGAGGCAGGCAGGCAGAGCTTGGGAGGGAGGCAGGCAGAGCTTGGGAAGGAGGGAGGGAGGCAGGCAGGAAGAGCTTGGGAGGGAGGCGGGCAGGCAGAGCTTGGGAGGGAGGCAGGCAGGCAGGCAGAGCTTGGGAGGGAGGGAGGGAGGCAGGCAGAGGCTGGGGAGGGGGCCAGGGAGGGAGGCTGGGAGGGAGGGAGGCAGGCAGGGAGGGAGGCAGGCAGGCAGGCAGAGGCTGGGAGGGAGCCAGGCAGGCAGGCAGAGGCTGGGAGGGAGCCAGGGAGGGAGGCAGGCAGGCAGGCAGGCAGGCAGGCAGGCAGAGGCTGGGAGGGAGGGAGGCAGGCAGGCAGGCAGGCAGAGGCTGGGAGGGAGGCAGGCAGAGGCTGGGAGGGAGCCAGGGAGGGAGGCAGGCAGGCAGAGGCTGGGAGGGAGGCAGGCAGGCAGGCAGAGGCTGGGAGGGAGGCAGGCAGAGGCTGGGAGGGAGCCAGGGAGGGAGGCAGGCAGGCAGAGGCTGGGAGGGAGGCAGGCAGGCAGGCAGAGGCTGGGAGGGAGAGGAAGGGAGGCAGGCAGGTAGAGGCTGGGAGGGCGCCAGGGAGGGAGGCAGGCAGGCAGAGGCTGGGAGGGAGGCAGGCAGGCAGGCAGAGGCTGGGAGGGAGGCAGGCAGGCAGGCAGAGGCTGGGAGGGAGGCAGGCAGAGGCTGGGAGGGAGCCAGGGAGGGAGGCAGGCAGGCAGAGGCTGGGAGGGAGGCAGGCAGGCAGGCAGAGGCTGGGAGGGAGAGGAAGGGAGGCAGGCAGGTAGAGGCTGGGAGGGCGCCAGGGAGGGAGGGAGGCAGGCAGGCAGAGGCTGGGAGGGGAGCCAGGGAGGGAGGCAGGCAGAGGCTGGGAGGGAGGCTGGGAGGGAGCCAGGGAGGGAGGCTGGGGGGGAGCCTGGGAGGGAGGCTGGGAGGGAGCCAGGGAGGGAGGCAGGCAGGCAGAGGCTGGGAGGGAGCCAGGGAGGGAGGCAGGCAGGCAGAGGCTGGGAGGGAGCCAGGGAGGGAGGCAGGCAGGCAGAGGCTGGGAGGGAGCCTGGGAGGGAGGCAGGCAGGCAGAGGCTGGGAGGGAGCCAGGGAGGGAGGCTGGGAGGGAGGCAGGCAGGCAGAGGCTGGGAGGGAGCCTGGTGTCACGGGGGGTGGGCCGGGGCTCTGCTAGCACTCAGCTGCTAGGGGTTCAAAAGGCCGAGTACTCAGCCCCTCCGATTCCCGGGATTCACCGGAGTCTCCTTGGTCACACAGGAGAGGACCAACAATGCCCACCTCCGCAGGTCTTTGCTTCCACCACAAAGGGGTGCTCCTGATTCACCCTGGAAGCCCTTCAGTCAAACACGGGGAAACTGCTGTTAACAGTTCCGGCCTAGACCCGTGGAGGAGTGAAGGAAGACTCAGGCTTACCTTATAACCATAACCTCCCTGAGTCCTGCCTGCCAGACAAAAAGGTTGCAGGAAGTCCTTTCCCGCCTGTCTTCTCTATCTTCTTCTAAACGAGGTCGCCAGCTGGGTTATTATATCTGCACCCCAGCGATGCAGTTCAGTGGGTGTATTATATATTGTTTGTTGCCAGAAGGTTGCTACTCCCATAGATCTGCTATTAGACTGTCGGCCCAGGGTACTCTCCCAGGAAGGTCTGTGTGGCTTTACCTCTCTCTAGCCACTGCGTTACTAGTTGCCACCATTTAGGCACTGATACTGATCGGATGGCTAAGGGTACACTTTTATATAAGTCTGTGCTGTTTTTTTACCACTCTCCAGGCAATAAGAACCTCTATAGAGAACGTAGTGTTCCCTAGGTGGTACTATAATAGCCTTCGTGTATGCTCATAGAGAAATATTATAATGGAGGCACACTTAAACACAATGATAAAATGTGTGAATTTACTGATGCAAATTACATGAACACACATACAATCACAAGTAATACATGAATATGAAAATAAGGATAATAAGTCTGGAGATCTTCAGCAACTCTTCTTTCACGACCTCCAACCACTCCTTCACCTGGGCAGATAAGACAGGAGTCCCACACTCTCTCACAGAAGGGCCTCTTCACCTGCCGTCCACACACACTGTCCTCTCCAACAGTTCTGGACACAAACTGCCCTGCAGCCTATTCTACTACTAAAGTATTAATGTCATATTGCCACATACATAGGTAAATATTGTGGCCTAACTAGCCTACTCACACAAGGGGTAATGGGAGGGAAAATGATCTACCTTACATTCCTGGCTCACGACGCCTGTCCCTCGATGATGTGAGGTTCCCACGTTTCCTGAGTCGATCCTTGACGATCCAGGAACATTCCACAGGTCCTCAGGTGTCGTGGAGCCTTCGCATCATTGCCGTTCCAATCCCTGAAATTTAGCTACCCCAATCCTGGTTCATCGATGGGCACTGAGCTGATCACTATTTTCCCACACTCGCCCCTTCCACAAGGCGTTGCTCCTTGTCCTAGGAACGGTGTTGTCCTTCCAAAACCCTCAGTAGATGTGACCCGGTCACAGCTAGGCCTGCCCGCCACACCTTTCCAGGCCCTCAACGTCCAGCGTCGTTGCCGAATATTTTCCAAGTTTGGCACTCTTTTGCTCAATAAACTTGGTTCCTTTTTGCTTCCCAGAAGCGCAGGGTCTCCAATATGTAAGATGGGCTGCGATGGTTAGCTCTAATCCACTGAGAAAGGCTTGTAGAGCCTCAAATCCTTGAGAGCTGACCGAGGTGCGTCCTCTCGCCTTCACGGTCAGGTCAACTCTGACGTTGGCGCCGCCCGGGGCACTCGGTGACGTCACGGCGGGCCCTGATTGGTCGCCCGCGACCTAAGTCGGCCAATCCGCGATCCGCTAGTGTCCCTTCCAAAACATCATATCTGCAGTAGGGGATACTCTTTCATTTTATATCAGGGTGCCAATTTCCCCTTACTTACAACTTATAATGTAACTTTCTCCCTTAACTGGCAGCCGGTCTGGTCGCCACATATATCAATAGACTCCCTGCACCTCAGAGAATCAGTAGGGAGAGCTGATATGACTCTTAAAGCAGGCAAACAAAAGAAATAGGAGAGGGCACCGTAACATACCCCTCCCCTTAAAGTAAGAGGCATATCGGATGAGCAGCACTCAAGAGGGCAACCTATACTCTTGCTCCCTCTGTTCCTGAAGTGTCACTCCTCCAGTTGGTGACGTGGCTCGTACCACCTTGCCAGTCACTTGCCTCATTATATCTCCACTTCGCATAGGACCGAGTGTGATGGGTGTTCCCTGAACACCTACGAGAAATCCTCTCTCCGTGGCTACGAGTGTACTCCAACGGCTCGTTACCACTGTAAGATTCAGTGCATGCAGCGCCTAACCGCGTCGTGCACTCCGAGATAGTCTTGTTTTTCTACTGCGTCCTACAGGTACTCCATGTTTCCTCTCATGAGCTCCTCTTTGCCAATCATCTCTCTTCTCGGTTCTTCTTCTCCCATAGGTGCGTTGTCTCCTCACAGTGGCCCTTGTCACCTGTACTCCATCCAGCAGCTCCCTCTCTTCCACACTAGGCTTATGCGATGGCCCAATGCCCCTCTGGTTAGGCTGGCGCCTACCCTGGGTGTACCATTTCCTTGCTTTCTTCGTATTGCCTTTCCTATACCATTCGCTCCTTCGTTCCCGACGAACATTTTCACTCCTCCATGAGATTCTCTTCCCTGTAGACGTCTTCTTCGGTTCGTGGTTGGGCTCATCCACCTCCCTGTGGCTCACCTCACCACAGTGGTTCATCTTGCACCTACCACTATTCATCTGGCCGGCATAGGGTGCACCGCGTCGTGGCTCCTCCACTCTGCCCCTCACTGCCGTTCGCTCATCCACTGAGCTCACTTTATTCACGTTTCTGTGTGGAGGGAGTGCGGTCTGCAGCCTCTTCACCGCCCCAGGTGTTTGTACAGCTGCTCCTCGCCACTCCTCCACACGCATCATCAGGCTTAGTCTGAGGTCCTCGTCGGGGTTTTCCACGACCTCCGACGACCTCTCTGCACTCTCGCCCTCGTTGTCGTCGTCTCTGGCGACGTTTTCCCTGGCGAAATCGGCTTCCTCACTACCATCTGGAACGACCGATACCTCACCTGGCAGGGTTGTACCGCTGCTTGCAACATAGGCACTCCTGGCCCAATCGGGTTGTATCCTGCCTCCTCTGAGGTCATTACCCAGCACCATCTGTACATGCTCTAGGGGTAACTTAGGGGCTACAGCTACTATAGCTTTCTCGACTTCGCAGTCGGCAATCAGCTGTACTTCGTGAAGTGGCAACCTGTATTTCTCCCCCACACTGCGTATCCTCACCACTCCCACAGGTGAATCATTAAATTCCTTGGGGAGAATACTCCTGGTTACCATACTTATGTCAGCACCCGTATCTCGAAGAACGGCAACCTCCACTGGGTCTGACTTTCCAAACTTCACGTTGGCCCCGAAAACGAAGGGATGTTCACCCAACTTCATTTCCCAACCATTCACGTTAGGTCCACTATAATATGGGGTGTGAACAAACACTCTCTCCTCTTCCAACATTAGTCCTATATTCCTTTGGTGCTCCTCACACTCGCGGGCATAATGTCCTCTCACACCACAGTTGAAGCATCGGCTGCCTCCCCTGGGCGGCCACTCGCCAGTCCCCCTGGCGGTACCACTTGCAGACGTTCCCTGGGTCCTCCTTGGACTCCCTGTCGTCGTGTCCGGGACTGCAGCACTTGCTCCCGAGCTAGGTCCACTGCTCACAGCTTGGGGCTTCCTCCCCGCGTCCCTTGAGCTCTTGAACCGGGTTACCTCATTGGGTACACTACTCTTGGGAGAGTCCCCACCCGTCCTCGCTCCTCCTGAACTCCTAAAGTTCCCTCCCGACCTGGGGTAAGGCGAGTGTCTGGGTGGCCCCTCCCTCCTGAGATGTAGTGCCTCCTCCAGCATGTCGGCTCGGTCCGCTGCAGCCTTCAGGTCCTTAATACCTGCTTCTCTCACCCTTACTCGCAACTCAAGATGGAGCCCCGACATAAACTTCTCCATCACTATCAGTCGTTTGATATCATCCGCCGACTCCGCTTCCTCCGCCTTCAACTATCGTAGGAATTTCAGTTTCATATCCCTGGCGGTCTCGGCGTAAGTCTTTCCCGACGCTCTCTCATACACTCTCTGAACCGCTTCCGGTACACCTCCGGAGTCAGCCGGAATAAGTGGAGCACTGCATTCTTAATCACGTCGTAACTAGTACACTCCTCTAGGTCCAGCATGTTGTAGGCTTCCCGGGCCTCACCAGTCAATCTGCCCTGGACCAGAGCAGCTCAATCATCTTCCGGCCACTCCTTTAGAGTTGCTATCCGTTCAAAGTGTTCGAAGAACGCCTCAGCTTCTTGTGGTTCGAACGTAGGTAAGTCACGTTCCCTTACCTTGAGGTCATCCCGCCGTGCAGGTAGTGAGGGCAGACCACACTCAACGCGACGCAATTCGACTTCTTTCTTTGCCTTTATCTCCTCCAGTCGCAGTTGTCTCTCTCCTTCTTCTCGCTGCAGCCGAGCTTCTCACTCCTCTCGCTGCAGCTCAGCTGCACGTTCCTCTCGCTGCAGCTGGAGCCACGCTTCTCTCTCCTCTCGTCGCAGCTGGGCTTTCAGTTGCATCTTCATTATTTCCAGTTGCAGGCTCCTCTTACTACAGCTGGACCTTCCACTGCTCCCATATTCACTGTGAATTCTCTTCACACTGGTAGGCGCTTGGGGTGGCTCTAGTCAGGACAGTTCACCTTGCGACGGCTCTCCTCGGGACAGCTCCTCTTGAGATGGCTCCTCTCCCGTCGCCTCCTCTCAAGCTGTGAGCTGTGCCATGATCTCTATCCTTCGCTCCGCTACCTTAGTCGTCCTCAACCTGATCCCAAAGTGGTTTGCCACTTGTTGGAGCTGGGCCTTGGTACACTCTTCCAAAATTCTCTCGTCCCTTGTGTCAATAAATTTCTTTGCTTTGTCCTCCTCCATCTCTATATCATCGAGCATACACGACAGCACAGACAAGTTACTAGGCACTAATTTCACCGTTTCAGTCCCTTAGCTGGTTGAGCAACAGTACCACTGAATTCACTGGCCATACTGTATTAGTACCCTGGCAACACTTGTCTTGAAATTTGGGCCACACTGTAGCTTGATCCACGCTTCCTGGCGAAGTTCCCAGTTCTTGGCTACCGGGGATCGAATCCTGGCAAGGTCGCCAGTTCTTGTCACGGGGGGTTGGGCCAGGGCTCTGCTACCACTCAGCTGCTAGGGGCTCAAAAGGCCGAGTACTCAGCCCCTCCAATTCCCGGGATTCACCGGAGTCTCCTTGGTCACACAGGAGAGGACCAACAATGCCCACCTCCGCAGGTCTTTGCTTCCACCACAAAGGGGTGCTCCTGATTCACCCTGGAAGCCCTTCAGTCAAACACGGGGAAACTGCTGTTAACAGTTCCGGCCTAGACCCGTGGAGGAGTGAAGGAAGACTCAGGCTTACCTTATAACCATAACCTCCCTGAGTCCTGCCTGCCAGACAAAAAGGTTGCAGGAAGTCCTTTCCCGCCTGTCTTCTCTATCTTCTTCTAAACGAGGTCGCCAGCTTGGTTATTATATCTGCACCCCAGCGATGCAGTTCAGTGGGTGTATTATATATTGTTTGTTGCCAGAAGGTTGCTACTCCCATAGATCTGCTATTGGACTGTCGGCCCAGGGTACTCTCCCAGGAAGGTCCGTGTGGCTTTACCTCTCTCTAGCCACTACGTTACTAGTTGCCACCATTCAGGCACTGATACTGATCGGATGGCTAAGGGTACACTTTTATATAAGTCTGTGCTGTTTTTTTACCACTCTCCAGGCAATAAGAACCTCTATAGAGAACGTAGTGTTCCCTAGGTGGTACTATAATAGCCTTCGTGTATGCTCATAGAGAAATATTATAATGGAGGCACACTTAAACACAGTGATAAAATGTGTGAATTTACTGATGCAAATTACATGAACACACATACAATCACAAGTAATACATGAATATGAAAATAAGGATAATAAGTCTGGAGATCGTCAGCCTCTTCTTCCACGACCTCCAACCACTCCTTCAACTGGGCAGAAAGACAGGAGTCCCACACTCTCTCACAGGAGGGCCTCTTCACCACGTCGGCACCTCTTCTTCACTGTCCTGCCATCCATACACACTGTCCCCTCTGACAGTCCTGGACACAAGCTGCCTTGCAGCCTATTCTACTACTAAAGAATTAATGTCCTATTGCCACATACATAAGTAAATATTGTGGCCTAACTAGCCTACTCACACAAGGGGTAATGGGAGGGAAAATGATCTACCTCTACATTCCTGGTTCACGACGCCTGTCCCTCGATGGTGTGAGGTTCCCACGCTTCCTGAGTCGATCCTTGACGATCCAGGAACATTCCACAGGTCCTTAGGTGTCGTGAAGCCTTCACGTCGTCGCCGTTCCAATCCCTGAGATTCAGCTACCCCAATCCTGGTTCATCGATGGGCACTGAGCTGATCACTATTTTCCCACACTCGCCCCTTCCACAAGGCGTTGCTCCTTGTCCTAGGAACAGTGTCGTCCTTCCAAAACCCTCAGTGGATGTGACCCGTTCACAGCTAGGCCTGCCCGCCACACCTTTCCAGGCCCTCAACGTCCAGCATCGCTGCCCAGCGTCGTCGCCGAATATTTTCCAAGTTTGGCACTCTTTTGCTCAATAAACTTGGTTCCTTTTTGCTTCCCAGAAGCGCGGGGTCTCCAATATGTAAGATGGGCTGCGATGGTTAGCTCTAATCCACTGAGAAAGGCTTGTAGAGCCTCAAATCCTTGAGAGCTGACCAAGGTGCGTCCTCTCGCCTTCACGGTCAGGTCAACTCTGACGTTGGCGCCGCCCGGGGCACTCGGTGACGTCACGGCGGGCCCTAATTGGTCGCCCGCGACCTAAGTCGGCCAATCCGCGATCGGCTAGTGTCCCTTCCAAAACGTCATATCTGCAGTAGGGGATACTCTTTCATTTTATATCAGGGTGCCAATTTCCCCTTACTTACAACTTATAATGTAACTTTCTCCCTTAACTGGCAGCCGGTCTGGTCGCCACATATATCAATAAACTCCCTGCACCTCAGAGAATCAGTAGGGAGAGCTGATATGACTCTTAAAGCAGGCAAACAAAAGAAATAGGAGAGGGCACCGTAACACTGGGAAGGAGAGGATGGAGATGGATTGACGAATGGATTGATGGAAGGAATAATGGAAGGATGGAGGGAGGGATGGAAGGATGGAGGGAGGGATGGAGGGAGGGATGGAAGGATGGATGATTTGAGGGAGGGAGGGAGCGATGGAGGTATGGGTGTTGAGTTGAGCAGTGTGTGTGTGTATGGGCTGTAGGGGTGTGGGGGGGGGGGAGGTGTGTCGGTGGTGGTGAAGGGACCAACTCGCTGATAACCCTAACTGTTAACTTTTTTTTTAACTTGATTTGTTTCTTAAGTTCTGTATGGATGGAGGGAGAAAGGGGATGGGTGGAGAGAGGGAGGGGGAGAGGGAGGGAGGAAGGGATAGATGGAGAGAGGAAGGGATGGAGAGAGGGAGGAAGAGAAGGAGGGGGAGGGATGGAGAGAGGGAGGGAGGGGGGAGAGGGATGGAGGGAGGGAGGTAGGGGGGGAGAGGGATGGAGAGAGGGAGGGAGGGAGGGAGGGAGTGAGGGAGGGAGAGAGAGAGGGAGGGAGGGAGCAAGGAAGGGGGGGGGGAGAAGGATGGAGGGAGGGAGACAAGGGGGGAGAGGGAGGGAGGGATGGAGAAAGGGAGGGAGGGATGGAGAGAGGGAGGGAGGGAGGGAGGGATGGAGGGTGGGAGAGAGGGATGGGGAGAGGGAGGGATGGAGAGAAGGAGGGAGGGATGGAGAAAGGGAGGGAGGGATGATAGGAGGGAGAGAGGGAGGGAGGGAGGGATGGATGGATGGAGAGAGGGAGGGAGGGAATGAAGGGAGGGAGGGATGGAAAGAGGGAGGGATAATAAGAGATATAAAAAAAACTTATTTTAGAACTGATTTATTAAGTTTATTATTTCGAGGCCGTAGTCACTGAACTGTGGCGACGAAATTGAACGAAACACGCATGGTGCTGTGTGTACAAGGATTAGATCCGTCCACTCACGCTGGAGTTGTTCCAATAACATACAGTAATTTCTCAAATAGCAGATGTCTATCATATTACAGTATATTTTCGGTTTTATTTAGTTTAGTTTAATTAGGATAGTAAAAAGCTATTAAAACACTGGCTTTAGAAATTATTTATTAATATGAAACTTTCAAAAGTCATGGGTCACTGAACTATGACAACATAGACGAAAGTAAGTGAAACCTCACTGTAAAGTGAGGTTTACAGTACAGTATTCTCTTATCTGTCCACCCTCACTCATCTTGTTTCATCACAGAAAATGTCTATAAGGAGATTTTACCACATGTAGCTAGGTAATCATGCTTCATCCTTTAAATTAATGTACAAAGATATGTGTGCCACAAATCAGTGAACGAAAATCATGGAAACTCAGTCGTTCACTTGCGTGGATCACTCTGGCTGGTGTTTGGCAAATATGCTCGTTGTGTGGACCATTCTGGCTGGTGTTTGGTTCATATGGTTCACTTGTGTGGTCCACTTGTGTGATCCAACTTGTCTTATGAAGGAATTATTAATTGTAACCTGTGATAGAATGAGAAAGTTTTCCACCACTCTGTGAACTCTGTCCCAAAATTGTAAGCTTGTGGACCACTTGTGTGGACCACTTGTGTGGTCCAACTTGTCATATGAGAGAATTAATAATTGTAATCTGTGATAGAATGGGAAAGTTTTCCACCAGTCTGTGAACTCTGGACATCGTAAGCAAATCCGAACATCCCCCGCTTCGGCAAACCATTGTTCGTCGAACCGGGTGAGTAAATCCGGCCTGAAAAGTGTGCGAACTAGCCAGAGATTCGTTGAATCGGGGTACGTTGAATCGAGGTTGTACTGTACTTACTTATTTCCATCCTTCCTTTCCCTCCTTCACTACCTGCCTGCTTTCGGATAACTTAAGTTGGCAAATCAAGTGGGTGTCTACAAACTTTTTGGAAATGATCACTTTTGGACTCCCCTGGTGAAAAAGTACGTTAATCTGGAAAATGTGCTAATCCGGCTGGGGTTCATCCCATATAGTCCAGATTAGCAGGTTTATACAGTATTAAGTTATTCATATATGCCACCACTGAGAATGGCACCCAAAAAGTCAGCGAGTCAAAACAAACCACAGGTGGCTGCTTCCAAGACCTGCATACTTGAAAACGGCCATAGAACTTCCCAAACTGTGTAAAGAAATGATCGAAAATGTTATAAAATTAGCACACTTGTATTGTTCCCTTGTTTGGTGGGAGGAAGGGAGGCAGGCCATGGTTTACCGGCTGCTCCATCATCAGTTCGACAAATGATGTAAGAATCTGACCCCCCTGGGGAAGAGAGTGTGTCAGGGAGCTACTGGGACTCGCCCAGAAATTGGCATTTCATTACATTTGATAGTGGGTTTTTCATTTTTCACGTTGCATGTTATTTATAGGATGTAGCATTGCCGTGATAAGTCAGTTTAAAAATAAGTAAATATCTTGGCATCTGAAGAGTTTATACAGTTACACATTGCAGGGGTCAAGGAATAACTGAGGCTGAACTTCACTCAAGTGTCAGATCTCTTCCAGAGAACTTGATTAAGCAGCATCTAGTTCGTGAGAAGACATTTAAAGTGCGTGTGGAAACATTCAATAAGACTCTCAACATTTCAGAAAAACTAAAAAAAATAGAGGTATGATTTTACTTATATAGTAATAAATTTTAATTACAGAATATTGATTCCCTTAACAGATAAATGCTATTAATTATTTCTGTGCAGAGCCCCTTCAGCTCCTCAGAGCTATACCAGTCTAATGTGCATATATTAGATCATGACCACAGTAAATCGATGGAGTTCTATGCCTACTGGAGACCAGAGCCAGAACCTGGCCCTCAAGAGAGGCATGAGGAGCAATGGCCTATAGACACCCCCATGTAGTTGGAATCAGTCTATATCTGCCATCTACTAGGTCAGGCACCCAGAAAGGTAGGAATTCCAAAACAAACTACAGCTGGTCAAAAATTGCAAACCGAAGCCGAACTAGCAAGTAGAATGTTACGGCCCTCTCGGGACGCAACGGGGTCCTTACTCTGATGTTGTTAGAGGAAGATATAATGTATCCGTTCCCGAGCCAGTAGTGGCTATCAAGGGATGAGATCCGTGACGCAAGTAACTTAAAGGGAGTAGGGAAAGAAAGCTAAGAACTTAATATTATATAATGTCCGTCACCAATAAATAATATATAAAACGGTTACACAAAGGGGGGGGGGGTATTAACACTATACAAGGGGATTAATCCATAATCGTTGTCTTCTGCTGAAGACTCTGGTGCCACACCACTTGGTGCTGAGTCCTTGGTGCTTCTTCGTGGCCTCAAGACGTGTCCTCTGAGAATGCCGAGCCTACCCGGGCCACAGGTCAGCCAAAACACAGGTCCACTGGGGGCACCGTCGTGGAGGCCGTCAACCACACGTCCAGCTGGTCTGCTGGCAGGTACTGAGCCACCAAGGCTGGTACGGCCACTCCACGAACGATATAAGGGGTACGCCCTAGACAGGAGTCTCGTGTGACATCACAAATCACCCTCCTGTCTTCAGTACCCCAGTGGATGATCGTCTCCAACAGTCGGTCCCGGGTAAATCCTCTTACTGCCACTCCACTGGCAGGCTAACACATCACAGTGTTCTTCCGGGGGGACGACTTCACAACAGCTGCAGCAACGTTCAAGGTATGGAGACTGGCTGCCTCGGGTAGACTGACTCCACTTCCATCACAGTGGTCCCAGGTCGGCTCTGTAAGCAGACACGTCATCAATAACCGGGACACTAATACACCTCACTTACGGGCTCGGGCACAAACACCTGACGTATCCAGCCCATAGATGGCGCTGTCGTCGGAGCACCACCTCACCAGAGGTCAGGAGCGGCGGTGTTGAGCGCGGAACCAGACTGGAAACTGGTCCTCGAGGCCAGTACACGCTGTCCTCACCAGGTGTCGTCGTCCGTTTGGCGGGGGTTTCGGGAGCTGACCCACAGATGGCGTGGTTGTCACTGCTCCAGGCTCGGACGCTGGATCCGGGTTCGTAACATAGAACTCCCCAATCAAAAACAACCAAACAAGCGTGATGCAGCCACAGCTGCTGTGCAGCCATCTGCACAGCTCCCCCCTCCCTGGGAGGGGGACAGGGGGTCCTAGACTTCCACGCCGTGGAGGTCTGGGAACAACACAGACGAGCGGTGTTGTTCGTCTATGTCAATGGTGTGCGAGCCAGGTGTAATACAAGAGTACTGGGGCTGCATGCACCTAGGGCCACCTTCCCTAGGTGCCCTCTGAGTACTGCCCCTGCAGCTTATGGTTATCTTCCACTGAGCCATTCGGGAACTACCTCTGTGAGGTTCTATCGCTGCTTGGTGATTGCTTGTCCTTGGGATTCTTACTGCTGATTTGGCCTTGGGTAGCAGGTAGTTTCGTTGCTGGCTGGTGCACAAGGTACTGTGCAGTTGTCTGATATACACATAGCGACCGTTTTTTTACCCTAGAGACTTTGTACTTTTATGGAGTTTTTCTTTTGTTTTTGTATTGTTTTGCCTGGTGGGGGGGGTCTGCCTGGTGTGGCTGTCAATGATAGCTTTGACCCAGAGTCCTGTGAGTGGTGTTCCTTGCTTGTACTCCAATACACCCATACAAAGTGTTATTTGACAGAGAGTGCTGGGAAGACGGGACACCACGAGTGTAGCTCTCATCCTGTAACTACACTTAGGTAATTACCCAGTTCACTGATTGATGTTTGGGTGCAGGCAGCTTCAGAATTGCATGCGAAGTTTAGGCAGCTTCAGAATTGTATGCGAGATTTAAGCAGCTGCAATGTGTGAGGTTTGTTGCCTTTCCAGATGCCCCACAGCTGCCTCGCTTTGTTTATAGGGACCCGGACTTGGGGTTGTTAGTTGCCTCGAATTTTGTTTTGTCCACGCCCCCCTAGTCCTTTCCCTGCTGTGGTTCATCTTGCTTCCATCCCCCATTCTCCTGGCTCCCAAACATCTGAATGTGGGAGTCGGGGCAGGGTATGCTTGGTGATGAGACTCGGGCAGCTTCGGGGATTACCCCTTCCAGATCGGTGGCAAAAGCATTCAAGCCTGTTCCTCCTACCGGGACTTTTGGGTCGTGCCAGCAGGCCCCTTCATCCATGCTTTTCTGGTGGACTCTGCTTTTTCTCCTGAGGCAGAAGGTTTGGAGGATGGCTTGGCCCCGGGTCCTGATGTGGAGGATCCCGGGGCTAGGAAGGAGTTGACTTGGTGGGTTTGGGCCATATTTGACCCCACTTGGGGTGTTGGTACCCTTGGTACGGGGTTTGTTGTTACAGGGGGAGGAGTTTTCCTATCCCTGTTTGATATGAGTTTGAGTCCTCCCTGGATTCGGTTCTGGGTTCCCTTGGGTTCTTTGGATCTCTCCCAGGGTTTTCGGCTTCCTGCATCCCACCGAGGGAGGTGTGGAAGGCCCTTGCAGCTTACATCCTGCGATACCCGGATTACGCCTCGATAATGGATCCTTCTTTTGAGTTTGGCTTCGCTTTTCCTTACTGGGTGTGTTACAAGGTGTCGGAGTCTTCCTGGCTGGCAGACTGCTCTTTCTTTTGGTTGGGGGCTTGGCATTCGTTCTGTCGGACCTGCGTGCTTGAATGGCAGGAGTTGACTATGGTCGTTCAGGTTTACCTGGGGGGCGAGTTTGAGCACCTCAGTGTGTACTTGTTCATCCTTGTACTACCTTGTGATATTGGCCAGGTGAAGCTTCACATGCAGGTTTCCTCCTTTTCGGCATCCCTGGTGTCCTAGGATTTGCAGGCCCGTGGGCATTTTGCTTTGGTCTTGTGCTTCTTTTCCCTGCTGGAGCTGTCTTCGGACTGGCTTGGGGAAAATGTGGAGGAGCTGGGTTCCAGGCCGGTTTCCGGTGTTCTTGCTTCAGCAGCTCGGGTGTCGGCTGGCTTGTTGAAGTTGTACAGCCCGATTCTGTAGGAGGTGTGTCTGTTCTTTGCTTCTTGCCTCGCATGCCGACAAGTGGTGCTTGTCCACTCTTTGGAATCTGCCTTGACACTGGCTCTTAGATTTTCATCCCCTTTTTGTCCGTTGCTGTTTCCAAAGTTTGTGGTGGTGCATTTTCTGCTGGCAGCTTCGTCTAGTTGCCGGCCTATGTCGGACTTGTTGGGTCTCCAGGGAAAGGGAGCCGTGGTAGTCCTGCCCAGAAGGGTCGTGCCAGGTCTCGGGGTTCCCTCAGTCGTCATAAGCCAGTAGTGCTAGAGCCGGTCCCTCCTGTGGAGCCATTGGGGTCTGGTTGGCGCAGTAATCACTCCGAGCGTTGGTTGAGCTCTCGTAGGGGTCGTCGGCCCTTTTGTGGTTCGCCCTGTTGACGGAGCAATAAGGGGGAGGCTTGTGCTGTTAGTTCTCGCCTGTTCCTATAAATTAAGGGCATTTCAGGTCGTTTCCTCCGGACTGTGATGGTATTGGGTTGTTCCTCCTCCTTCGGAGGGATTGGGGCTGGTAGGGTGGGCCTCTTTCCCTGCACTGTCAGATCACCTGGGAGTGGGTTCGCTTGGGCGAACAATCCATCTCCATTCGGACTGCTCCCCTGTGGTTCAGATGAACCGCGGGGGTTCGATGCCATCCTTAGCTCTTTGGGGCTGGTTGCTTCGGGTGACTCATCTGCTTAGTTCTTGGGATTTGGCCCGCCAGGCGGTTCACGTTCAGGGGTTGTCAAACGTCATGGTGGTCTGCCTATCTCGGTTCATTCCCCGTTTCCATGGAATAGATAGTCGACACCGACATGTTCTGTTGGCTCTACCAGACGTACGGGCGCCCGGAGGTGGACCTCTTCACATCGGTGTGGTCACGGCATCTTCCAATGTACAGTACATGGCACCCTTCCCCAACTGCGAGGCCGTTGGGGTCGATGCCTTTTGGCTGGACTGGTCGAGGTGGGGTTACCTGTACCTCTGTCCACCAGTTTGGTTGTTGCTCCGGGTCCTGGCTCGCTTGGATACTTACCAGGGAAGAGTAGTCCTGTTGGCCCCTTGATGGCCGGCCCAGCCTTGATTTCAGGCGCGGCTTGCTCAATGTCCGAACCTGAGGAGCTTCCCGCGGCTCCGCCCCTGTCAGCAGATCGGTACAGTACCATACGTGACTGATTCGATCTTCTCTTCTGCTTTTTGTGTATTGTCTTTTTGACGCGGGTTTATCACCACTTGTATGGTGATCAGGTGGCTTAGTTGATGGTGTCCCACTTGCAAGTTTCGTCTCTACGGCAGTATGAAATTTCCTTGCGGTCCTTTTGGCACTTTTTATCTCTTCGTAGGTTGCCTTCGATATCTGATCGGGTTGTTTTGTCTTTCTCTCTTGGTTGTTTCAGGACCAAGAAATCATCTTGTGATTTCATCTGTTTGTCATCTTATGCCAAATACTGTCGCCTCATTTCGTGCAGTGCTGGAGGAGCCGCTTCAGCTTGCGTTCGGGGTCAATGTCACTTCTGCTCCGTTCCACAAGCTCTCTCAGGCGTTGTTTCACCTCCGGCCTCCTCTTGCGCCACCTGAGTCGTCCTGGTCATTGGACCGGGTGCTCTCTTTTCTCTTTTCTCTTCGGTTTGTGGTGGGCCCCCTTGGTTCACGACTGCTTTTCTAAAGCGCTTTTTCTTGTTGGCATTGACCTCTGGGGGTCGGGTCAGGGAGCTTCATGCTCTCCTGCGGCGCAGGGGTTTCTGCTCTTTTGGTCCTGGTGGTTGTTTTGTTCATTTGCAGCCATCTTCTTTTCTGGGGAAGAATGAATCTGCTGCTTTCCGATCGGGTCTTTGGGTTGTTGATGCTTGATTGGTTCGGCCTGGGATGCATCGTGTTTTGCGTCTGGTTGCAGCTCTTTGCTGTTATTTGCACACCATGGCCTCAGTGGCATGACGCACTTTGGGTGGACCCGGTTTCCCTTCCCTGTTAAAAAACAAAAAAATATTTTTTCTTCTAAACCTGTTAATTTGTGTTCACTGATCATGGGAAAAATAATAAAAAAATCGTAAGTGGCATATATTGCCCGCTATAGGGTGGGGAATTCTGGCAAAAAACAGGCGCTGACTCAGCGTGCATCCCAGGCGGTCTGGTGCTCGCCAGCTGTCAGACAGGAGTGGCCACAAAGAGATAATTACCTAATTATTTCAATGTCTCTGATTGACTTTTCTTAGTTTTTTGCTGTAATTTTGTTCAATAGTGTGTAGCGTGATATATTTATATAATAAAATGAGTGAATCATCGCTGTACTCAAAAATATGGTGTGCATATTGTTGATTCAATTATTATGTTCATCAAACAGTGAACAAATACTTTGCCGGTTATTACACTATATACACAGGTTATATATAAGTATCTGCATGTTTTGTTCACCATAACGAACCACTAAGTTGGTATTATGAGTCAAAAAGTAACGACGAGTGACCGCCACACACCAGCCAGCCACTCGCTGCCACTCACTCCCTCAACACCTCACTCGCCCACATTCTCCTCCCACCATACTGTTTTTGCTTTTATATACAGATGTTATATATAAGTATTTACATGTTTTGTTCACCATAACTGTACATCTAAGCTTGTATGGTGAGTAAAGGCACAAAGATGTAGCTATTCACACAGTCAGCTGGTGGCGGCCGACCTCAAGGCTAGACACACTAATATTTCTCCTCCAACAATACTGTTTGTGGTGTTATTATGATATGTACACACATTATATATAAGTATCTACCTGTTTTATTCACCATACTTGTACAAGTAAGCTGGTATGGTGCCCAAAGACCATAGTGGTCACCTGTAAACAACATGACAAGTCATGCAGACGACGCACCTCACTCACCAAAATGGCGGCTCCCAACCTACTCCTATTGCTGTTATTACACTATATACACACTTTATATATAAGTATCTACATTTGTGTTCACCATATCAAACCACTAAGCTGGTATGGTGAGTGCAGTCAATAAAAGGTGGCCACACACAGTCAGAAGACATCGCCACCACCCTCCCTCCCACAGCATTACTCCTCCCTCCATGGAGCACAGCGCTAAATATCACCACAATCCTGCTATTATCAGAACCCTGGTCAGTTTTATCACAGTCAGGGGTCTTCTGTAATAATATCATCGCTACATAATAGCATGAACAAGTATATTATGGCATTTTTAGACGATGCTGTGGTCACAAGTTGAACAGCAGTACTGTGAGCTCATGCTGCGTGCGTCAGGCTTGGTAGCTCACTCAATACTGAGGCCCCTCACACCCGGGAATTTGGCCCACGATTTTTTTTTTTAAATGGCGTCTGTTTACAAGAACCCTGATGAAGGTTTGGTGAACCCTGTGTATCCATGGGCTGTTTAACCCTTACACTGCTCAGGGGTCCTTGGGACATTTACACCCCTGTGCGCAAGAAAAAAAAAAATTCAAAAATTTTTTTTCGTCTTCTAAACATGTTAATTTGTGTCCCCTGAGCACGGAAAAAATAAAAAAAAAATCGTGACATATTTTGGGCGCAATTGACCGAGGAAGTCTGGCAAAAAGTGGGCGTTGACAGAGCGGTCGTCAGACCCGGTCAGCGTCACCCGCATTGACAGATGGGAGTTGCCACAAAGATATTATTACCTAATTGTTTCAATGTCTCCGATTGATTTTTTCTAAATTTTTTTGCAGTAATATTATTCAATAATGTGTATTGAAATATATTTATATAATAAAAGTGGTTAATAATCGCTATACTCAAAAGTATGATGTGCATATTAGTGATTCAATTATTATGTTTATAAAACTATAAACAAATAGTTTTGCTGCTATTACACTCTATACACAGGTTATATATAAGTATTGGCATGTTTTGGTCACCATAACGAACCACTAAGTTGGTATTGAGAGTCGAAAAGCAACGAGGAGTTACCGCCACACACCAGCCAGCCACTCGCTGCCACTCCCTCAACACACGCACTAAACTTTCTCCCCCAACAATACCATTTGTGGTGTTATTACACTATATACAGACGTTACATATAAGTATGTGTATATTTTGTTCACAACTGTACAGCTAAGCTGATATAGTTAGTTCAGGCACTAAGAGTCGTCGCTATACACAGATGGCGGCTGGCGGCTCCCTCACTCTTTCAAGGTCACACGCACTAAACTTTCTCCCCCAACAATACCTTTTGCAGTGTTATTACCCTATATACACATATTATATATAAATATCTACATGTTTTATGCACCGTAACTGTACACCTAAGCTTGTAGTGTGCCCAAAGAGCATAGTAGCCACCCTCTAAACAGCTAGACAAATCGTGCAGACGATGTCACCTCCGTCACCCATATGGCTCCTCCCAGCATAATCCTTTTGCTGTTATTACACTAATGCACACATTATATATAAGTATCTACATTCGTGTTCACCATAGAGAACCACTGAGCGGGTATGGTGAATGCAAACAATAACAGGTGGCCACACAGTCAGTAAACGATGCTGTCTCCCTCCGTCTCTCAGCATCACTCCTCCCACAGCGCTAATTATTACAACAATCCTGCTATTATCACAACCCTGGTTATTTATATCACAGTCATTGGTCATCTGTAATATTATCATCGCTAAATAATAACAATTATATATTTATTTTGACATTTTTCGGCGATGCTGTGGTCACAAGCTGAACATCAATGCTGTTGGCTCATGCTGCGTGCACCGGCCTTGGTTGCTCCAACAGTACTGTGCCTCTCACACCTGAGAATATTGCCCATGATTTTTTTTAAAATGGCATCTGTTTACAAGAGCCCTGAGGAAGCTACTGTGAACCCCGTGTAGCCGCAGGCCATTTGAATCAGGCCTGGCACCCTATGGCGTATATATACGCCATGCGCACCATGGGACATTTTACTCAGGGCGTATATATACGCTATGCGCAGTTTAAGGGTTAAATCTTGCGTAGTACTCCAAAACATCATATGATGCCGAGTGCAAGTTACTGCAAGTCACTCAACGCATCATATGATGTCTTGCACAACTAAAGGGTTAAACTGCGCAACATGTCATATGACATGTTGAGTAACTTGCTATAAATTGTGCGTCACGTCATATGACGTGATGAGTACCGCGCAAGATTTGAATGGCCAGCGGGGTACAGGGGGCCCCCATACGCTGCTCAGGGGCTATAGTAAACAGCCGCCATTTTGTAAAAGAATCCAGCTCACACTACCAACGCGTGGGAGGCCCCAGTTACCCAGCGGTCACCATGGCGATCGCACAGCCGAACGCCTCCTGGACACCACGCAATCACTTACCCAAGAGCAAATAACTAGTGAATTATTTTCTGATGGTGAGGAAAGTGATTTTGATGACTCTGACAATGATAAGGACTACACACAATTGACCGATGATAGTAGCACAGACAGTGAATCTCGCCCAGTGTCTACTCCAATTCACCCATGACCACACAGTTCCTGTGCTTATTTAGAGTATAAGGATATTTTGGGCAACGAGTCAGAGCAAGGTGACTCATTTTCTGGTTTTAGCGAAGTGGATTCAGAGCATAGTGTTACCGAGCCTGGTGCCAGTACCAGTGGTGTTACTGGGGAGAATTTGTCGCATCAGCAGCGTCTCGCCCAGCCAAGCGCCACCGCATGGCACCACATGAGGAACCAAGACCCTCATGTCCACGTGCTTTCACCTCACGTTCACATAGCGGCCGTACTTTGCGTAGACGGGCTTCAGCTCCTGGTCCACAGTGTGCAACGCTTCCTCACCGTCTTGCCCCTGTTGCGTCTCACAGGACACCAGGTGTCCGACCCATCATGAACCCAGTGTTGCAGCATGCTGCTACACCCAGGCTCACTCACATGGAGGCCTTTCAAGCACACAGACTAAAACATTTGCCATCAGCTGGAAAGTGTGCAATAGGCCAACGTGATTGCTTAGTTTGTAAAACAACAAAAAGGAGAGATCAGAAACGTAAACTGGTGCAAACATGGTTAAGTGTGTGCCTGACCGGAGCCTTACCCGGTCAGAAATCTCTGATTTCTTCAGAACAGCGATCAACGTTGCACCACTGGACGTCATCGTCGATGATGAAGGACCCCCTCAACTGCTGTTCAGCAGTGCCGAGGCCGTACAACGTCTATTTGACTCCATCATCCTCACTGCTCTCGAGGAGGCGCACATGTTCCTCACCCCACCACGACACTACCTCGCAGCCAGGACTGTTTTTGTAAGAAGAGTGAGCTCCCTCATCTCCGAAAAAGCTACCACTGATGTTGCCACCAGCATAACCGAAGATAACCCTTCCTTAACTGCAGTCAATGTAAAATTCATCCCTGTGCAGGACAGCCACCTCTCCACCATGAAGGTAACCTTCACCTCGCCTGAGGAAGCTACCTCTGCTACCACCAACGGCTTCCGGTGCTTCGGCCTCGCTTGCACACCACGACAAATCAGTAAAGAACATTACTACCAGCTATGACAATGCTTTAAGTGCTATAGTTATGAGCACTTTACAAAACAAGGCCCATCTCAGGACCAACGGTGCAGCAAGTGCGCTGAGAATCATCACTTCAACGATGCACCAACGTCTTCCTCCAATGCCTTCTCTGCCAAGGTCACCATACTGCTGTCTCTGCTGAGTGCCCTCGAAGACGTGAAGAAATACAGGAGATGACCGACGTCAGGCAAGCTAACTCAACTCGACGAGAACCGTCAACATTCAACGTGCAAGCCGCCAACTTTCCTCCGTTTTTGGGTGGGGGCGGAACTTCTGCTCAGACTGCATCCTATTGGGGCCCTGGCTCTCAGTTCGCCAACCAATCATCGACGCAGCTGCCACAGCAACAATCTCACTCTGGTCATTCAACAAGCCAGCCTTCACCACACCAGATGCTGCTTCCCAACAGGAATCACAGTGCCATAATGGGCCTCATCCGCACTGCTGAAAGGATTGCAGGCACAAACACCAAGGAATTTGTACGAATTCTAAACATCATGTACGCTGACAATGGTCTACCAACATTTACTGTTCCTGAAGAACTCTTCACAACTACAGCCTCAGCCAACGACAGTGCTACGACTTCAGCAACGAACACTACTGCCTCTGAAATCACCATCTCTCCAACTGCACTGACAGACATCCTTCCTGCTGAAGCTCATCCTCTGCAACCTGCTGCAGCTCATGCCTCAGATTCTGCAATATCCTTGCACACTGCTACTCCAGACGAATCATCTACTACTCCAGTTGTACCTGAGACTACACCAGCTCCACAGGAACCTACACCTGATGCTTTGGCTTCTGCAAACCTTCAATTGTCTTCAGATGATGACTCTAATGCACCTGTTGATGTTGAAGAATTTCGAGAATTACAGCAATATACCGGTGCATCTCCAGTAGTCTATGAATTGAGCATTCAACGTGGAAAAACTACACCTGGATCTCCTGAGTACAGACAGCTCACTAACCATATACTCAACATTAGCCATGAAGAAATCCGGCAGACTAATCCAGATGGAAAACCCTTCATTGAACCCAACATTATCCTCAAGGAATGTGATGAATCAACACTTGCACCTGAACTTTTCCCTTAGGACTTCGCCGAGTACAAAAAATGCCATCAAATGAAGACAAGAAGCAAAATGCACTAGAAGAAAGAAGTAAAGAAGAAGAAGAAGAAGCAAGAAGACTCAAGAAAGAAGTAAAGAAGAAGAAGAAGCAAGAAGACAGAAGAAAGAAGACTCCACCTGAAGACAGATTGTCTCTACCTTGAATGAAGAAGCACTGCCACTGCCGCCTTCCAGACCTGTCTCCCAGCCTAGCCAGATGTTGGGTTGTTTGCACCATTGACATATTGACACGCAGCTGGGTCAAACCCTGGCACTTTTCTCCAACTTCAGCGTTTCCTCTCACCGACTTTTCTTCAGCTGTCCCCACTTCAAGGCTCGCCCCAAGGGCATCTTCTCCTGTATATCATTCACTCGCTCGTTCTCATGGCCAGGAAACACAAATTAACAGGTTAGAAAGAATTTTTTTTTTTGTTATGCGCCTGTGGGTGACAAAGGCTAATTAGCCCTTAGCAACACAAGTGTTAAACCGCGCATATTTCCGCGAATATAGGGGGTATTGTAGCGAAAAATATTTGAATTATGTAAAAATAACTTAAAAATATTAAACAAATCTCCAACTTATTGGCTTCAGTGACGTGAAACTTACATCAAAATATTTTCAGAAATTGATTTTAGATGAATTTTTGAAAATAAGAAGGTTTTATTTATAAGGAGAACAGCTACTAATAACTGTAACTGAAGGATTATACAGTAATATAGAGATGCAAGCACCTGTCCTATGCTCAAAGAAGAAGAAGAATAGTAGTAAGAAGTGTCCACAAAGTGGATATGCAGTTGGTGCCTTTATATCATTGCCGAGTAATACATAATAACACAAATAATAATGAATAACTTATGTTAATATGATCTATTTTGTTATATATCATATAAATACATTGACCAATGTTAATATATGTTACTTTCATCAATGTCCCAAAAATATGTTTTTTTAGGGGATTTTTTTTTTAAGATTTAATTTTTTTTTCCTCTTTTGTTTATTGTCTGATTTTGTGTAAATCTAAATATTTAAAGGGGTTTAGTTGGGGCCGAGACTCTGGCGGTTTTCGAGGGCTGCCCTGTTCGGGTTGGGGACGGAGGTTTTCAAACCTGTTCCTCCTGCCAAGGCTTCTGGGTCTTACCAGCGGCCCTTTCTTGCTGCCTTTCCAATGGACTCTTCCTTTTCTTTAAGGGAGGAGGGCTTGGAGGATGGCTCTGGCCCGGGGCCTCTGTTGCGGATTCCCGGGGCTGTGGGTGATGCCTGCTAGCAGTTCTGGGGCAGGTTTGCCCCTCCCTGCCTGTGTTTTCTGCTTCTGGGCGGAGTTTTTCGCCCATCCAGACTGTTTGCTTCCCACTTTTGCTGGCGTGTTTTCGTATCTTTTGCGTCGGTCACAGCCTTGTTCTGGTGCCCATTTTGTTTGTTTACATGCGCCTGGGTGTATGGGTGAGCGTCTTGGGCGAGTTTTTCACCTTTCTCAGGGGTTTTATTCTCCTGTTGTCGTTTCTTTGCTTTTCTGGTGTTTTCTGCCCGTTTCCTGTTCCTCTGGGAACGTTTGAGTGTTGATTTTACACCGGGTTTTCTGTTTTCTGTCTGTTTTGGGTCTGGGCCCCTAGGGTTTGGCTCAGTGTCCCCGTCTGTTATGCTTGCTCCCACACCTTGTCCCTCGGTTTTCGGTCTGTTTTGACCGTTTCCCTTGGGTTTCTGTCTGGGGGCTGTGTTTTGCTTTTCTGTGGTGTATCTCTGCCGGCAAATGTGGTGGTTTGGGCTCCCCCTGGTTCGATTCCAGGTTCCTTTGGGTTCTTTGGTTTCGTTCCGGAGGTTTCTTCCTCTTGGGGCCCCCTTTGTGGGTTCAGGGGGGCTTTGTTTTCTGATGTGTGACCCGGTTCTGCCTCTCTGCCTTCCGGGGTCTTCCTGGCTTGCAGACTGATCTTTTTGGGTCTTGGCACGTGTTATAGTCGTGCTGGGACTTTGGGGTTTTGTTGTCGAGGTGGGCCTTTTGATGCAGTTTTGTGCCTTCTTCGCCTGGCTGGCATGGTGCTCTCTGCCCACTGGTTGGCGGCTTGTAATTTTCTTTTCATGTAATTACCTAAGTAATTACCTAAGTGTAGTTACAGGATGAGAGCTACGCTCGTGGTGTCCCGTCTTCCCAGCACTCTTTGTCATATAACGCTTTGAAACTACTGACGGTCTTGGCCTCCACCACCCTCTCACTTAACTTGTTCCAACCGTCTACCACTCTATTTGCGAAGGTGAATTTTCTTATATATCTTCGGCATCTGTGTTTAGCTAGTTTAAATCTATGACCTCTTGTTCTTGAAGTGCCAGGTCTCAGGAAATCTTCCCTGTCGATTTTATCAATTCCTGTTACTATTTTGTATGTAGTGATCATATCACCTCTTTTTCTTCTGTCTTCTAGTTTTGGCATATTTAATGCTTCTAACCTCTCCTCGTAGCTCTTGCCCTTCAGTTCTGGGAGCCACTTAGTAGCATGTCTTTGCACCTTTTCCAGTTTGTTGATGTGCTTCTTAAGATATGGGCACCACACAACAGCTGCATATTCTAGCTTTGGCCTAACAAAAGTCATGAACAATTTCTTTAGTATATCGCCATCCATGTATTTAAATGCAATTCTGAAGTTAGAAAGCATTGCATAGGCTCCTTGCACAATATTCTTTATGTGGTCCTCAGGTGATAGTTTTCTATCTAGAACCACTCCTAGATCTCTTTCTTTATCAGAATTCTTTAAAGATTTCTCACATAATATATAGGTTGTGTGGGGTCTATGTTCTCCTATTCCACATTCCATAACATGACATTTATTAACATTAAATTCCATTTGCCAAGTGGTGCTCCATATACTTATTTTGTCCAGGTCTTCTTGAAGGGCATGACAGTCATCTAAATTTCTTATCCTTCCTATTATCTTAGCATCATCAGCAAACATGTTCATATAATTCTGTATACCAACTGGTAGATCATTTATGTAGACAATAAACATCACTGGTGCAAGAACTGAACCCTGTGGTACTCCACTTGTGACATTTCTCCAGTCCGATACATTGCCTCTGATCACTGCCCTCATTTTTCTATCGGTCAGAAAATTTTTCATCCATGTTAGAAGCTTACCTGTCTCCCCTCCAATATTTTCCAGTTTCCAGAACAACCTTTTATGTGGAACTCTGTCGAAAGCTTTTTTTAGGTCCAGATAGATGCAGTCAACCCAACCATCTCTTTCCTGTAATATCTCTGTTGCTCGATCATAGAAACTGAGTAAATTCGATACACAGGATCTTCCAGATTGAAAACCATACTGTCTGTCTGATATTATATCATTTCTCTCCAGGTGTTCTATCCATTTAGCTTTAATTATTTTTTCCAATATTTTGACTATTTCACTTGTCAATGATACCGGTCTATAATTAAGGGGGTCTTCCCTGCTTCCACTTTTGTAGATTGGAACTATGTTAGCCTTTTTCCACACATCAGCTACAACTCCTGTAAACAGGGATGCCTGAAAAATCAGTTGAAGAGGAATGCTAAGCTCAGGTGCACATTCTCTCAGAACCCATGGTGAAACTCCATCTGGACCAACTGCTTTGTTCTTATTTAGCTCCTTGAGCATTTTTTCCACTTCGTCTCTAGACACCTCTATGTGCTCTATGTTGTTCTCTGGAATTCTTATTGTATCTGGTTCCCTGAAGATTTCATTTTGTACAAACACACTTTGGAACTTTTCGTTTAATGTTTCACACATTTCCTTTTCATTTTCCGTGAATCTGTTTCCCATTTTCAACCTCTGAATATTATCCTTTACCTGCAATTTGTTGTTTATAAATTTATAGAATAGACCTGGTTCTGTTTTACATTTGTCTGCAATTCCTTTTTCAAAATTTCTTTCTGCCTCTCTCCTCACTGCCGTGTAGTTGTTTCTCGCATCTTTGTATCGCTGGTATGTTTGGGGTTCGGCCTCTTCCTGTATTGATTCCATTTGTGTGTCTTTTGGTCTCTGGCCCTCTCGCAATTTCTGTTGAGCCAATCTTGTTTCCTTGTTCTGCATCTCTGTTTTGGTATAAATTTTTCTGTGCCTTTATCATATATTTCACAAAACTTTACATACATCTTTCACTTCCTTGCCTAGCATCAAGTCTGTCCAATTATACTCACTAAAAAATTTTCTAAGGTCACCATAATGTCCTCTCCTGAAGTCTGGTTTTTCAACTGCTTCAACCTCCTTATTTTCTTCCAGATTATAACGCATTGCATACTTTATTCCCAAAAAGACATGGTCACTTTTACCCAAGGGAGGAAGGTACTGAATGTCAAATATTTCTTCCTCCTTCCTGGTAAATATCAAATCTAGCATGGAGGGAACGTCCCCTTCCCTCATCCTCGTAGCTTGTTTAACATGTTGATACAAGAATGTTTCCAGGATGAGGTCTACAAATTTATAGGTCCAAAAATCTTCTGTTTTAGCTTCATATGCTTCCCAGTCTATGGATTTCAAGTTGAAGTCGTCGACTATCAACAGTCGTGAACTATCGTTATCCGCTCTTGCTATGATCTCTCTCATTATTGTTATAAGACCTTCTCATTTACTATCTGGCTCCTGCTTTGACCATGTGCTGCTTGGCGGTGGACTATGTGCATTTATCATCATTAGTTTATCATCCTCATGGCAGATATCTTGTGCTATTATGTCAACTTCTTGTGGATTGGCAGTCATTATTTCCTTCACCTTTAGGTGTTCTTTCACCAGCACAGCAACGCCACCACCTTTCCTAATTTTTCTGTCCCGTCTCCAAATTGAGTAGCCCCTTGGGAATATGACCTTATTTAAAATATCATCTTCAAGTAATGTCTCTGTGTGTGCAACAATGTCTGGTGTCTGCAGCTGTATTACATCACTTAACTCCAGTATCTTCGATCTTACTCCATCTATGTTGGTGTATGCAATCTTCAGGAAAGATTGCATACACCAACCCCCCCTATTGTTCCCCCCTATTCTTTTTTTTCACTCCCCCTCTCTCTAATGATTTTGTTGGTTTGCCTTTATGTACCACTTTACTGGTCTGCCTACCCCTATCACTTTGTAGAAAAAAGAATTGATTTCTTCTTCATTCATGCTCTCATTTATACGTTTTGCCTTGACGAGGTTCAGTTTCAGCTTCTCTCTATCTTCTTTTGAAAGATCTCGTCTTAACGACCACACTTTCCCATCCTCATCATTTTGTAATTTTCTAGCATTCCCTAGTACTTCTTCCATCTGTTTGGTACCATTTAGGGTGATCCTCATAGGTCGATCTTTCCCTTTTACATATCTGCCTATTCTCCTGTAGTCGCACGCATTCTCTATGGTTGTAAGACCTTCCACGAGGCCAACAATTTTATCTACTACTTTTGCTTCTTCTACAGCTCTTTCTGACCTAGATGTTATCTCCTTTTCTTTGCAGCCAAAAATGATCAGGGACTTACTCCGATCAACTGCGTTATGCACCAACTTCGGGTTAGATAGGGGGGAGGGCTACGAGGGGCCTCGTAGCCTGGTGGATAGCGCGCAGGACTCGTAATTCTGTGGCGCGGGTTCGATTCCCGCACGAGGCAGAAACAAATGAGCAAAGTTTCTTTCACCCTGAATGCCCCTGTTACCTAGCAGTAAAATAGGTACCTAGGGTGTTAGTCAGCTGTCACGGGCTGCTTCCTGGGGGTGGAGGCCTGGTCGAGGACCGGGCCGCGGGGACACTAAAGCCCCGAAATCATCTCAAGATAACCTCAAGATAGATGCCAATTCTTTTCTCACTTCCAGCCTAATGTTTGTTTTATCTTGGTTGCTGCAGTGTTTGGCTTCCTTTACTGCTTCTTCAATTTTTTCCTTCTCCTTGGCCACTTGTGCATAAGTGAGTTGTATATCTTTCTTGCACTGTTCTATTCCCTGTGACTCCATCTGTGCTGACAAAAGCTGTTTCTCCTGTTGAATTTCCTTACCTAACCTATTGTAGTCATTTATGTTTAAATTTACTTTAACTTCTTCCAAAGCTTAAATTTACTTTAACTTCTTCCAAAGCTATTTTTAAGAGTTTATTTTCTTCTTCCATGGCTTTGCAATTTGTTTCCAATTGATTCTTATCCTTGCGCAAGTCTTTCACTAAACCCTCAAGACATAAAACTTTACTATTTAAATGGTCATTACTTTCTTTCAATTTACTAATTTTTTCTACATGAGAGTTCACTATAGTATCTAATTTTACCAACTTGTTGTATAGACTAGTTATATCAATGCTTTCTTCACTGAATCCAGCAAAATCAAACTCTGTTTTGAATTTCCTCTTGCCGGCGGCCATCTTGAATGTTCTTCTCTGCACTGGAAACACTAGGGCAACTTCTTCTCATCCAATTTTTCACTTCTCTTGGCACATTCCTGTTATCTCACCTATTTTTCAAAAGCACTATACCTTTATGTTCTCTGGGACACCACTCACTATCATCATCCTGTACTACAATACTTAGGATTGTTGAAATATGCTGGAGCTCCTCTTGTCTGCCTCTTGGGAAAGAACTTAGGATAAGTGTGTGTGTGTGCACATGTGTATGTGCATACATATGTATGCTGCATATTCTAGCTTTGGCCTAACAAAAGTCATGAACAATTTCTTTAGTATATCGCCATCCATGTATTTAAATGCAATTCCGAAGTTAGAATTGTGTGTAGCATACGTTGTGTGTGCGTGTATTTGTATATGTATGTGTGTGTGTATATACATAATATATATGTATATATGTGTATATGTGTATGTATACTTTTTCTTTCATAAGGGGCTCTGTTCCCTTCTTGTTCATTGGGTGCTGGGGGAGCAGCTTGCTCTGTTGACTCTCACATGGTCCCGCAGTTAGTGGGCGCTTTTGGTCGTCTTCCGGCCTCTGGTGGCGGCGGTGGACGGCTTCTCCCCCTTTGGGGGGTTCAGGGCTGGCGAGGTGGGCTTCTTCCCCTGCGGTTCGTCATGTCATCTTAGTGGATGCGTTGGACATGGTCGATCCGCCCCATCCTTCTGGGGTTCCCGTCTGCTCTATGCAGACATGGGCCTGTCACATCTGCGGTTCTTCTGGACTTCTTCAGTCTGCGCCCTGGATTCTATGCCCTCATCGGAGGACTGTTGTCTCCTGTCCGGCTTCTGTTGGGGCCAGGTGCCTGGATGGTGGTCCTGGACCTCCAGGTCAATTCTTGGCACGTTCCTCTCCATTTTTCCAGGACTGGCACAGTTGGTGGTGGGGCTTCAGGCTTGCCACTTTTGTTGCCTTCCCTATTTTGTATTGGCTCTTGGTGTATTTACGCATCTTTACTGGATCTTGGTGCTTTGAGTCTGCTTGGGATTCGGTGTCTGGCCTACCTCGACGACTGGCTGGTGTGGGCTCCCTGTCGGTCTGCTTGTCTGCTCACCAGGGGTGCGGTTCTTTCCAAATCGCCGGGTTTGGTTTCCTGGTGATCTGGAGGCCGTTCTGTTTCCGTCCCGGGTTCGGACCTGGCTGGGTCTTGTTTAGGGCTCTTGGGCCGCTCCTTGTCTTTTCCCTCCAGAAGTGTTGATGTGGCTGTGCATGAGGAGGGGGGGTGCCAGGTTGCTCGGTGGTCGCTCGAGCAGTTGTGCGGGAGTCTGAACTTCGACGTGCTGGTCTGCCCGCGGGGTCGGGTTTGGCTTCGGCAATTGTTAGGTTCCTTCGGAGACTCCCCTTCCACTTCTCTTGCAATCATTGGGTTCGTTCCTCCGGGGATCTTGTGTTGGTGCTGCGTCACCAGCTTCCTCTTTGAGGTTTTCGGGGTTCTGTGCCTTGGCACCTCCCCGAGCCTTCGCTTGATGTGTTCACAGATGGGTCATCTCTTGGCTGGCGCTTTGTGACCAATGCTCACCAGGTCGGCCGGGATGGTGGGGTCTGTCCGTCCATCGGGCTCACAGCACGGTTCGGGAGTTCGTGGCTGCCTGGTTGGCGCTTCAGAGGGTTTGGGTCACTCGGTGCTCTACCATTCAGCTCCATTCAAACTGTTCTCTGGCGGTTCTTTGCCAGAACCACAGGGTTTCTCTTAGGTGTTGACCTTTGGGGTTGGTCCCTTAGCGTGGCTCATTTGCTGGATTTTAGGGGTTTAGCTAACCGTGAGGTTCATGTCCGGGGTGTGTCCTGTGTCCTGGCGGACAGCTGTCTCGGTTCATTCCTCTGTTTGCGGATTGGCCAGTCGTCGCCGACTCGTTTCGTTGGCTCTGCCACACGTATGCACTCCTGGCCATGGACGTCTTCGAGTCGGCGTGGTCTAGGCGTTGCCCATTCTATGTGGTGCCCTTACCCGCCTGCGAGGCGTTCACGGTGGATGCTTTTCGGCAGGACTGGTCGAGGTGGGGTACCTGTTCCTCTTCTCCCGGTCCAGGCTGTTGCTTCGGGTTCTGGTTCGGTTGGAGCCCATTCCCACGAGAGTAGTCCTTATGGTCCCTTGATGGCCATCCCAGCTTTATTTTCAGACGCTGCTTGACAGGTGTCCGAACCCGGAGCGTTTTCCCGCGACTCCGCCTCTTTCAGCATGTCGGACCGGTCCTGTATGTGACTGGTTCGGCCTTCTCCTCGGCTCTTCGCGTCTGGTATTTTGACGCGGGTATCAACATCTCTGTGGTGATCAGGTGGCTTGTTGACGGTGTCCCACCTGCGAGCTTCGTCTCGGCGACAGTATGGACGTTCCTGGTGTTTCTATGCACTTTTTCTTGCTCTTCATAGGTTGTCGTTTTGTGTCTCGCTGGCGGAGCCGTTCTGGCTTGCGTTCGGGGTGGACGTCACATCTGCCCCGTTTTGTACGCTTTCTCGTGTTTTGTTTCACCTCCGACCTGCTCATGCATCACCTGAGCTATCCTGGTCCTTGATCAGGGTGCCTTCTTATCTTCTCCTCAGTTTGTGGTAGCCCCTTAGGTTCAGGTTTCTGCTCTTTGGTACTGGTGGTAGGTTTGAACGTTTGCAGCCTTTCTCCGTCCTTCTGGCGACGGACAAGGAGGCTACTTTCGGAGGGGTTCTTGGGTTATTGATGCTTGATTGGTTCGGCCAGGGTTGCGTCCTGTGTTGTCCGGTTGCGCTGTTTTGCCGTTACCTGCGTACTGTGTCTGGGGATGCGCTTTGGGTTGATCAGGTTGCCCTCGTTCCCTGTTTCAGGGCTCGGGTCTCCCAGGTCGTTCGCAGAGTTTTTAAGTCTTCCAGCCTGCGGTCTATCCTTGCGCATGTGCTGTTCGAACGTTTGCAGCTTTTGCTGCTGTGTTGGTGATGTCTAGGGGCTCATTTCGGGCACAGGGACTTGACGGTCGCACAGGTTCTTGGTCGCCCATTCTTTATGTGCGTCTGCTCCTTTGTGTTCTTGTTGCCTTGGGTCGCAGGTTGCAGCCTGTTTTCTCGGCTTCACGTTGCGGAGTTTGTGGTGGCCGCCTCCCAGGTCAGCCCTTTCTTTTCTTTCTCATTGGGTATGAAACTCCAGGGAGCCGTAGGGGCTTCCCACAGAAAACCAGCGTTGAATGTAATGAAACGCTATTTTCTGGGTGAGCCCCGGAGGCTCCCTGGCAACCCTCCCTCCCACCGGTTGGCATTTTTTTCACGTTGGTTGAAGCTTAACTTCCGAACTGATGCTAGGCAGCCAGCGTGGTAGGTCCAGAACTCTCCATTTCCCCTCTCGGGGCGGGGAGGGCTGCACGGATGATCAGCGTGGCAGTAAAGTGTGATGTTTGCTTGTTTGCTTGTTTCCTTGGAATTGTAGGGAGTTTCTACCTCTCTGTTCGTTTTTTTTGTTTTAGTTTTTTACCATGTGGGGTTTTGTTATGCCTACCTTTATGGGTGCCTAACCCTGGTCGATGGTAGATAAGGAAAACCCCAACCACAAGGGGGTTTTCCAGGGCCATTGCTCCCTGAAACCTCTCTGAAGAGGCCAGGTTCTGGCACTGGTCCCTGGTAAGTCTGAACTCCTTAGCTAATGTCCCGGTCTAATATAACATACATTAGCCCGATAAGCTCCAGGGAGCCTCCGGGGCTCACCCAGAAAATGGCGTTTCATTACATTCAACGCTGGTTTTTCATTTTGGGCTTCTGTTCCCGTGCCTTGGGCTGTTCAGCGAATCGCCCGGGGATACGTCCTGTTGGGCTACTTTTTGTTCGTGTCCTGCACATGCGCCGTGGGAGTTTGTTTTGGTTCGGCTGGTGTGCACCAGTGCTGGGGTTCTCCGTCCATTTTCTCTGTAGTGCTTTGCCTCTCGCTCATCTCATTCTCCAGCCCGTGCCCAGTTGCTCCTGGGGGTGTTCTGGGGTGCCGCTATGGGGAGGACATGGGGTTTTCCCTGCGTTTTAGGTAGTGGTCGCCTCCGTCTCCTTTCCCCTCCTCTTCTGCATGTGCGGCTCTGGCCCGCTTCCGCATGTGGTGTTCCCGATTCTTGGCTGCGGGTGCACGATACCCTGGCCGCCTCGGGCGGCACCGGCCTTGTGACATTGGCTTACTGTGCCACTGTTCTGCAGGTGAGTTTATGTGGTTTGGCGTCTCATTCGTCCAGGCGCTGATTCGTTTTTGGGGGTACGAATGGGAGTACGTACATACATGAGTACATGGAACATAGTAACAGGGGTGCTTGCAGCAGGCCTATTGGCCCATACGTGGCAGCTCTTGTTCCTAACCTCCCGATTCGGACGTCAGCCCGCAGGTGACTGCAGGAGGCCTCTTGCCCCATACGGGGCGGCTCCTGACTTTGCACATCCAGTCCCTTTTCTATGCATGTCCACCCATGCGGGCTTGGGGAGTAGATGAACTCCTAGAACCCTATCAAGCGGGTGTCAAGCAGGTTTTGTGCTTGTGTTCGGGGCCCCCACCTCCACCATGTTCCTCGAAGCGTAAGTGGTGGTGCCTGTTGTGTGGTACATGTTCCTGTGTCAAGAGTGTTTTGTGGTGATGTTTTGCTGCGGTTTTGATACTGCGGTTGCGTGTTAGAGTGCGCTTGTGGCGTTTTGTTCGGCCCTTCCATGCTTCTTCCCGGGTCCTTCCTTGTTTGGGTTATTTGTTCCCATGCTTTCTGGGTCCCCTCATTCCCTGCCAGTCTTGCTGTACTTGGCTTAGCTTTTCCATGTACATTCAAATTGAAGTTCAAGTGTTTGTTCAGGTAATGTGCATGCTTACAAGGTGAGATACAAACTTTGATGGAACATTGGATTCTCTGGTCTCCCCTAGTTGTGCTTGTTGGGGGTTGGGCTTTGGCTCTTGGTCCCGCCTCTCCGCTGTCGGTTGCTTAGTGTGCGGGTTCCTAGGCCTGCTGGGCTCTTTCGTATCTCCGTTTGGCCCTGTCTGGAGTCAGGCTCCGCCATTCTCTGCCTTCGCCGCGAGACTTTCCTTCCGGTTACATGTTACATGTTGCATATTACCTGTTGTGTGTTGCGTGTGGTGCTTGTTGCTGGTGCGCTTGTGCATTGGTAACGTGTGCCACGGTGACATGTGGTACTCATTACTGTGTTGGGATGTTGTGGGGTGACATTTTGCCGTAGTTTTGTGCCTGGGGTTGCGCTTTGGCTCTTTCGTCCTGCCTCTCCCCTGTCATTTCCCCTGACATATCCTGGGCTCTGTCAGGTCTGCACTTGCAGCTGTGTGTGGGGTCTGCTTCCACCGCTTCCCTTCCTCGTGCATCTCCTTCACGCTGTTGTATGTTTTGTTTGTGCCTTTTGGCCTTCCTGTTGCCAGGTTTGGGTTCCTGTTTTCCTGGCTTGCCTTGCCTATGGGCTTTTTCAGGGTCTCGTGGTGTTCCTTCTCTTGGGTCTCGCGTCAAGCTCATAGTTTCCAGTCTTACCGGGGTTGGGTTCTGCCTCGAGTCTCTCACCTTTGGTAGGTGGTTGGGTGGCTTCGTAGATTGGTGTCCCACCTGCGTGCTTTTCTTGGCGGCAATATGGGGTAATTTGGTGGTAATTCCTTTTCCTTCTGTCCTTTCTTAGGTGGCTGCGTTTGTTGGCGTCGGCTTAGGCTTTTCTGGTGGGGGTTGGGGGCCGTTGACTTGCCGCATACTGTCGCCTCGTTTTGTGTGGCGCTGGCGAAGCCGCTTCGGTTTGCTTACGGTCTTGGTGTTACATCTGCGCCGTTCATAGGCTGTCTCGTGCGTTTTCTGGGGGGAGCCCCTGCGGCTCCCAGGAGCTATCCATGGCTGATACGGATTTCCTAACTATTTTGCATCAGTCGATGTGGGTGGAGTTCTAGGCCTACCGGGGACCACGAGCCAGAACCTGGCCCCCTTAGAGAGGCACGGGGAGCAATGGCCCATAGAATGCACATGTGATTTTTAGCATTCCATATCTGCCATCGACCTGGGACAGGCACCCAGAAAGGTAAGTGCCCCAAAACAAACCCCTATTCTGGTTAACAACAAAATTGACAAACGAGTGGACAGAACTCCCCTAAAAGAAAAACAATCAAACTAGCATGACGTCATACGAGCCGCGCCGCATAGTCTGCGCAGCTCCCCGGGAGGGGGAAGGGGGAGCCCCAGACCCCCGAGCCGGCGATCCACACCCCAGTTCCTTGGCTGATGGGATCATGCACGGTCGTGTGGCTCCAGCTCCAGTCTTGTCTCAGTGCTGTGACTTGTTTGCAGTGCTGCTCTTACGGTGGTCGTGTGAGCTGGGAGTAGTATTCTCAGGTACTCGGGCTGCATGTGCTTAGGGTCACCTTCCCTGAGTGCCCTGTAAGTACCGCCCTTGGGGCTTGGGGTTGCCTTCCACAAGTCACCTTGGGTCTACCTCTGTTGGCTTTTCGCTGCTTGGCGTTTGGCCGCCCCGAGGGTTTGGGGGTTTTCCTCCCTTGTTTACCTTGGGGTAAGTGGTAGTCATTGCACTGGTGGGGCGCAGGGTACTGTGTAGCTAGTTTTCACCTCTAACGGCGGCTGGCTCTGTTCCCTCTGGGTACGTTGTCCACTTGGGTGGTTTTCTTTTCTTTTTGTGTTTGCCTGGTGGGGGGTCTGCCTTGTGTCCACCCCCCACCTTATATTAGGGTCGTTTATGTGGTGGCACCCCCTGCTTCGCCCTCGCAAGTGGCCACGTCCTGTGGGTTCAGCTTTTAGCAGTTTGCTTGGTAGTTTGGGGCGCCGGTTAGCAGTGCCCTGCCTGAGATAACCCTTAGCAGACCCAGTCTAGGGGCCCTGGAAAACCCAGCAGGGGCTCTTGGGTCCGATGGAGGAGACCCTTGCGTCCCCTCTCGCTGTGTGCGAGTTTGAGGGTTGCTCTGTCCCCTTGTCTCAGGGTGACTCTCATTGTTTTTGCCTCCTTCATGCTGCCTGTTGGGTCAGTGACACATTCGACCCCGAGTCCTGCGAGCTGTGTTGCTTGTTTGTGACTCAATTCACCCAGTCTGCTGATGAGTTACTTCGGGTGCAGGCAGCTCGTGCGTTGCATGGTAGGTTTAGGTTGTTGCAACGCGCGCGGGTTCTTGCTTCCCCGGACGCCCCTGCTGCTGCCCCGCTTTGTGTATAGGGACCCGGACTTGGGGGTGTTGGTCGCTTTGGCCTTGGTTCCGTCCGCGCCCCTTTGTTCTTCCCCTTCCGTGGTTCATTCGGTCCCCCCCCCCCCTGCTTCCGGCCCCTAAGCGTCTGAGGGCTTCAGGGTCGGGGTGGGGTTTAGCGGTTTCTGAGACTCGGGCAGTTTCGGGGGTTGCCCCGTCCGGGGGGGCTACGGAGGCATTCGAGTCTGTTCCTCCGGGCGATGCTCCAGGGTCTGACCAGTGGGCCCCTTCTCTTCCAGAGCTTTCGGCTGCCCCGGCTTTTTCTTGTGAGGCCGGGGCTTTGGAGGACGGCTCGGCCCTGGAGCCTGGTGTGGAGGCTCCTGGGGTTGGGGAGGAGCTGACTTGGGGGCCTTGGCTCCATTGGACCCCGCCTGGATTTTCCGCCCTTCTGAGCGGGGCTTACTGTTGCAAGGCGTGGGGTTTTCCTTTCCCCCCTCTGCGTACGATTTGGACTTGGGTTCTGCTCCTCCCCGGGTTCGGTTCCGTGTTCCTGCGGGTCCTTCGGTTCCGTCTTTCCGGAGGTTTTCAGCTTCCCGCATCTCTCCGTCTGAGGTGCGGTCGGCCTTGGCGGCTTCCTTCCTGCGTGACCCAGAGTACGCTTCCATAATGGATCCTTCTTCCTTCAGGTTTGGATCTTCATGTCCTTACTGGGTGCGTTATGAGGTTCTGGGGTCGTCCTGGCTTGCAGACTGCCCCTTGTTTTCGCTGGATGCTTGGGACTCGTTCTGTCGAACCCGCACGTTTGAGTGGCATGAGGCGTTGACGGTGGTCCAGGTTTACCTAGGGGGCGATTTTGAGCACCTTAATGAGTCTTTTTGCTCCTGCCCTTCTGCGGGACGTTGGTGCGGTGCAGCTCCATGTGCAGGTTCCTTCCCTGTCAGCTGCTCTTGTGGCGGAGGATTTGCACGCTCGTGGCTTTTTGGCTTCGGTCCTGCGTTTCTTTTCCCTCCTGGAGCTATCTTCTGATTGGCTTGCGGAGGATGTTGAGGCGCTTGGGGCCATTCCGGGGTCTGACGCCTTGGTCTCCGATGCTCGGGCGTCGTCTGCCATGTTGAAGCTCTTTGCGCCTATCCTGCGGGAGGCGTTGCTGCGGTTTTTCGCTGCGCGCTTTGCGTGTCGTCAGGCGGTCCTGGCTTCCTCTTTGGAATACGCTTGGGCCCTGGTTCTTAGGTTGTTTTCTCCCTTTTGTCCTGTGCTTTTTGCGGCTTCTGCGGTAGACCGTTATATTCAGGCGGCTTCTTCCTCTTGCCGCCCTATGTCTGAGTTGTTGGTTCTCCGGGGGAACCGGGGGTTCCTTCCCGGCGGGGTCGTACCAGGGCGCGCGGTTCCGTTCGTCGGGGTGGGCCACAGGTGTCGGGTTCGGTGCCGGTGCCGCCTGCGGTTCCTCCTGTGCTTGGTCGGTGCGGTGTTCGCTCTGCGCGCAGGTTGGGTTCTCGTAAGGGGCAGCGGCCCTTTCGCGGTTCTCCCCATTGATGGGGCGAATGGGGGGAGGCTGTCTCTGTTCGCTCACGCCTGGTCTCACGATTTGTGGGCTTTTCGGGGTCGTTTTGCGTGGCCTCAGGTGGCGTTGGGTGGCTCCGCCTCCTTCTGGGGGTTCGGGGCTGACGGGGCAGGCTTCCTCTCCTGCGCTCCATCAGGTCATCTTGGAGTGGGTGCGCTTGGGCGTGGTCGAAACGACCCCGTCCCTCAGGTGGGTTTCCCGCTTGTTTCCAGTTCCGAAACGGGACTGTGCGGACCTGCGGTTCATTCTGGACTTGTCCTGTCTGAACCCTTGGGTTTCTTGCCCCTCGTTTCGGATGACCACTCTGTCCCAGGTCCGGCTTCTGTTGGAGCCGGGCGCTTGGATGGTGTCCCTGGACCTCAAGGACGCGTATTGGCATGTCCCTATTCATGTGGGGTTCCGGGACTGGCTCGGTTTTGTGGTGGGGCGTCAGTGCTACCGCTTTCATTGTCTCACCTTTGGGTTGAACCTGGCACCTCGCGTGTTCACACGCCTTACCCGGGTAGTGGTGGCCTGGCTGCGTCTCTTAGGTGTTCAGGTGTTGACTTACCTCGACGACTGGCTGGTTTGGGCTCCCAGTCAGTCCGCGTGTCTGCTTGCCAGGAATTTGGTGCTTTCCCAGCTCGCCGGGTTCGGGTTCCTAGTGAACTAGCGGAAGTCCCATCTGGTGCCCTCCCAGGTTCGGTCCTGGCTGGGTCTTGTGTGGGACTCTCGGACCGCTTCCTTGTCTTTTCCTCCGGAGTCTCTCCTTCGGCTGCAGTCTCGCCTGGGTCTGTTTTTGGGGGGCTCTCGGGTCACCCGGCGGTTGCTCGAGAGTTTGTGCGGCAGCCTGAACTTCGCGATGTTGGTCTACCCGCCGGGTTGGGTTTGGCTTCGTCGGCTGTTCTGGTTCCTTCGGGGACGTCCCTTCCGCCTCTCTCGCACTCGCTGGGTTCGACCCCCGGGGGCTTTGTGTCGGCTGCTGCGTCGCCGGCTTCCTCTTCGGGTTTTTCGGGGTTCAGTGCCTTGGCGCCTACTCAAGCCCTCGCTCGATGTATACACGGACGCGTCGTCTCTGGGCTGGGGTTTTGTGACCAGTGCTCACCAGGCCGGCCAGGGATGGTGGGGTCCGTCCTTCCGTCGGGTCCACAGCACAGTGCCGGAGTTTGCGGCGGTGTGGTTTGCGCTTCGGAGGATTCGGGTCGCCCGCGGTTCGACGATCCAGCTCCATTCGGACTGCTCCCCAGTGGTTCACTGTCTGAACAGAGGGGGTTCGATGCGGTCCTTGGCTCTTTGGGGCTGGTCGCTTCGGGTGACTCGTCTGCTGAGTTCTCGGGGTTTGGCTCTCCTGGCAGTTCACGTCCAGGGAGTGTCCAACGTCCTGGCGGACGGCCTGTCCAGATTCGTTCCCCTGTCCACGGAATGGACGGTTGATGCCGGCTCCTTCCGTTGGCTCTGCTGGATGTTCGGGCACCCGGAGGTGAATCTCTTCGCGTCGGCGTGGTCGAGACGTCTTCCGGTTTACATGGCGCCCTTCCCCGACTGCGAGGCCGTCGGGATCGATGCCTTTCGGCAGGACTGGTCGAGGTGGAGGTTCCTGTACCTCTTTCCCCCGGTTCGGCTGCTGCTCCGGGTCTTGGCTCGCTTGGAGACTTACCAGGGTCGCGTGATCCTCTTGACCCCTTGGTGGCCGACCCAGCCATGGTTTCAGGTGCTGCTTGCTCGGTGTCCGAACCCGGAGGTTTTTCCGTGGCTCCGCCTCTTTCAGGAGATCGGGCCAGTCCGGTACGAGACTGGTTCGCTCTTCTCCACAAGTCTTCGCGTTTGGTGTTTTTGACTCGTGTTTATCACCATCTTTATGGTGAGCAGGTGGCTTCCTTGTTGGTTTCTCAGCTGCGAGTTTCCTCTCGGTGGCAGTATGAAGTTTCCTGGCGATCCTTCAGATTCTTTTTGACCCTTTGTCGTTGCTCCTCGCTTTTGGTTCAGGTGGTGTTGTCCTTTCTCTCTTGGTTGTTTCAGGACCGTCATCTTATGCCTAATACTGTCGCCTCGTATCGTGCGGCGCTGGCGGAGCCGCTGCAGCTTGCTTTCGGTATTGATGTTACTTCTGCGCCGTTTCGCAAGCTGTCTCGAGCGTTGTTTCACCTCCAGCCTGCTCATGCACCGCCTGAGCCGTCCTGGTCTTTGGACAGAGTGCTTTTCTATCTTTCCACTCCTCGTTTTGTGGTGTCCCCTTCGGTTCAAGATTGCTTTGCTAAGGCTCTTTTTCTGTTGGCATTAGCCTCTGGGGGTCGCGTGGCGGAGCTTCATGCTCTTCTCCGGCGCAGGGGTTTTTGCTCCTTTGGTCGTGGTCTTCGGTTTGTTCGTTTGCAGCCGTCTCCCTCTTTTCTGGCGAAGAATGAGACTGCTGCTTTCCGGAGGGGTCCTTGGGTTGTTGATGCGTGGTTTGTCAGGCTGGGGGTTCACCATGTATTGTGTCTGGTTGCGGCCCTCCGCCGTTATCTGCGCGCCACGGCTTCAATGTCCGGGGACGCGCTGTGGGTTGATCCGGTTTCCCTTCTTCCCTGTTCACGGGTTCGGGTCTCTCAGGTCGTCCGCAGGGTCATTAAATCCAGCCAGCCTGCGGTCTATCCCCGTGCCCATGACGTTCGTAAGTTCACTGCTCTTGCTGCCGTCTTCGGCAATATGTCTTGGATTGACATTCGGGCGCGGGAATTTTGGCGGTCGAACAGGGTCCTGGCTCCACGCTACCTTGTTAACGTTCCTGGGCCCAGTCGTGCCTGTGTTGCCTTAGGTCAGCGGTAGCGGCCCGTGGTCTCGGCTTCGTCTTGAGAGGTGGAGCACCGACCGCCTCCCGGGTAAGTGCCCTTGGTTTTTCTTGGTAGTCTTTGGTGAGGTAGCTCCGGGGAGCCGCAGGGGCTCCCCCCAGAAAACCAGCGTTGAATGTAATGAAATGCCATTTTCTGGGTGAGTCCCGGAGGCTCCCCGGCATCCCTCCCGCCCTCCGGTCGGCGGTTTTTCGCGGTTTTTGATGTCCAGCCTCAGAACTGGGGTGTGGATTGCCGGCTCGGGGGTCTGGGGCTCCCCCTTCCCCCTCCCGGGGAGCTGCGCAGATATGCGGCGCGGCTCGTGTGACGTCATGCTAGTTTGATTGTTTTTCTTTTAGGGGAGTTCTGTCCACTCGTTTATCAATTTTGTTGTTAACCAGAATAGGGGTTTGTTTTGGGGCGCTTACCTTTCTGGGTGCCTGTCCCAGTCGATGGCAGATATGGAATGCTCCAAATCACATGTGCATTCTATGGGCCATTGTTCTCCGTGCCTCTCTGAGGGGGCCAGGTTCTGGCTCGTGGTCCCCGGTAGGCCTAGAACTCCACCCACATCGACTGATGCAAAATAGGTAGGATATCTATATCAGCCATGGATAGCTCCTGGGAGCCTCCGGGACTCACCCAGAAAATGGCGTTTCATTACATTCAACGCTGGTTGTTTCACCTCCGGCCTGTTCTTATGCCGTTTGGGCCGTCCTGGTCTCTGGGCAGCGTGCTCTTTCTTCTCCTCGGTTGGTGGTGGCCCCTTCAGTTCGGGTTTGTTTAGACAGCTTTTTTTCTGTTGGCGGTTGCCACTAGGGCTCGGGTCGCTGAGCTTCTTG
This sequence comes from Procambarus clarkii, assembly GCF_040958095.1. Lineage (NCBI taxonomy): Eukaryota > Metazoa > Arthropoda > Malacostraca > Decapoda > Cambaridae > Procambarus > Procambarus clarkii. Next base: position 3,971,671 of record NC_091192.1, read on the forward strand.
CTCTCCTTCGGCCATGGCATTTGGTTTCTTCGGTTCCAGCCGAACAAACCAAACTCCCAATGCTCCCTCTGGCATGAGGTGAGGCTGCACCGTTCCAGGGGGGTCCTTGGTTTGTTGGTGCTTGGTTGGTCGGGCCGGGGGTGCATCGTGTTTTGTGTTCAGTTGCGGCCCTCCCCTGTTATTTGCATGCCGTGGCTTCTGTTTTCTGGGTGCGCTTTCGGTTGATCCGGTTCCATTCTTCCCTGTTCGCGGGAGAAGGTGTCCCGGGTCGTCCTCCGTGTTATTGCGACTAGCCAGTCTGTGTTCTTTGGCAGTGGCTTTCGTGGTTTTGCTGCTCTTGCTGCCGTCTTGGCGGCGTGTCCTTGCTGACTTCGGGCATGGGGGTTTTGGCGGTCGTACAGGGGCCTGGCTGCTGGTTGTCTACTGTCGTTCCCAGGCTCATTCGGGCCTGTGTCGCCTTGGGTTGGCGGTTGCAGCCAGTTGTTTCCATTTCTGTTGAAGGGTGCATGGTGTTCACCTCCCGGATCCGTCCCTTTGACCTTCCTCTGTGGGTAGTTAGCTCCGGGAAGCCGACGGGGCTCCCCCCAGAAAACCAGCGTTGAATGTAATGATAGGCCATATTCTGGGTGAGACCCTGTGGCTCCCCGGCAACCCTCCCTCCCTCCCTCCGGTCGGCGTTTTTTTCATGTGTTTAGACATCCAGTCTCAGAACTGATGGGTGGATAGCCGGCGTGAGAGGTCTAAGGCTACCCATTCCCCCTCCCGGGGAGGGGGGAGCTGCACAGACAGAGGCGCAGTGACGTGTGACGTCATACTTGTTTGATTGTTTTCTGTTGGAGAGTTCTATCCACTAGTTCGGCTTTTGGTAGCAATTTTCACCAGAATAGGGGTTTGTTTTGGGATGCTTACCTTTCTGGATGTTTGACCTGGTCGATGGCAGACATAGAATGCTTCCAACCACACGGGGGTTTCTATAGGCCATTGCTCCCCTTGCCTCTCTGAGGGGGCCATATTTTGGCTCGTGGTCCCCGGTAGGCCCTAAGAACTCCATACACATGACTGATGCCAAAGTCTGACATTAGCATATCAGCCTGGTATTGCTCCGGGGAGCCTCCGGGTCCTACCCATAAAATGGCATTTCATTACATTCAACGCTGGTTTTTTTATTCTGAATTGAAGTTTCTTCAGAAGAGACTGAAGTTTTCAATATTTAATTTTAAAATTAATTTTGATTCTCCTATTTTTCAAGTTATGCTGTGATCAATTAGACAAAGTTGATCATGCAAAAAAAATTGGAAAGTGTTTGTGCAAGTTTTAACCACTTAACTGCGCCAACCGAGTATTCTCAGTCGGCGGGAAACTGCGGCAACTTTTCTTGGCGGCAATATGGGGTAATTTGGTGGTCCTTCCTTTTTCTTCTGTCCTTTCTTAGGTGGCTGCGTTTGTTGGCGTCGGCTTGGCTTTTCTGGTGGGGGTTGGGGGCCGTTGATTTGCCCCATACTGTCGCCTCGTTTTGTGTGCGGAGCTGGCGGAGCCGCTTTGGTTTGCTCTCGGTCTTGGTGTTACATCTGCGCCGTTCGTAGGCTGTCTCGTGAATTGTTTCACCTCCAGCCTGTTCTTGCTGCGTTTCAGCCATCCTGGTCTCTGGGCAGCGTGCTCTTTCTTCTCCTTGGTTGGTGATGGCCCCTTCAGTTTGGGTTTGTTTTGACAACTCTTTTCCTGAGAAAGAGCCAAAAATCAAAAGGAGAAAACCCTTTTTGATTTTTTGGTACCAATTCTAAATGTGTACATGGTTGGTTGTGTACAAAATGGACTCTTAGGCCCTCCAGTGAGAGGCAGCCATCTTGGAAAAAATTCCCAGAATGCCCTAGGGCTGCTGGCTGGGTTAGTACTGAATGAGCAACCATGGGTGGTGCACGCGCCTCTGGTTCTCAAAACACCTGTCCGATGCGGTGTTGAAAGATAATGCCCTGTCGGTAAAATTCAAACCTTATTGTTTGAAGAACATAAGGGTGATAATATTGGTGAAGCTAAGTGCAATAAGGACTTAACACAAAGGTGGGATGTAAGTGATACAGCACCTATGAGGATGATACAGCGAGCGTATCCAGTTGTAGCTCTGAGCGTCACCCTTGCAATCCTATGCTATCTCCAATTTATATGGATGATACATAGCTGAATCTTTTTTCTGCGTTCAGTGATAATGCATCTGATACAAGTAGCATAGATGAACAGTGTTAGCAGCTTCCATGGTGGTGTTTTCCATAGATATTTTCAAGAATACCTGAATCTCTTTCTAACTGATGGACACTCTTTGAGGCAAGCTGAATCTCTTGCCGACTGACTGACACTCTTTGAGGTAAGCTGAATCTCTTCCTGTGTGGGACCATACAAAGTGATCTTTTCAAGACTACCTTACAAATTGATCTTTTCCTATAATCTTTTCAATACTACCTTATGCTTTACAAGCTTGGCTACATACAACCTACAAGTACTAAGCCAATGGTGTATGTGAGTGCGTTATTTGCAAACACACAGAATGAAGAAACAGGAAGCAAAAATTTATCTGTACCTGGTGCACTGAGAGCGAAGTCGCACTGTGTACCATGGACTACTTCATTGATTATTACTCACTTCCGAAGTACTGAGTGTGTAATACAGTGTGTTACTGTGTAAATAGTGTGGGAAACTGTACATATTGTAATTTTAATGAATTTTTAACAGGTAATATTGCAACAATAAACATTTATTGTGGACACATTACTGACACATATCACAGTTCCATGGAACATTATAAACGTTCTACTGTATACATTTTGTAAAGGACATAAATATACATCATATACGATAAAATAAAACTGCATTGGAAATACATAAAACAAATAATTAAAAATATATTTGTGGCAACACTTGGTGCTTGAATGGCCCGCGCGACCGTGTCTGGGCAATTCACACACAAGTGACCAGGCCCTGATGACGTCACAGCGCACCGTGTCCACGTCCCCACAGCCAAAAAAAGTGGAATTTGGTATTTATTTTTACAGACATGTTCAGGGAAGGGAATTTATCATTTTACGGAGAAAAAAAGAATTTTTTGGGAACCCTTTATTTCATGCACACTGGGGGAATTTCGCAATAAACTTGGCGCAGCACGGTGGTTAAAAACTTATGTTAAATTATTTTTTGTGAAATCATATATGTATGTATTGCACGGTCTAAGGGTTAACCCTTAAATGGCGCATGGCTATATACCATTTGATACCCACAGGCGCATAACAAAAAAAAATGTTTTTTATTAATTTGTGTTCACTGATCATGGGAAAAATAATAAAAAAATCGTAAGTGGCATATATTGCCCGCTATAGGGCGGGAAAGTCTGGCAAAAAAAAAGGCGCTGACTCAGCGTGCGTCCCAGGTGGTCTGTTGATCGCCAGCTGTCAGGTCGGAGTTGCCACAAAGAGATAATTACCTAATTATTTCAATGTCTCTGATTGATTTTTCGTAGTTTTTTTTGCTGTAATATTATTCAATTATGTGTAGTGTGATATATTTATATAATAAAATGAGTGAATCATCGCTATACTCAAAAATATGGTGTGCATATTGTTGATTCAATTATGTTCATCAAACAGTGAACAAATACTTTGTCAGTTATTACACTATATACACAGGTTATATATAAGTATCTGCATGTTTTGTTTACTATAACGAACCGCTAAGTTGCTATTATGAGTCAAAAAGTAACGAGGAGTGACCGCCATGTACCAGCCAGCCACTCACTCCCTCCCTTAACACCTTACTCGCCCACATTCTCCTCCCACAATACTGTTTTTGCTTTTATTCACTATATACAGATGTTATATATAAGTATCTACATTCGTGTTGACCATAACGAACCACTAAGTTGGTATGCTGAGTGGCAGTGGCAGTGGCAGCCAGAGGCAGCCTGCTACTGGCTGCCACTCCCTCCCTCCCTCACCTGACTTGCCACCATTCTCCACCCACCATACTTTTTTTGCTTTTATATACAGACATTTTATATAAGTATTTTCATGTTTTGTTCACCATAACTGTACATCTAAGCTTGTATGGTGAGTAAAGGCACAAAGACGTAGCTATTCACACAGTCAGCTAATGGCTACCGACCTCAAGGCCGGACTCACTAATATTTCTCCTCCAACAATACTGTTTGTGGTGTTATTACGCTATATATACACACTATATATAAATATCTACCTGTTTTATTCGCCATACTTGTACAAGTAAACTGGTATGGTGTCCAAAGACCATCGTGGTCACCAGGAAACAACATGATAAATTGTGCAGACGACGCCACCGCCCTTACCAAAATGGCGGCTCCCAACCTACTCCTCTTGCTGTTTATACCCTCTATACACACGTTATATATAAGTATCTACATATGTGTTCACCATATCAAACCACTAAGCTGGTATGGTGAGTGCAGTCAATAAAAGGTGGCCACACACAGTCAGAAGACAACGCCACCTCCCTCCCTCCCACAGCATTACTACTCCCTTCATGGAGCACAGCGCTAAATATCACCACAATCCTGCTATTATCAGAACCCTTGTCAGTTTTATCATTCAGGGGTCTTCTGTAATAATATCATCGCTACATAATAGCATGAACAAGTATATTATGGCATTTTTAGGCGATTCTGTGGTCACAAGTTGAACAGCAGTGCTGTGAGCTCATGCTGCGTGCGTCAGGCTTGGTAGTTCATTCAATACTGAGGCCCCTAACACCCGGGAATTTGGCCCACGATTTTTTTTTTTAAATGGCGTCTGTTTACAAGAGCCCTGATGAAGGTGTGGTGAACCCTGTGTATCCGTGGGCCGTTTAAATCTTGCGTAGTACTCCAAAGCATCATATGATGCGATGCGCAATTTAAGGGTTAAAGGGCGCGGGTCTCCCAGGTTGTCGGCAGGATTATTCGGTCCAGCCAGCCTGTGGTGTATTCCCGTCGTTTGTAAGTTAGCGGCTTTGGCGGCGGTTTTTGGTAATATGTTTTGGCCTGACATTCATGCATGGTGCTTGTGGGGGGTCGAACAGGATCCTGGCCACATGGTACCTCGTTAACCCCTTACTTGCTCTTGCAATTATAGACTGCAATGCCCAGGAGCAAAAAAATAAAAAAAATAGGCTTATAAAAGTGTTCATTTGAGTTCCCTCATCACGGGAAAAAATAATGAAAAATGTATGTAGCATATATTAGCCACAATTGGGTGGGGAAGTCTGGCAAAAATGAGGCGTTGATAGAGCAAGCGTCGGAGAGAGGTCTGCTCCACCTGTTGCTCGAGAGCTGTCAGGCGGGAGTTGCCACAAAGATATTATTACTTAATTATTTCAGTGTCTCTGATTTTTTCTTAGTTTTTCTAGGGGGAGCCCCTTCGGCTCCCTGGAACTATCCAGGCTGATATGTATCTACAGTATTAGCATTCTGTCAGCAGGTGGTGTTGGCATTCTGTTAGCAGAATGCACCAAAAACACCATCCCCTACCACCAGACTTCTCTGACACCACCCACCACCAAAGACACCACCCCCACCTCTGACACTACCATTTTTATGAATTCTTCATTTTGACTACGTAATATAATAAAATAATGTTACAAGCAACTGAAATGGTAAAATATTTTCGAGTTTAGTACGGAGTGTATTGAGGCAGCAGCGGGAAGCCACGTGGGGCAGCAGTCAGCGGGTCACTCAGGCCAGACTCGGTAGAGGCGTCTCACTCAAAACGCCGCCCGACACTCTCATAGAGGCTAGCTGTCTTCCTAACCCCCAAATATATCCCCCCTCACCATTGACGCACCCATTTATTAGGAATTCTTCGTTTTGACTATGGAATATGATAGAATGGTGTTACAAACAACTGAAATGGTAACATTTCTCAGCTAATTTCTTAAAAAAGCAGACAGTAAGTGAAACACCTAGGTGGTGGCAGCCGGCGCCAGCCATGTGTTGCCAATTACTGTAGCTGAGATCTCACCACCACCAACACCACCTGCCTTCCTTGACAACAGCCTCCACCACTGACACCACTTGCCTTCCTTGACAACAGCCTCCACCACTGACACCACTTGCCTTCCTTGACAACAGCCTCCACCACTGACACCACTTGCCTTCCTTGACAACAGCCTCCACCACTGACACCACTTGCCTTCCTTGACAACAGCCTACACCACTGACACCACTTGCCTTCCTTGACAACAGCCTCCACCACTGACACCACTTGCCTTCCTTGACAACAGCCTCCACCACTGACACCACTTGCCTTCCTTGACAACAGCCTCCACCACTGACACCACTTGCCTTCCTTGACAACATCCTCCACCACTGACACCACTTGCCTTCCTTGACAACAGCTTCCACCACTGACACCACTTGCCTCCCTTGACAACAGCCTCCACCACTGACACCACTTGCCTTCCTTGACAACAGCTTCCACCACTGACACCACTTGCCTTCCTTGACAACAGCTTCCACCACTGACACCACTTGCCTCCCTTGACAACAGCCTCCACCACTGACACCACTTGCCTCCCTTGACAACAGCTTCCAACACTTGCCTTCCCTGACAACAGCTTCCAACACTGACACCACTTGCCTCCCTTGACAACAGCCTCCACCTCTGACACCACTTGCCTCCCTTGACAACAGCCTCCACCTCTGACACCACTTGCCTCCCTTGACAACAGCCTCCACCACTGACACCACTTGCCTCCCTTGACAACAGCCTCCACCACTGACACCACTTGCCTCCCTTGACAACAGCTTCCAACACTTGCCTTCCCTGACAACAGCTTCCAACACTGACACCACTTGCCTCCCTTGACAACAGCTTCCACCACTGGCCTTCCTTGACAACAGCCTCCACCACTGGCCTCCCTTGACAACAGCCTCCACCACTGGCCTCCCTTGACAACAGCCTCCACCTCTGACACCACTTGCCTCCCTTGACAACAGCTTCCACCACTGGCCTCCCTTGACAACAGCCTCCACCACTTGCCTCCCTTGACAACAGCTTCCACCACTGACACCACTTGCCTCCCTTGACAACAGCTTCCACCACTGACACCACTTGCCTCCCTTGACAACAGCTTCCACCACTGACACCACTTGCCTCCCTTGACAACAGCTTCTACCACTGGCCTTCCTTAACAACAGCTTCCACCACTTGCCTCCCTTGACAACAGCTTCCAACACTGGCCTTCCTTGACAACAGCTTCCACCACTGGCCTTCCTTGACAACAGCTTCCACCACTGGCCTTCCTTGACAACAGCTTCCACCACTGGCCTTCCTTGACAACAGCTTCCACCACTGGCCTTCCTTGACAACTGCTTCCACCACTGGCCTTCCTTGACAACAGCTTCCACCACTGGCCTTCCTTGACAACAGCTTCCACCACTGGCCTTCCTTGACAACAGCTTCCACCACTGGCCTTCCTTGACAACAGCTTCCACCACTGGCCTTCCTTGACAACAGCTTCCACCACTGGCCTTCCTTGACAACAGCTTCCACCACTGGCCTTCCTTGACAACAGCTTCCACCACTGGCCTTCCTTGACAACAGCTTCCACCACTGGCCTTCCTTGACAACAGCTTCCACCACTGGCCTTCCTTGACAACAGCTTCCACCACTGGCCTTCCTTGACAACAGCTTCCACCACTGGCCTTCCTTGACAACAGCTTCCACCACTGGCCTTCCTTGACAACAGCTTCCACCACTGGCCTTCCTTGACAACAGATTCCACTACTTGCGTCCGTTGACAACAACTTCCTTCACCTGCCTCCCCTGACAACAGATTCCACTACTGACACCACCAGTCTTTTCTGACAACGCTAACTCCACCTGCCTCCATTGAGAATAACTTCCATCACCTACCCCCTGACACCAAATCTCACCAATGACACCACCTGCCTCCCTTGACATCATTTTAAAATCTTTCAACCATTTCTCCCTGGAAACAATGGGTAAGCAAAATAAAACACACACTAACTGTTTACACTTTGGTGAATCATAGTTGATGACAGCCACCTCTGACGCTCGGTCTCGTAATCACTTGAACAAATAATCCTCACTTAATCGAACATCTGTATGTTCCACTGAACATTTAGTACCTAATTCAATTTGTTCGGATCATCCGGGAATTCGATAGAGCGGGGTTCGTTAGAGTGAGGATGCACTTTATCTATTTACTGCTAGGTAACAGGGGCATCAGGGTGAAAGAAACTGCCCATTTGTTTCTGCCTCCACTGGGGATATAACCCGGAACCTCAGGGAGCCGGTCGGCCAGGCGGACAGCACGCTGGACTTGTGATCCTGTGGTCCTGGGTTCAATCCCAGGCGCCGGCGAGAAACAATGGGCAGAGTTTCCTTCACCCTATGCCCCTGTTACCTAGCAGTAAAATAGGTACCTGGGTGTTAGTCAGCTGTCACGGGCTGCTTCCTGGGGGTGGAGGCCTGGTCGAGGACCGGGCCGCGGGGACACTAAAAAGGCCCGAAATCATCTCAAGATAACCTCAAGAATCTCAAGATAACTGAATCCGAAGCACTGTCCACTCAGCTGTCAGGCCCCCTTTTACTACTCTCTAATATGCATAAAGTACCATAATTTTGAGTATAGCAATGTTTCACACATTTTATTATATAAATGTGTCACACTACACACTTTTGAATAATATTACTGCAAAAAAAAATAAGAAAAATCAATCAGACATTGAAATAATTAGGTAATAATATCTTTGTGACAACTCTCGCCTGACAGCTCGGGGGGAGCTGACCGCCTCTGACGATTACTCTTTCAACGCCTCAATTTTGCAAGATTTTCTTGCCCTATTGCACCCAAAATGTCACCTACGATTCCCCCCGTACCCCCTCCCCCATGGTCAGAGAATGCTTGTGGGTATACAATATTTATGCTTAATTTCACAATGCTTGTGGGTATACAATATTTTTTGTTGTTCCATTGTCTGTGGAGATATAGAGATTGTCTGGTTTGCCGACTCTAGAACACGCAACATATAATTGTCCATGTGAGAAGCAATCCGTGTTGTGATAAACTGCACAATTCTAAACATTGGCCCTGAGCTTTGTTGATGGTGATTGCAATCGCCAATCAAATTGGAAATTACAAAATTTTAAATTGAAATGGCATATCTGTTGGAATCATAGGAATGCGAGGAATGAGAACATCTTCACCTTTGAAAGGTCCTGTCAAGATTGTTGCTTCTACGACGTTGCTGATTAATTTTTTTACTGCAAGGTGCATTGTGTTGCAAAACTTTTGCTAATTGATATTTCGCAACATGATAATTTGCAAGCAGATTTTGAACTGTAGTACGTGTGGTTGCATCCCTGGCAGATCGAAGTGAATTAAAAAATTCTGTTAAATAATTAACAGCTTCATCTGCTTCCTCAACAGTGTCGACTGACTTGTATCGAGGAATTACAGGTAATGTTTGCCTGAAATCTCCTGCAAGCAATGTTAATGCGTTCCCAAATGGTCTGATGTTTCCATGAAAATCTTGCAATGATCGATCAAGAGGCTCGAGCGATTTTTTGTGGCCCATTGTGCATTCATCCCAGACGATACGCTTACATTTGTGCAATACTATTCCCATGCTGGATGCTTTGGAAATGTTGCACATGTGAGTTTCAATGAATTGCATGTTCAATGGCAATTTCAAAGCCGAAGTAACAGTTCTTCCACCTGGTAACAGTGTCGCAGCTATTCCGGACGATGCAAGAGCTACTAATAAGTTTATGCCATTTTGGGATCAAAATGCTGCCAGAATCAATCTAATTAGGAAGGTTTTACAGTTCCTCCTGGCGCATCTAAGAAGATTTCTCCAAACCCGTTATTGACAGTTTGAATTATTTGATTGTAAATGCCTTTTCGCTCAAGCGTTAGCTTAGGAATATTTGATTGCACATACTACAACAGATCGCTCGTGTTGTAATCTTGTTCACGATGCAATTCTACATCGAACGAAGCAGCAGCAGATCGATTCAGTGATGGCATTTCCAATTGATTTAGAACTTTGTTTGCGATTTCTAAGCACAAATCTTCAATCATTATCAACGCTTTGTTGTAGATTTCTGATGTAAAATCCATGTTCAGATTTAAATTTTCCTTCGTATTCGATGGATAATATTTTCAGCCATGTGCGATTTATATTTCTCCTATAACTCTGTTGTAGATGAATGAGAGCAGGCGGTCAATATGATTGCAAACAATGCCCGAATTTGATTTGGATGTGACGTGTTGGACGTGTCATTAATGCATACATCCCAGTGTCGGTCGTTCTCCAATAAATTCAGAGTTTGACATGCATTACAGAAAGTGGCATGTGTTACGCTGTTGACAAATCTCAGTAGCTGGAAAGACGTTGGACCGAACACATTTACCAACAGTATGCGAAGAAAGAAGCATTCATCTTGATTGGGATGCACGGTGTACAGAGCCTATCGTAGTTTATTTAAATATGCCAGGTTGCCCGTCGAATCACTCTCCTTGTTTGCGTCGTTCAAATGATTTTCTACCGGTATTCCTTGTGTAATACATGGGCTCTTCCAAATTCAGTAGTGTTTTTGCAAACGCGTCATTTTGACATAGCGTGAAGAAAGCTGTCAATGTTGTAGCTGGTAGATTCATAGCTGTTTGTTGCACATTTGCAGCTGTGAAATAAAGGTGTTGTCCATTTTTTTTTTAAACAAAAAATACTAACGAAATATTTCAATTCAAAGGCAGATCAATCAACACAGCTCAATTTCACCACCAATTGCACTGAAAAATAAGAAGAACAGTTAAAAAACGACATGAAAAACAATGAAAAAAGAAACAAATAAGCTATACCCACGAAATGAACAGTATGGTAAACAACACAGCGCAATTCCAATGCAACGTCACACAAAATAATTAAATATAAATAAAGATAAATCAAAATCTATGAAAATTCAATTTATCAATGCAATCGGAAACATTGAAATGGAATCATAACATATTTTGTATATCGTGTAATTACCTAAGTGTAGTTACAGGATGAGAGCTACGCTCGTGGTGTCCCGTCTTCCCAGCACTCTTTGTCATATAACGCTTTGAAACTACTGACGGTCTTGGCCTCCACCACCTTCTCACTTAACTTGTTCCAACCGTCTACCACTCTATTTGCGAAGGTGAATTTTCTTATATTTCTTCGGCATCTGTGTTTAGCTAGTTTAAATCTATGACCTCTTGACCTCTTATTCTTGAAGTTCCAGGTCTCAGGAAGTCTTCCCAGTCGATTTTATCAATTCCTGTTACTATTTTGTACGTAGTGATCATATCACCTCTTTTTCTTCTGTCTTCTAGTTTTGGCATATTTAATGCTTCTAACCTCTCCTCGTAGCTCTTGCCCTTCAGTTCTGGGAGCCACTTAGTAGCATGTCTTTGCACCTTTTCCAGTTTGTTGATGTGCTTCTTAAGATATGGGCACCACACAACAGCTGCATATTCTAGCTTTGGCCTAACAAAAGTCATGAACAATTTCTTTAGTATATCGCCATCCATGTATTTAAATGCAATTCTGAAGTTAGAAAGCATTGCATAGGCTCCTTGCACAATATTCTTTATGTGGTCCTCAGGTGATAGTTTTCTATCTAGAACCACTCCTAGATCTCTTTCTTTATCAGAATTCTTTAAAGATTTCTCACATAATATATAGGTTGTGTGGGGTCTATGTTCTCCTATTCCACATTCCATAACATGACATTTATTAACATTAAATTCCATTTGCCAAGTGGTGCTCCATATACTTATTTTGTCCAGGTCTTCTTGAAGGGCATGACAGTCATCTAAATTTCTTATCCTTCCTATTATCTTAGCATCATCAGCAAACATGTTCATATAATTCTGTATACCAACTGGTAGATCATTTATGTACACAATAAACATCACTGGTGCAAGAACTGAACCCTGTGGTACTCCACTTGTGACATTTCTCCATTCCGATACATTGCCTCTGATTACTGCCCTCATTTTTCTATCAGTCAGAAAATTTTTCATCCATGATAGAAGCTTACCTGTCACCCCTCCAATATTTTCCAGTTTCCAGAACAACCTCTTATGTGGAACTCTGTCGAAAGCCTTTTTTAGGTCCAGATAGATGCAGTCAACCCAACCATCTCTTTCCTGTAATATCTCTGTGGCTCGATCATAGAAACTGAGTAAATTCGATACACAGGATCTTCCAGATCGAAAACCATACTGTCTGTCTGATATTATATCATTTCTCTCCAGGTGTTCTACCCATTTAGTTTTGATTAGCTTTTCCAATACTTTCACTATTACACTTGTCAATGATACAGGTCTATAATTGAGGGGGTCTTCCCTGCTACCACTTTTGTAGATTGGAACTATGTTAGCCTGTTTCCACACGTCTGCTACGATTCCTGTACACAGTGTAATTACCTAAGTGTAATTACCTAAGTGTAGTTACAGGATGAGAGCTACGCTCGTGGTGTCCCGTCTTCCCAGCACTCTTTGTCATATAACGCTTTGAAACTACTGACGGTCTTGGCCTCCACCACCTTCTCACTTAACTTGTTCCAACCGTCTACCACTCTATTTGCGAAGGTGAATTTTCTTATATTTCTTCGGCATCTGTGTTTAGCTAGTTTAAATCTATGACCTCTTGTTCTTGAAATTCCAGGTCTCAGGAAGTCTTCCCTGTCGATTTTATCAATTCCTGTTACTATTTTGTATGTAGTGATCATATCACCTCTTTTTCTTCTGTCTTCTAGTTTTGGCATATTTAATGCTTCTAACCTCTCCTCGTAGCTCTTGCCCTTCAGTTCTGGGAGCCACTTAGTAGCATGTCTTTGCACCTTTTCCAGTTTGTTGATGTGCTTCTTAAGATATGGGCACCACACAACAGCTGCATATTCTAGCTTTGGCCTAACAAAAGTCATGAACAATTTCTTTAGTATATCGCCATCCATGTATTTAAATGCAATTCTGAAGTTAGAAAGCATAGCATAGGCTCCTTGCACAATATTCTTTATGTGGTCCTCAGGTGATAGTTTTCTATCTAGAACCACTCCTAGATCTCTTTCTTTATCAGAATTCTTTAAAGATTTCTCACATAATATATAGGTTGTGTGGGGTCTATGTTCTCCTATTCCACATTCCATAACATGACATTTATTAACATTAAATTCCATTTGCCAAGTGGTGCTCCATATACTTATTTTGTCCAGGTCTTTTTGAAGGGCATGACAGTCATCTAAATTTCTTATCCTTCCTATTATCTTAGCATCATCAGCAAACATGTTCATATAATTCTGTATACCAACTGGTAGATCATTTATGTACACAATAAACATCACTGGTGCAAGAACTGAACCCTGTGGTACTCCACTTGTGACATTTCTCCATTCTGATACATTGCCTCTGATTACTGCCCTCATTTTTCTATCAGTCAGAAAATTTTTCATCCATGATAGAAGCTTACCTGTCACCCCTCCAATATTTTCCAGTTTCCAGAACAACCTCTTATGTGGAACTCTGTCGAAAGCCTTTTTTAGGTCCAGATAGATGCAGTCAACCCAACCATCTCTTTCCTGTAATATCTCTGTGGCTCGATCATAGAAACTGAGTAAATTCGATACACAGGATCTTCCAGATCGAAAACCATACTGTCTGTCTGATATTATATCATTTCTCTCTAGGTGTTCTACCCATTTAGTTTTGATTAGTTTTTCCAATACTTTCACTATTACACTTGTCAATGATACAGGTCTATAATTGAGGGGGTCTTCCCTGCTGCCACTTTTGTAGATTGGAACTATGTTAGCCTGTTTCCACCCGTCTGCTACGATTCCTGTACACAGGGATGCCTGAAAGATCAGGTGAAGTGGAATGCTGAGCTCAGATGCACATTCTCTCAGAACCCATGGTGAAACGCCATCTGGGCCAGCTGCTTTGTTCTTACCGAGCTCCTTGAGCATTTTTTCCACTTCGTCTCTAGACACCTCTATGTGTTCTATGTTGTTCTCTGGAATTCTTATTGTATCTGGTTCCCTAAAGATTTCATTTTGTACAAACACACTTTGGAACTTTTCGTTTAGTGTTTCACACATTTCCTTTTCATCTTCCGTGAATCTATTTCCCATTTTCAACCTCTGAATATTATCCTTTACCTGCAATTTGTTGTTTATGAATTTATAGAATAGACCTGGTTCTGTTTTACATTTGTCCGCAATCCCTTTTTCAAAATTTCTTTCTGCCTCTCTCCTCACTGCCGTGTAGTTGTTTCTCGCATCTTTGTATCGCTGGTATGTTTGGGGGTTCGGCCTCTTCCTGTATTGATTCCATTTTTGTGTCTTTCGGTCTCTAGCCCTCTCGCAATTTCTATTGAACCAATCCTGTTTCCTAGTTCTGCATCTCTGTTTTGGTATAAATTTTTTTGTGCCTTTATCATATATTTCACAAAACTTGCCATACATCTCATTCACTTCCTTGCCTAGCATCAAGTCTGTCCAATTATACTCACTAAAAAAATTTCTAAGGTCACCATAATGTCCTCTCCTGAAGTCTGGTTTTTCAACTGCTTCAACCTCCTTATTTTCTTCCAGCTTATAACGCATTGCATACTTTATTCCCAAAAAGACATGGTCACTTTTACCCAAGGGAGGAAGGTACTGAATGTCAAATATCTCTTCCTCCTTCCTGGTAAATATCAAATCTAGCATGGAGGGAACGTCCCCTTCCCTCATCCTCGTAGCTTGTTTAACATGTTGATACAAGAATGTTTCCAGGATGAGGTCTATGTTGTATGTTGGTGGTGTTGTATGTTGCATGCTCTTACATGCAACAGATGGTGCTGTTTTTCAAAAAATGCATGTTTTTACCTGTCACAAGTGTGGCATCTAAATAGTAGGTATATAAATACTTGCACGTATTCGAATGGAACATTGTGTCAAAATTTCAAAGCAATCGGTAAAGAACTTTTGGAGATTACAGTGTGTGTTGCTCTTACGTCCTACAGATGGCACTTTTTTTCAAAAATGCATGTTTTTCCCTGTCACAGGTGATGCATGCATATAGTAGGTATATAAAAACACTCGAATATTCGAATGCAATGTTGTATCAAAATTTCAGAGCAATCGGTAAGGAGGTTTCGAAGATTTCTCTCACATGAAAAACACACGAAAAACACAGCTTTTCAAAAAAATATATTTTTTCTCGTCGCAGACGTGACATCTATATAGTATGTATATAAAAACCCGCTCGGATGCGAATGGAACGTTGTATGAAAATTTCAAGGCAATCGGTGAAGAACTTTCGGGGATTAGCGATTCTGAACAAACGAACATTTCCATTTTTATTTATATAGATTATAGGTGGCAGATTGTCACCTGCTCTCTGTGCCTCTTTGAGGGGAGGGGAAGGAGCCAGGTTCTGGCACTGGTCCCTAGTAGCCCAAACAGAACTATCCAGGACTGATGTTACCTTTAACCACCGTGCTGCGCAGAGTTTATTGTGAAATTCCCCCGGTGCTCATGAAATAAAGTGTTCCCAAAAATTCTTTTTTCTTTGTAAAATGATAAATTCCCTTCCCTGAACATGTCTATGTAAAAATAAATACCAAATTCCACTTACTTTGGCTGTGGGTATGTGGACAAGGTGCACTGTGATGTCATCAGGGCCTGGTCGCCCGTGGGTGAATCGCCCAGACACGGTCGCGTGAGCCATTCAAGCACCGGGTGTTGCCACAAATATATTTTCAATTATTTGTTGTATGTATTTCCAATGCAGTTTTATTTGTTTTTTTATCATATATGATGCATATTTGTGTCCTTTACAATATGTGCACAGTAGAACGTTCATAATGTTCCATGGAACTATGATACATGTGTCAGTAATGTGTTCACAATAAATGTTTATTGTCGCAATATTACCTGTTAACACTTTCGGCCGGGCATGACGCAGCATTGCGTCATCCGTTTACTGGCGGTAATACTGGGGATGACGCAGCATTGTGTCATCCACTTTAAATAATCGCCAAAAATCAGGTTTTTATCCGATTTTTTTGGGACTGGTTTTAAAATACGCGCCGATGTCTTCCCATTTTCTTTGTTGAGCCTCGTGGTCCTCAGGCGGCTTGGCACACGCCGTGGGCCCATTGTTTTCGCTCCACTGTTGTGACCAATGTTGCCTCCCCTCGCATCTCAAACGTGTGAACATTTCGGCTATTTTCCGTGGCTATATTTCTTACTGCGGCTTTAGAAACTATCTACACTTACTCCACAATGGATAGTGATCATGAACAAGGCCCTTCCAGGAAGAAAATTGCGAAAGAAAGGCTTGAAAAGGGCGGGAATTGGGAGTGTAGCTGGAAGGCTTCTGAGCACTCACTTGCGGCTAACGCGTGGCCCGTCTTCAACTCGTCGGCGGTTGGAGCGTGACCATGTTTTTTATTTTATATGCTAATGTTCCTATAGAGAATTCTATTGCGAACCAAAATGAAAGACCAAGGACGAAAATTGAGGTGACCAGAGTGAAAATAGTGAAAACATTTTATTGCGTTTGCGCGCTCCTGGGAAACTCGTTCGCACTTTCTCTGTTTGCTGCGGGTAATTAGCCGGGCTTTTGGAGTTTATATGCATTTAGTGCTGTAGAGAATTCTATTGCGAACACAATGATACAAAATTTAATCTCGTAGGACGAGAATTAAGGTGACAAAGTTGAAGAGAGTATACACTTTTCAGAATTTACGTGCGCTCCCGTGACACCCTGGGTCCCCAACCCGTTCTCGCAAATTCGTAAAGTCAATATTGACTTATTAACTACGTGTATAGGTGATATACTAAACATAATAGATACCCTTAAAAAGATTCATAGAAAACACCAACCTTACCTAACCTTCTTAGTATCTTAAGATAAGCATCTAATTGCTTCGTAATTACAATTATTACTTAACCTATACCTATTATAGGTTAGGTAATAATTGTAATTGCGAAGCAATAAGATGCTTATCTTAACATACTAAGTAGGTTAGGTAAGGTCGGTGTTTTCTATGAATCTTTTTAAGGGTATCTATTATGTTAAGTATGTCACCTATGCACATATTTAATAAGTCAATATTGACTTATTAAATTTGCGAGAACGGGTTGCTCAAGATTGCTTCGTACTTAACCACTTAACTGCACCAACCGAGTATTCTCGGTTGGTGGGAAACTGTGCCAACCGAGAAAACTCTTTTTGATTTTTCGTAACCAATTCTAAATGTGTACGAGGTTGGTTGTGTACGAAATGGACTCTTAGGACCTCCAGTGAGAGGCAGCCATCTTGGAAAAAATTCCCAGAATGCCCTAGGGCTGCTGGCTGGTTTAGTACTGAATGAGCAAACCATGGGTGGTTGCTCTGGCTCAACCGCCTCTGGCTCCCAAACACCTGTCTGAGGCGGTGTTGAAAGATAATGCTCTGTTGGTGAAATTCAAACCTTATTGTTTGAAGAACTTAAGGGTCATAATATTGGGGAAGCTAGGCGCAATAAGGACCTAACACAAAGGTCGGATGCAAGTAATACAGCACCTATGAGGACGATATAGCGAGCGTATCCAGTTGTAGCTCTGAGCGTCACCCTTACAATCCTATGCTATCTACAATTTATTTAGATGATACATAGATGAATCATTTTCTGCATTCAGTGATGATTCATCTGATACAAATAGCATAGATGAACAGTGTTAGCCGCTTCCATGCTGGTGTTTTTTATAGATATTTTCAAGAATACCTGAATCTCTTTCTGACTGATGGACTCTCTTGAGGTAAGCTGAATCTCTTCCTGTGTGGGACCATACAAAGTGATCTTTTCAAGACTACCTTACAAATTTATCTTTTCCTATAATCTTTTCAATATTACCTTATGCTTTACATTTACAAGCTTGACTACATACAACCTACAAGTACTAAGCCAAGGGTGTATGTGAGAGCATTATTTGCAAGCACACAGAATGAAGAAACAGGAAGCGAAAATTTATCTGTACCTGGTGCACTGAGAGCGAAGTCGCGCTGTGTACCATGGGCTACTAGTTGATTATTACTCACTTCCGAAGTATGAGTGTGTAATACAGTGTGTTACTGTGTAAATAGTGTGTGAAACTGTACATATTGTAATTTTAGTGAATCTTTAACAGGTAATATTGCGACAATAAACATTTATTGTGGACACTTTTTAACACTTTCGCGCACCCCGCCCGCCACCCCTCAACTGTGCGATATGGGACCCCAACCCGTTCTCGCAAATTTAATAAGTCAATATTGACTTATTAAATATGTGCATAGGTGACATACTTAACATAATAGATACCCTTAAAAAGATTCATAGAAAACACCGACCTTACCTAACCTACTTAGTATGTTAAGATAAGCATCTTATTGCTTCGCAATTACAATTATTACCTAACCTATAATAGGTATAGGTTAAGTAATATACACGTAGTTAATAAGTCAATATTGACTTTACGAATTTGCGAGAACGGGTTGTCTTGAGAAGATAGTTTCAGTGAACCACTGGGGCTCCTCCAGAAATTGGCATTTCATTACATTCAATGCTGGGTTTTTACTCATTGGTTCTGGGAAAATGTTTACTTGCTTGGCCTGGTGCAGAGGCCATGTTGCCCGTGATTTGGGCTTCGGCATCCTTGCCTAAGATGTTCACACCCGTCCTTTGTGAGGCTGATGACTCATGTGTGAAGCTATCTCAGCTATCTACAAGGATCTGACAAGACCCAACCAGAAAGAGGCATTTCATTACATCCAGTGTTGGTTTTTAAGTTAATTCTCAATTTCAGCTAATAAATTACATTGCTTTTTTGATAATTTTGTTGAATGTACATATATTAGCTTAATTAATATCTAACACAATTGTATTTATAGAAGTGAAATATATTAATTAGAAGATATCTAAACATAACAAGCCTAATTTATAAATTAATTCAGAATTTCTTTTTTGCAGTCTTTGAGTTACCTTCCTTTTGAGGGCAGTGTGGACCTCAAGAATGCTGACACATGCCTCCACTTAATTGAATATTATGGTTTACACCCAAATGTGATACCTCAAGCACCATTCATGGTTAGTTGCTGACGTATTCTTACCCAGGACAATTTTTCAATTAGCACTAGGGGAGAGATGTAGAGAGAAGAGAGATGTAGCAGATGTAGAGTATAAATGAGTTATCAATGAACAGGATGATGATAATTAGAGAAATTGTGGAGTACAAATAAGTCATGATTTAGCAAGAAGATAATTAGAACTATTGAAAAATTCAAATAAATTGTGATGAAACAGGATGCTATTTTGATAAATTGTGGAATGCAAATGAGTCATAATGGAACAGGATGGTAATTGGAATAATTATGGCATACACATAAGTTCCAATCAATTCTAATATAACTCGTCACACTTGTTATACTTTGATCATTTGTGAGGGAGTGCTTGAATCTAGCCATCTTTCCACGGCTCTGCCTCTTTCTGAAGTTGGCCAGCAGTGTCCCGCTTAGTCGACCTTCTCTTCCGCTCTTCATGTCTGGTCCTTCTGACACAGAGGGTACCATTCTCCCCAATGGCACTCGGGCACTTTCAAGGTGTCCCACCTGCGGAGTTCGTCGAGGCATCAGTCTGTAGTTCTTGGCGACTTTTCCGCCCCTTCCTTTCATAGTTGTTATTTCTGTAGGGAGCCTCTGTAGGCTCCCTGAAGCTATCTGAACTGGTATGTGCTATGTTAGTTTGGGGTCGTCAGTCACAAGAGTCCTTATGCCTACCGGGGACCACGCACCAGAACCTGGCCTCCTCAGAGAGGCGCAGGAGCAATGTCCTATGAGCACTTAACATTTAAAGCATGTCATAATTGCTATTGATTGTTGAAGGACCCAGATATGTAGGCAAATCAAAACAGACCATTGTCTGGTTATTCTTTGCAATCTACTTCCTGAAAGATAAAAAGAAACTCCCCTAGAAAGAAATCAAACAAGCAACTCTTCATGCAACTAGCACTCCCGCTCATTAGCGCTACCAAACCATCCCCCCCCCCCCTTTGAACAGGGGGTAAGGGATGTCGGCTCACCGGAGCCAGCAGCCCACCACCTCAGTACTTGAACTGATGTGCTGGCGGTCCGATCAGTCACTTCTGGCCTCAACTTCCTGTTCTGTATTTTGCCGTATGTGGCTGTGCCAGCAGTGTGTGTGGTGTGGTGGCCAGGTATCTTAGTGTACAGGAGCAGCATGCACCTAGGATTATCTTCCTAAGGTGCTCCATGTGTACTACCCTTGCATTTCAGGGTTATCTTCCCTGGGGCATTTGGAAATCACTCCCGTTTTAGGACTTCACCGCTTCGCGTTGTCTTCACCTTTGGGGTACATCGGGGATCACAGGCTTTCCATCTTGCCCCAGGTGGGGTGTTCTTGGCTGGGCAGGGCGCACTGCAACTGGCACATCTTGCACATGCAGCGGCCGACGATTCTCTCTGGCTGCCAACTTATTTGTTGTGTGTCTTCGTTTTTTTTTTCTAGCGTTTTCGTTTTTTTGTTCATGGAGGAGGTCTACCTAGCTTCTTATTAGGCTAGCCTAGGTTGTATTGGTGGTCCTCCTTTGTTGCCTCTGAGGTTTCATGGCTGCTACTGGTGGTCAGTTTGTCTACTGACAAATAGGGTTCTACCGGCTTAGCTGGCCCCAGTGCCTGGGCTTTATAAAGGGCTTACTCATCCTACGGACCCTTGAAATCCTGGTGGGCTTGGGGGGGAACCATGGAGGCATCTACCGAGGAGTTCTCTCTTGTCTTTTGCAAAGCTGAAGGTTGTTCATTGCCCCCTGCCTCAAGGAGTCAATCGTCCGTACTGCCTCCGTTATGCTGCTTGTTGGAGTGGTGACATTTACGACCCTGAATTTTGTGGGACTTGTTCCCCACTTGTGCTTCAATTTACCCATTCCTTGTCTGTTGATCTCAGGGATCAGGTGGCGGCTGCGTTACATGCTCGATTCTCCTTATTGCAACAGGCCAGGCTGGTTGCCCGGTTGGAGGCCCCAGAGCTGTCCTGCTTGGGTTTAGGGCCCAGGATTTAGGGAAGTTGGTCGCATTGACATTGTTTGTATTCACACCCCACTTCCTTCCCAGGTGGGTGTGGTTCTCCCTGCTCCTTCCTCTCTGCTTCCAGCTCCCAAGTGTCTGAGGGTTTTGGAGTCAAGGTGGTATTTTTGTTCAGGATGAGGATTGGGTAGCTTTGGGGGGCTGCCCCTTCAGATTCGGGCACAGAGGTGGTTGGCCCGATTTTCCCGCCAGAACTTCCGAGTCAACCCAGCAGACTCCCTTCTTGAAAGCTTTTCCCATGGACTCCACCTTTTCTTCAGAGGTGGTGTGCGTGGATCAGGGCTCTGCCCCGAAGCCTTTGTCGGGGATTCCCAGGGCTTGGAAGGAGTCCACTTGGAGCTGTTGGGCTCCTTTTGATCCTGCTTGGGCCCTTGTGCCCTCTGGGGAGGTGTTGTTGGTGCAGGGGAGGGAGTTTTCTTCCCCTCCTTCCCTTTCTGACTTAGTATTACCATATTTGCTGGTAATATGCACCCTCGTGTTGGATGCATCCATTTTTTGCTTGGATGTTTTGTAATATAAGTGTTATATTACATTTCCTGGGGAACTGGAGGAAGCCCATCTGGTTCTCTCCCAAGATCGGACTGGCTGGGCCTTGTGTGGGACTTTCGGACCGCTTCCATGTCTCTCCCTCCTGCGGCGTTGCTGCGGCATTGCTGTGGCTGCAGTTCCACATTCCGCTGTTTCTGGTTGGGTCCCAGGTCACTCGTCAGTGGCTCGAGCAGTTGTACAGGAGTTTGAACTTCGCCGCGCTGGTTTACTCACCGGATCGGGTATGGCTTCTTCACTGCCTGTTCTGGTTCCTTCAGGGCTATCCCTTCTATCTCCCTCGTGACCGCTGGGTTTGCCCCCCCCCCATGGAGGCCTTGCATCGGCTGCTGCATCTCCGACTTCCTCTTCGGGTTTTTTGGGGTTCGGTGCTTTGGTGCCTTCCCGAGCCCTCAGTCGATGTGTTCATGGATGCCTCATCTCTCAGCTGGGGCTTTGTGACCAGTGCTCACCAGGCTGGTCAGGGGTGGTAAGGTCTGTCCTTCCATTGGGCTCACATCACGGCCCTCTTTGGTCCTTCACTCTTTGGGGCTGGTCGCTTCGAGTGATTCGCTGGTTTTAAAATAAAACCAATATATAAACGCTGGTTTTATTGCATGTTCTTTTATGGTGCTTTTAGTACCCCTGCTCTTACCTCCTCTCAGTTCAGCAGTTTCGTTGTTTATATTTTTGGCAAGTGTTTTGCTATACAGATTGTGAAACCTGGGTTTCTGAGTGTGATGTTTTGTGTTGCTGCGACTGGCAGCCAGGGGTGGCGCACCAGCCGTGGCACACAATCCTGTTTCAGTAGAACCACCCACACCATTATCATCAACTTAAAACCCTGAAAAATTATCATTTCCTGCACAAGCCAAGCTAGCCACTCTGCTCTAGATAAACGGTTCATCTTATAATTTCTCAATATCAGGACCAGGAAGCTTGTTAGGCTTATCCATGTCCTGTCTAGGGAACTACAGGCATACCTCAGAATGCGAGTTTAATCCGTTCCTGGAGACGCCTCGCCTTCCGAAAACTCGCATTCCGAAGTTAATTTCCCCATAAGAAATAAAGGGAAATGAATTAATCCGTTCCTGACTACCCCAAAAACCCCACATCAAACTAAATTTTTATACCTAATTTACCTAATTCATCTAAATAAACCTACAAAACTATGTTCCAGTTATTACTTACCTTACTGTCGAGTGCTGTAGGCGTATGGAAGATGGTGAGGAGGGGGGAGGAGGAGAGGAGTTACTGTTTGGAAGGGGAGTCCCCTTCCATAATCACATCAGGCAGTGAGGACCTTTCTGGTGTGCTCTCCCTGGGACGTTTAACCTGAGTGCCACTAGGTCCTGGTTGAGGCTCACTGCTCGATTTCTTCACCAAATATTTGTCCATGGAAGCTTGCTTTTCCCTTCTTCGCAAGCTCTCTCTGTAGTAAGGCATCACATTGTCATTGAAAAGATTAAGACAACGGCCTACTACAGCTTTGTCTGGGTGAGTATGTTCAATAGTTGTTTGAATCTCTTCCCACATCTGACACACCTTCTTAATTACTGCAGAAGGGACATTCGCTGGTGCTGCTGCCACCACCTCCTCCTCCACTGCAGAATCATTCGCTGCTGTGTTGGCTTGCTGTTCCTGTTGAAGGGCTAGGAGTTCTTCGGTGGTCAGTTCTTCGTTGTGTTCTTCCACCAACTCCTCCACATCATCACCATCCAATTCCAAGCCCATTTTCTGGCCTAGACTAACAATTTCCTCAACAATAGGCGCATCATTTATAGGCTCAAACCCCTCAAAGTCTAGTTCTCTCACACCTTCAGGCCACAATTTTCTCCAGCCAGAGATCAGGGTTCTTTGAGTCACTTCTTGCCAGGCATTGTCAACGAGTTTTAAAGCACTACAAATGTTAAAATGCTCTCTCCAGAACTCTTTGAGGGTGAGGTTTGTGGCTTCAGTCACTTCAAAACATTTCCGGAAAAGTGCCCTTTCATACAGTTTCTTAAAATTCGCTATGATTTTCTGGTCCATAGGCTGAATTAGAGGAGTGGTGTTAGGAGGAAGGAATTTAACTGTGAGGAATTTATTGTATCTAGGCAACAAATCATCTTCCAAGCCTGGAGGATGAGCAGGAGCATTGTCAAGGAGAAGCACGGCTTTGAGTGGCAATTGTTTCTCCTGCAGATATTTTTCTATGGCAGGGCACAGCACTTCATTCACCCACTCCGAAAAAATAAGCCTAGTCACCCATGCTTTTTTATTAGACTTCCACATCACAGACAAACGGGTTTTCTGCACATTATACTGTTTGAAAACCCTTGGATTTTCAGAATGATACACTAGCAAGGGTTTAATTTTTAAATCGCCACTCGCATTTGAACACAGCACAAGCGTAAACCTATCTTTCATAGGCTTGTGTCCAGGCAAGGATTTTTCCTCCTTGGTAATGTATGTCCTCTTAGGCATTCTTTTCCAAAATAGTCCTGTTTCGTCACAATTAAACACTTGTTGCGGTAGGTATCCCTCAGCCTGTGCAAACTCTTTAAATTCGTCAATAAATCGTCCAGCGGCTGGTTTGTCTGAGCTGGCTGCCTCCCCATGCCTTGTAACACTATGGATACCACTTCTCTTTCTAAATTTTTCAAACCAGCCCCTGCTTGCCTTAAACTCTTTCTTATCTGCATCACTCGTTGCAGGGGTCTTCTTTAGAAGGTCTTCGTGCAACACCCTGGCTTTCTCAGAAATAATGGCCTCCGAAACACTATCACCCCTCAACTCCTTGTCGTGTATCCAAATTAATAACAACTTTTCCACTTCTTCAAGTATTTGTGGTCTTTGTGTCGTTAATGTTCTTACTCCTTTTGCCACATTAGCACTCATAATCTTATTTTTCTTCTTAAGTATAGTGCATATTGTTGATGTCGCTTTGTTGTACTGCCTACAAAGATCAACAACACGTGTACCGTTCTCATGCTTTCGAATGATCTCTTGTTTCTCCTCTATTGTCATCCTCACATGAGCTTTCTGGCCTTTATCCTTACCACTGGCTTTCTTGGGACTCATGGTGAGATATATAATAACAAATTGTATAGACAAATCACCAAAAATCCAACAAAACACTGAAAATTCACGACAAGAATTGATGTGGGGGTAGTCACTGCGCGCGAGACAATGGTGAACTGAGGGGCAGCAGGGCAGAGGGGCGACGATCGCCGAACGACCACGCGCTAGGTCGGCTGTACGCGTATCAACAAACTCGCGTTCAAACTCGACTCCCGAAGTAACCATCGCCTTCCGAGACAAATTTTTGGAGTAAATACACCTCGCCTTCCGAAAATCTCGCATACAGGGACAATCGCATTCCGAGGTACCACTGTACTGATCTTACCAAAGATGCATCTCTCGACAGTTGCCTAACTTCTTGATACCTATTTACTATTAAGTGGAACAGAAACATCAAGTGTGAAAGAACAGTTTCAACCGTCCCCTTCACGCCCGGGGTCCTCAGTTGTGAGCTGAGGATATACATCACTGTGCTTCAGGACCTTTTGGTCTTTATCTAACTTCCAGTATTAGGCTACCATTATATCAATTTATTTCTATACAAATATGCATCCCATCCATGGGTATACATATCTGCCATAGAATTTAATCCAGTTGTCAATAAAATATTTTGCATTGGCTTTGAAATATAAGTTTAGCCTTCAGTTAATATGTTTGCCATGATGTTTACTCATTGCCAACTCATCATTTAGGCAGACTGCCACATACAACTGGAATACATCTCTTGAATCTAATTCTGTCCATGACTACCCTATAGTCAGCAAGTAATTCCTCACTCCTGTGTTTTCCTATATTCATCTTCCCCCCCCCCCCCACCTCCTGCATTGCATGGAAAGCATATATAGTGATGTATTCTGTACAATATTTATGATAATCTTTATTTACTAATGATATTTGTACATGATTAGAATGATGGAATGCATACTGGGTAATGTAAAGAAAAATGTATGCAATTGAATTAACATTTTATAGCTTTTCTGGGGGAAGCTCTGTCGACTCCCCGGAGCTATCCAGGCTGATATGCTAATGTCAGACTTTGGCATCAGTCATGTGTATGGAGTTCTGTGGGTCTACTGGGGACCACAAGCCAGAACCTGGCCCCCCTCACTGAGGCACAAGGCGCCTATAGAACCCTTGTGTGGTTGGAAGCATTCTATGTCTGCCATCAACCGGCTTAGGCACCCCAGAAACAAACCCTTTTTCTGTGGGGAGCCCCTACGGCTCCCTGGAGCTTATCGGGCTAATATATTTTATATTAGACCAGGACATTAGCTATGGAGTTCAGACCTACCAGGGACCAGTGCCAGAACCTGGCCCCTTCAGAGAGGTTTCAGGGAACAATGGCCCTGGAAAACCCCCTTGTGGTTGGGGGTTTTCCTTATCTGCCATCAACCGGGGTCAGGCACCCAGAAAGGTAGGCATAACAAAACAAACCCCACATGGTAAAACACTAAAACAAAAAAACAAACAAGACAAGATAGAAACAAGAGATAGACAAGAGAGATAGAAACTCCCTACAATCCCAAGGAAACAAGCAAACATGCAATTATCACAATTTGCTGCTGTGCCGGTCGTCCGCGCAGTCAGCGCGGCGCCAGCTGCCTTCACTTCGTAAGCTAGTGTCAACTGGGACAGATGCTTCTCTGGCCTCAAGTTCCTGGGCGGTGTTTGCCTTGTGTGGCGTTCTCTGCTGTCTTGGTGTGGTGTGTGGTGGCCAGGAGTACCTAATCAGTGCCGAGGCTGCATGCTCTTAGGGGCTTTCTTCCCTAGGCGCCCTGTGAGTACTGCCACTGCGTGTCAGGGTTATCTTCCCTGGGGCGTTCGGGAACTGCTCATGTAGGGGTTCTTGCTGCTCGACACTTGCCTCGCCCTTGTGGCCAGCTGGGGCTTGGGGCCCTTGTTTGGCCTTGGGTAGGGAGTGGTGGTGTGCTGGTTAGGGCTTCAAGGTGTTGGGCGTCCTGCCACCTAAGCGGCGACCGGTTCCTGTTGCCTCTGGGGACGGTGTACTTTTGCGGGGGTTTTTCTTTTGTTTTGTTTTTGTTTGGCCTGGTGGAGGTTCTGCATCGTGGGCCTATAGTTCCCCTGATACTGTTTTGGTGGCCCTCTGCTAGGGCCCCGTGCTTGTACATGTCACAGGGATTTCCAGTGTTATGATCTACCCCTTGTTAGTTTGGGTTTCTTAACTGGTTAGCAACACCTTGCCCGGGCTTCTCATAGTTGTTACCCTACGGGCCCCGGAAATCCCTGTCGTGGCTCGGTGGACCTATGGATGCGTCTCCCGAGTTCCAGCCTGCCTTGTGCAGGTTTGAAGATTGCTGTGTGCCCTTGTCTCAGGGTGACAGTCACCTGTTTTGCCTCCATCATGCTGCCTGTTGGGTCAACGACACCTTTGACCCAGATTCTTACGAGTTGTGTTATCTGCTTGTGCTCCAGTTTTACTCTGAGGATGTTCCTGTTAGGGTACAGGCAGCATCCGCGTTGCATGTTAGGTTTAGGTTACTGCAACACTTGAGGTTGGTTTCCCACCCGGATGCTCCGAGGCTGCCCCGTTTTAGTTTTAGGGACCCGGACCTGGGGGCATTAGTCGCTTCAACTTTGGCTCCTTCCGCGCTCCGAGGTCCTTCCCATGTGGTTTATCCTGAACCTTCCCCCCTGTGTCCGGCTCCAAAACGTATGAGGGTTTCGGCTTCAGCACAGGGTTGTGAGGCTCAGGTGGCTTTGGGGGCTTCCCCATTTGGGTCGGAGACAGATGCATTTGAGGCAGGTTCCTCCGGCCAAGGCTTCTGGGTCCCACCAGCAGACCCCCTTCTTGTCTGCCTTTTCTTCAGGGGTAGAGGGTTTGGAGGACGGCTCTGGTCCGGGTCCCGACGTGGGGGATCTTGGGGCTGGGGAGGAGTCAACCTGGAGACCTAGGGCCCCCTGTGACCCCGCTTGGGTGCTTTTGCCTTCCTCGCGGGGCTTACTTTTGCAGGGGGAGGGGTTTTCTAATCCCCCTTTCCTGTAAGAGCATGATTTGGGTTCGGCTCCTCCCCAGGTTTGGTTCCGAGCTCCTTTGGGTATCTCTGCTCCGTCATTCCAGAGGTTTTCTACTTCCCGTATCTCCGCGAAGGAGGCTCGGGAGGCTCTTACTGCATACCTCTTGCGAGACTCGGTTTATGCCTCTATGATGGATCCATCCTCATTTGAGTTCGGTTCTTCTATCCACTTTTGGGTGCGTTTGGAGGTTCCAGAGTCTTTCTGGCTGGCAGACTGCCTGTTCTTTTCGTTGGGGGCGTGGCATGGGTTCTGTCGGACCCACACGCTTGATTGGCGTGAAACTTCTACATTTATGCAGGTTTACCTGGAGGCGAGTTTGAGCACCTTAATGCGTACTTGTTCGCTCCCGTGCTTTCTCGGGATGTTGGCCTTTTCCAGCTTCACGTGCAGGTTCCTCATTGTTTCGGCATCATTGGTTGCAGAGGATTTGGGTGCTGTGGGAACTTGGCTTCGGCTTTACGTTTCTTTTCCCTTCTCGAGCTGTCTTTTGCCTGGCTTGAGGAGGATGTGGAAGCGTTGAGTAAAGGGCCTTTGTCTGGGGTGCTGACTTTGGCAGCTAGAGCGTCGGCTGCACCGTTGAAGCTCTTTGCGCCCATCCTGAAGGAAGTGGTGTCTGTTTTTTGCTTCTCGCCTCGCGTGTCGTCAGGCTGTGCTCGCCCTCTCTTTAGAATCTGCTTGGGCCCTGGCTCTTAGATTCTTGTCTCCGTTTTGTCCGTTGCTGTTTGTAGAGATCGCAGTCTCGCAGTTTCTGCAAGCGGCTTCGTCTAGTTGTCGTCCTATATCGGACTTGTTGGTTCTCCGGGGCAGTCGTTCTCGGCAGTCTCGGAGGGGTCGGTTCAGGGTTCCCGGTTCTGCTGGCTGAGGTGCGCCATTGGTGCCAGTTTCTGAGCTGACGTTACCTTCGCTGCCAGCATCGTCTGGTCGGAGCGGTGATCACCCTGTTCAACGTTTGGGTTCTAGTAAGGGGCGTTGGCCCTTTCGTGGTTCGGCCCGTGGATGGGGCGATGGGAGGGGAGGCTCGCTCTGTTTGCCCACGCTTGGTCCCACGATTTAGTGGGCCTTCTCGGTCATGTCATCCGGCTTCAGTGGTGTTGGGTGGTCCGTCCTCCTTTGGGGGGTTCGGGGCTAATAGGGCAGGTGTCTTCTCCTGCGCTTCATCAAGTCGTCTTGGAGTGGGTGCACTTGGGCGTAGTTGAAACGACTACGTCCCTCAGGTGGGTTTTCCGTCTGTTTCCAGTACCGAAACGGAACTGTGCGGATCTGAGGTTCATTCTGGACTTGTCCCGTCTGAACCCCTGGATTCCTTGCCCCTCCTTTCGGATGACTCTGTTACTTAGGTCCGGCTTCTGTTGGAGCCGGGTGCCTGGATGGTGTTCCTGGACCCCAAGGACGCCTATTGACACATTCCTATTCATCCGGGGTTCAGGGACTGGTTAGGTTTTGTGGTAGGGCATCACGCTTACCGTTTTCGATGCCTACGTTTTGGCTTGAATCTGGTACCTCACGTTTTCACTCGTCTGACCCGGGTTATGGTGACCCGTCTGCGTCTTCTAGGGATTCGGGTTTTGGCCTACCTCGACAACTGGCTGGTGTGGGCTCCCAGTCGGTCAGCTTGTCTGCTCGCCAGGGATATGGTTCTTTCCCAGCTCGCCAGGTTCGGGTTCCTGGTGAACTGGAGGAAGTCCCATCTGGTTCCGTCCCAGGTTCGGACCTGGCTGGGTCTTGTTTGGGATGCTCGGACCGCTTCCCTGTCTCTCCCTCCAGAGGCATTGCTGCAGTCCCGCTGTCGGCTGATTCTGAGGGGGTCCAGAGTCACTCAGTGGTTGCTCAAGCAGTTGTGTGGGAGTCTGAACTTCGCCATGCTAGTCTACTTGCCTGGTCGGGTCTGGCTTTAGGTGACTGTTTTGGTTCCTTCGGGGACGCCCCTTCCGCCTCTCTCGCAATCGTTGGGTTCGTCCTGTGAGGGCCTTGTGTCGGTTGCTGCATCACCGGCTTCCTCTTTGGGGTTTTCAGGGTTCAGTGCCTTGGCGCCTTCCGAAGCCTTCGCTTGATGTGTTCACGGATGCGTCGTCTCTCGGCTGGGGCTTTGTGACCAGTGCTCACCAGGCCGGCCAGGGACGGTGGGGTCCGTCCTTTCATCAGGCTCACAGCACGGTTTGGGAGTTTGCGGCAGTCTGGCTCGTGCTTCGAAGGGTTCGGGTCGCTTGGGGATAGACCATCCGACTCCATTCGGACTGTTCTCCGGTGGTTCATTGCCTAAACCGCGTGGGTTCTCTTCGGTCCTTGGTTCTTTGGGGTTGGCCCCTTCAAGTGGTTCGTCTGCTGGATTCTTGGGATTTGGCTCTCCATGCGGTTTGTGTCCGGGGAGTGTCCAACGTCCTGGCAGATGGCTTCATTTCCCTCTCTACGGAATGGACGGTCGACGATGACTCGTTTCGTTGGATCTGCCAGACGTATGGACTCCCAGACGTGGACCTCTTCGCGTCGGCGTGGTCTCGGCATCTCCCGGTCTATGTGATGCCCTTCCCCGACTGAGAAGCATTTACAGTGGATGCCATTCGGCAGGACTAGTCGAAGTGGGGCTACCTGTACCTCTTCCTCCCGGACCAGCTGTTGCTTTGGGATCTGGCTTGGTTGGAGACCTCCCTAGGGAAATTAGTCCTTGTGTTCTCTTGGTGGCCGGCCCTGCCTTGGTTTCCAGTGCTATTTGCTTGGTGTCCGAACCTGGGGGAGTTTCTCGCGGCTCTGCCTTTTTCAGCAGGTCGGACCGGTCCGGTACGGGGCTGGTTCGAACTTCTCCTCTGCTCTTCGCGTCTGGTCTTTTTGACGCAGGTATATCACCACTTTCTATGGTGATCAGGTGGCTTCGTTGATGGTGTCCCACCTGAGAGCTTTGTCTCGGCGACAGTATGAAGTTTCCTGGTGTTCTTTTCGCCATTTTCTTGCTCTTCGTAGGTTGTCTTATATTTTAGATCGGGTTGTCTTGTCCTTTCTTTATTGGCTTTTTCAGGACCGTCATATGATGCCTAATACTGTCGCTGCATTTCGTGCGGCGCTGGTGGAGCCGCTCCAGCTAGTTTTCGGGGTGGACGTCACATCCGCCCCGTTCCATAAGCTTTCTCGTGCTATGTTTCACCTCCGGCCTGCTCATGCGCCGCCTGAGCCGTCCTGGTCCTTGGACAGGGTGCTCTCATATCTTTCCTCTCCTTGGTTTGTGGTGGCCCCTTCGGTTCCTGATTGTTTTTCCAAGGCTTTGTTTTTGTTGGCATTGGCCTCTGGGGGCCGGGTAGGGGAGCTTCATGCTCTCCTACAGGGGTTTCTGCTCTTTTGGTCCTGGGGTTAGGTTTGTCCATTTGCAGCCTTCTCCATCTTTTCTGGTGAAGAACGAGACGGCTGCTTTCCGGAGGGGTCCGTGGGTCATTGATGCTTGGTTGGTTAGGCCGGGGCTGCATCATGTGTTGTGTCCGGTTACAGCTCTTCACCGTTACTTGCGCGCCTCAGCTGGCGTGGCTGGGGGATGCGCTTTGGGTTGATTGGGTTTCTTTTGTTCCCTGTTCGAGGGCTCAGGTCTCCCAGGTTGTCCACAGAGGTATTAAGTATAGCCAGCCTGAGGTCTATCCTTGCTCCCATGACGTTCGGAAGTTTGCAGCTTTGGCTGCCGTGTTTAGTAACATGTCTTGGGCTCATATTCGGGCCCGTGGATTTTGAAAGTCAAACAGGGTCCTGGCCGCCCGTTATTTGGTGAATGTGACTCCTCCTCCGCGTTCTTGTGTCTTTGGGTCGCAGGTTGCAACCAGTTGTCTCAACTTTGCGTTGAGGAGTTTGTAGCCGCTGCCTCCTGAGTAAGTCCCTATTTTCCTTCCCTTTGGGTATGTATCTCCAGGGAGCCATATGGGCTCCCCACAGAAAACCAGCGTTGAATGTAATGAAACGCCATTTTCTGGGTGAGCCCCGGAGACTCCCTGGCTACCCTCCCTTCCCTCCGGTCGGCGTTTTTTTTCTCGTTGGTTGAAGCCTAGTTTCTGAACTGAAGGCAGCCGGCGGGGTGAGGTCCACCCCCCCTCCCTTTCTCGGGGAGGGGGGCCTGCGCAGACGACTGGTGCGGCAGTAAATTGTGATAATTGCTTGTTTGCTTGTTTCCTTGGGATTGTAGGGAGTTTCTACCTCTCAGTTCGGTTTTTGTTTTAGTTTCTTACCATGTGGGGTTTGTTTTGTTATGCCTACCTTTCTGGGTGCCTAACCCCAGTCGATAGCAGATTAGGAAAAACCCCAACCACAAGGGAGTTTTCCAGGGCCATTGCTCCCTGAAACCTCTCTGAAGGGGCCAGGTTCTGGCGTTGGTCCCTGGTAGGTCTGAACTCCATAGCTAATGTCCTGGTCTAATGTAACATACATTAGCCCGATAAGCTCCAGAGAGCCTCCGGGGCTCTCCCAGAAAAGGGCATTTCATTACATTCAACGCTGGTTTTCTGGTGAAAATGGCTACAAAAAGACGAACAAGTGAAGAGAACTCCCTAAACAGAAATGAGCAAACGAGTATGATGTCACACGTCGCCTCGCCGCCATCTGCGCAGCTCCCCCCTCCCTGGGACGGGGAGCCCCAGACCGCTGCGCCAGCCACCAATCACCAATCATAGCGGCCGGCTCTTTTCCGCCTGGATACGCTGTCCTCTTGCAGGGTTTTTCTTTTTCTTTTTGTTTTGCCTGCCTGGTGGGGGGGTCTGCCTGGGTTCTTGCCCCATGTCTTGAGTACTCTTCTTCTTCTGGTGGTTTCCCCTGCTAGGTCCCCATGAGTGTGCATGTCCCGGGAATTCAGTTCTTAGAAAATTGTTTGGTAAACTTGGGTGCCGGTTAGCAGTACTCTGCCTGGGCTTCCCCGAGTATGAGTTCTGTCTCAGAACCCTGGGAATCCCCACGGGGGCGCGTGGGTCCGATGGATGTCCCCCCCCCCCCCCCCCCCCCGTTTCCTCTCTGCATCCGGATCCTTACCGTCTGTGGGTTCGGGGTCGGGGAGGGGCTACGATGGTCATGTGACTTGGGCGGTCTCGGGGACTTCCTCTTTCGGGGTAGTGACGGAGGCATTCGAGCCTGTTCCTCCAGCCATGTTGTATGAGTCTGCCAGTGGGCTCCCTTCCTTAGTCATTATCCGGCTGCCCCGGCTTTTTCTTGTGAGGCTCGGGCTTTGGGGGGACAGCTCGGCCCGGGTTCTGCCGTGTAGATTCCAGGGGCTGGAGAGGAGGCTGACTTGGGGGGCCTTGGACTCTGTTGAACCCTGCCGGGATTTTCTACCCTCTGAGCAGGGCTTGTGGTTACGAGGAGTGGGGTTTTTCCTTTCCTCCCTTCTGCGTACAAGTTGTTGGACGTCGGCTCTCTCCCCGTCGGTTCGGGGAGTTCCGTCCTATTGGTGGGTACTCTTCTCTGTTTACTCCCCCTTCTTCTCTGGGATGGGGCTTCTCCGTCATGTCAGGGTCATGTTCCCCTCTTCTCGGGGTTCTACCTGACTTTTGGTCTTGGGTGCGACTGTGCCTTTATGAGCCTTCGTGAGTTTGTGCTTGTTTCTGTGGGTTCTCGAAGGTTCGGGAAGGTCTTCGCTTCTTCCTGTATTATTGGAACGTCTGTCGTCTTCCGGTAAGACTTAGCTCCAGTGCTTTCTAGAACTCGTTGGTCCTCTTCCGTGCTTCTTCTTGGTTTTCAGTACTGTCTCGTTCTTTTGTAATTATATCTTCTCTCCATGCTCTGTCTCGGCACTGCTCATTTTCCTTAAATACTCCTAGTTGACGCTTTCCCTGCCGAGCGGGTTGTGCGGTTCGGAACTCATGCGTCCTGCGCATGTGTCGTGTGAGTTTGTTTTGTTATGGACGGTGTACACATGTGCTGGTGTTCCGCGTCCTTTTTCTCTCGGGTGCTTCGCCTCTTGCTGCTCTCATCTCTCCAGTCCATGCCCATAGATACTGGGGATGTTTTTGATTCCCAATGTGGGGATGATGCCTCATTTTCTCCGCATACGGGTGTGGGGTGCCGCATTCGACTCTACACCTCCTCTTCTCCTGTATGTGTGGCTCTGGCCTTATTCCACGGGCGGTGCTCCCAGTATATTTTCGGCTACAATGTGCCAGCAACACGTTTGTGCCTACGCTCTGCATGTGAGTTTATGCGGTTAGGTGTCTCTTTCGGCCAGGCGCTGGTTCGTGGTTTTTGGATACGAACATAAGAACATAAGAACAAAGGTGACTGCAGAAGGCCTATTGGCCCATGTGAGGCACCTCCTGTTAATAACCACCCAATCCCACTCATATACATGTCCAACCCATGCTTGACTCATTCAAAGGGCCCCGCCTCCACCATGTTACGAGGTAAAATGGTGGAGGTGAATGTTTTGAGGTAATTGTTAAGCTGTATCAGGGTGTTTCGAGGTGACATTTTTCTGCAGTTTTGATACAGTGGATGCGTGTTGGGGATTGGTTGTGGCGTTTTGTTTGGCCCTTGTGTACTTCTTCCTGGGGCCTTCCTTGTTCTTCCGTGTTATTTGTTACACAGTTGGGCACGGTCCCATTTTTCTTGGTCCCATTTTTCATGGTCTTATCTTGGTCACTAGTTCCTTGCCCGTCTTGCAGTGCCTGGCTTAGCCCTTCCATATACATGGGGTTCTCTGTACTCACCTAGTTATCCTCACCAGGTTGTGCTTGCGGGGGTTGAGCTTTGGCTCTTCGGTCCCGCCTCTCCACTGTCAATCACCTGACATCTACATGACCTCTGTATGTTGTTGGTCATGACCCATTCATTCCCGTTTGCTGCCTGTCTTCCTCGTTTCTCATCTTCCTTGTACACTTTTGTCCCTAGCTGCTGGTGCTGTGGCTGTTTTTCTGGTCTTTTTCTTACGTTTTTCGTTTTTCTTCTTCTCTCCTACACATTGTTGTGTGTTTTCGTGTGTGCTTCTTGGCTCTTCTACTGCTAGATTGGGCTTTGTCCATGTTATCCTCCTCATTGACCTCGGTCTGGGCTCTGGCTCTTTGTTTTTCATCGCGATTTTGTGCTTGCTGCTTACGGCGTCTGCGTTTCGGCGTTTTTCTGCTGGTGGCTTTTCGTTGTCATCCGTTGTCGGACTTGTTGGTCCTTCAGGGGTCCCGGGGGATTCCTCCCAGACGGGGCGTTTCTGCTTGCCCTGGTTGGTTCTTTCCCGGCTTGCCAGGTTTGGGTTCCTGGTTTCCTGGCTTCCCCTGCCAGTTGGCGTTTTCAAGATATCGCGGTGTCACTTCTTACGAGTCTTGCGTCGGGGCCACAGTGTCTCCGATCTCCTGGCAAGCTCACTAGCATTGGGAAGTTTTCTGTATGGCAGACATTCCATCTGGTTCCTTGCTTGCTTGGGTTTCTGATTCTACTTGCTCGGTGTTCGCACCCGAGGTTTCCGCTGCTCCACCTCTTCCTATGCCCAATCGGTCCATGGCGGGGCTGCTTTGGTATTGCATCGAGTCTCTCACCATCTGTTGGTGATCAGGTGGTTTCGTGATGGTGTCTCACCTGCGTGCTTCATCTTGGCGGCAGTGTGGGGTTTTTTGGCAGTCCTTCGTTTTTCTTTCTGTCCCTTCGTAGGTTTGCTGCGTTTTGTTGGCGTGGTCTTGTTCTTCTCTTGTGGAGGTTCAGGGCCATCATCTTGCCATATACTGTCGCCTTGTCTCATGCGGCGCTGGCAGAGCTGTTCAGGGTTGCTTCGGTTTTGGTGTTCCCTCTCCACCACTTAGCGAGCTATCTCTGGCGTGGTTCACCTCCGGCCTGCTCTTGCGCTGTTTGAGCCATCCTGTTCTTGGATTGGGTGCTCCCTTCTCTTCTCCTTGGTTTGTTGTGGCCCCCTTCAGTTCTGGACTGTTTTCAGAGGCTCTTTTCTTGTTGGTGTTGGCCTCTTGGGGTCGGGTCAGGGTGCTTCATGCTCTCTTCCAGCGCCAGGGTTTCGGCTCTTTTGGTCCTCGTGTTAGGTTTGTTCACTTGCAGCCGTCTCCTTCTCTTTAGGCGAAGACTGACACGGCTGCTTTCCGAGGGGGGTCCTTGGGTTATTGATGCTTGGTTGGTCTGGCTGGGGGTGCATCATGTGCTGTGTTTGGTTGCGACGCTTTGCCATGCTTGGCGTGCCACAATTGCCGTGACCGAGGTCACGCTTTGGGTTGTTCCAGGTTCCCCTCTTCCATGTTCTAGGGGGTGGTTCTTTCGGGTCGTCCGCGGGGTGGTTTGGTTTTGCCAGCCTGCTCTGTCTTCGTGCTCACATTGCTTGTAGGTTGGCTGTGCGTTCCTTCGTTCGTGTTCCTGGTCCTTGTCAGGCCTGTGTGGTCTTGGGTTGGCAATTGCAGTTTTGTCTTTGCTTCGCGTTGGGATGTGTGCGACTTCTGTCTCCCAGGTTAGGTCCCTCTTGTTTTTGTCTTTGGGTGGGTAGCTCCAGGGCTCCCCCCAGAAAACCTGCACTGAATGTAATGAAATGCCATTTTCTGGGTGAGTCCTGGAGGCTCCCCGGCATCCTTTCCTCCCTCCGGTCGGCGGTTTTCGCATGCTTTTCTGTGGGAAACCCCTACGGCTCCCTAGAGCTTATCGGGCTAATGTATGTTATATTAGACCGGGACATTAACTAAGGACTTCAGACCTACCAGGGACTAGCGCCAGAACCTGGCCCCTTCAGAGAGGTTTCAGGAAGCAATGGCCCTGGAAAACCCCTTTGTGGTTGGGGTTTTCCTTATCTGCCATCGACCGGGGTTAGGCACCCAGAAAGGTAGGCATAACAAAACAAACCCCACATGGTAAAAAACTAAAACAAAAAACCGAACAGAAAGGTAGAAACTCCTACAATCCCAAGGAAACAAGCAAACATCACACTTTACTGCCACGCCGATCGTCCACGCAGCCCTCCCCGCCCCGAGAGGGGGAGGGGGGAGCTCCGGACCTACCGCGCCGGCTGCCAAGCTTCAGTTCCTAAGCTAATGTCAACCGGGATAGACGCTTCTCTGGCCACAGTTTCCTAGGCGGTGTTTGCCTTGTGCGGCGTTCACTGCCGTGTGTTGTGTTGTGCGGTGGCCAGGAGTACCTCATCAGTGCCGGGGCTGCATGCACTTAGTGGCTGACTTCCCTAAGCGCCCTGTGAGTACTGCCCCTGCGTAACAGGGTTATCTTCCCTGGGGCGTTCGGGAACCATTCCCGTAGAGGTTCTTGCTGCTCTGCATTTGCCTCGCCCTTGGGGCCAGCTGGGGCTTGGGGCCCTTGTTTGGCCCTGGGTAGGGATTGGTATTGTGCTGGTTAGGTTATCTTGAGATGATTTCGGGGCTTTAGTGTCCCCGCGGCCCGGTCCTCGACCAGGCCTCCACCCTCCAGGAAGCAGCCCGTGACAGCTGACTAACACCCAGGTACCTATTTTACTGCTAGGTAACAGGGGCATAGGGTGAAAGAAACTTTGCCATTGTTTCTCGCCGGCGCCTGGGATCGAACCCAGGACCACAGGGTCACAAGTCCAGCGTGCTGTCCGCTCGGCCGACCGGCTCCCTAGGGCATCAAGGTGTTGCACAGCCTGCCACCTAAGCGGCGGCCGGTTCCTGTTGCCTCTGAAGACGGTGTACTTTTGCAGGGGTTTTTCTTTTGTTTTTATTTTCATGCCTGGTGGGGGTCTGCCTAGTGTGGCTATAGTTCCACTGGTAGTGTTTGGCGGCCCTCTGCTAGGCCCCCGTGATTGTACACGTCGCAGGGGTTTTCAGTGCTATCCTCTACCCTCGTGTTATGTTTGGGTTTCTTAACTGGTTAGCAACACCTTGCCCGGGCTTCCCGTAGCAGTCAGCCTACAGGCCCTGGAAACCCCTGTCTAGGCTCGGGGGACCATTGAATGTGTCTTCCGGGTTCCAACCCGTCTTGTACGGGATCGTTGGTTGCTGTGCCCTTGTCTCTGGGTGACAGTCGCCACTTTTACCTCCGTCATGTTGCCTGTTGGGTCTCTGACACCTTGACCCGGAGTCCTGCGAGAGATTCTCTGCTTGTTCTCCAGTACTCTCCTGATGTTATTACTGTTCAGAGTACAGGTGGCATCTGTGTTGCAAACTAGGTTAGGTTGCTGCAACATGCTAGGTTGGTTTCCCACTCAGATGCCCCGAGGCCGCCTTGTTTGGTTAGGTGCTGTTCGCCCCTTTCCCTCCCTGTTTCCGGCTTCTGACTGTCTGTGGGTTTCGGGGTCGGGGCAGGGTTTAGTTGGGGCCGAGACTCGGGCAGTTTTCGGGGGCTGCCATGTTCGGGTTGGGGGACGGAGGTTTTTCGAGCCAGTTCCTCCTGCCAAGGCTTCTGGGTCTTACCAGCGGCCCTTTCTTGCTGCCTTTCCCATGGACTTGCTTTTCTTTAAGGGCGGAGGGCTTGGAGGACGGCTCTGCCCCGGGGCCTCTGTTGTTGGTTCCCGGGGCCGTGGGGGATGCCTGCTAGCAGTTCTGGGGCGGTTTGCCCCTGCCTGGGTTTTCATGTTGTCGTTTCTTTGCTTTTCTAGTGTTTTCTGCCCGTTGCCTGTTCCTCTGGGAACGTTTGGGTGTTGATTTTACACCGGGTTTTCCATCTAGTCTGTTTTGGGTCTGGGCCTTTGGGTTTGGACTCAGTGTCTCCTGGCTGGTATGCTTGCTCCCACACCTTGTCCCTCGGTTTTCGGTCTGTTATGACCGTTTTCCCAGGGGGTGCTGTCAGGGGGCTGTGCTTTGCCATTCTGTGGTGTTCTCCTCCGGTAAATGTGGTAGTTTGGGCTCCCCCTGGTTCGATTCTGGGTTCCTTTGGGTTCTTTGGTTTTGTTCCGGAGGTTTCTTCCTCTTGGGCCCCCTTTGTGGGTTCAGGGGGCTTTGTTTCCTCATGTGACCCGGTTCTGCCTTCTGGGGTTCCGGGGTCTTCCTGGCTTGCAGACTTTTGAGGTTTGAGGATTTGAGGATTTTGAGGTTTTGCTGTCGAGGTGGGCCTTTTGATGCAGTTTTGTGCCTTCTTTGCCTGGTCGGCGTGGTGCTCTCTGCCCACTAATCGGCGACTGGTACTTTTCTTTTGCAATGTATGTACTCACCTAGTTGTACTCACCTAGTTGTGTTTGCGGGGGTTGAGCTCTGGCTCTTTGGTCCCGCCTCTCAACCGTCAATCAACAGGTGTAGAGATTCCTGAGCCTATTGGGCTCTATCATATATACACTTGAAACTGTGTATGGAATCAGCCTCCACCACATCACTTCCTAATGCATTCCATTTGTCAACCACTCTAACACTAAAAAAGTTATTTCTAATATCTCTGTGGGTCATTTGGGCACTCAGTTTCCACCTGTGTCACCTTGTGCGTGTGCCCCTTGTGTTAAATAGCCTGTCTTTATCTACCCTATCAATTCCCTTCAGAATCTTGAATGTGGTGATCATGTCCCCCCAAACTCTTCTGTCTTCCAGCGAAGTGAGGTTTAATTCCCGTAGTCTCTCCTCGTAGCTCATACCTCTCAGCTCGGGTACTAGTCTGGTGGCAAACCTTTGAACCTTTTCCAGTTTAGTCTTATCCTTGACTAGATATGGATTTCATGCTGGGGCCGCATACTCCAGGATTGGCATGACATATGTGGTATACAAAGTTCTGAATGATTCTTTACACAAGTTTCTGAATGCCGTTCGTATGTTGGCCAGCCTGGCATATGCCGCTGATGTTATCCTCTTAATATGTGCTGCAGGAGACAGGTCTGGCGTGATATCAGCCCCCAAGTCTTTTTCTTTCTCTGACTCCTTAAGAATTTCCTCTCCCAGATGATACCTTGTATCTGGCCTCCTGCTCCCTACACCTATCTTCATTACATTACATTTGGTTGGGTTAAACTCTAACAACCATTTGTTCGACCATTCCTTCAGCTTGTCTAGGTCTTCTTGAAGCCTCAAACAGTCCTCTTCTGTTTTAATCCTTCTCATAATTTTGGCATCGTCCGCAAACATTGAGAGAAATGAATCGATACCCTCCGGGAGATCATTTACATATATCAGAAACAAGATAGGACCGAGTATAGAGCCCTGTGGGACTCCACTGGTGACTTCACGCCAATCGGAGGTCTCACCCTCTCACCGTAACTCGCTGCTTCCTATTGCTTAGGTACTCCCTTATCCACTTGAGCACCTTACCAGCTACACCATAAGAAATTTAGATGATTGTCATGCCCTTCAAGAAGACCTGGACAAAATAAGTATATGGAGCACCACCTGGCAAATGGAATTTAATGTTAATAAATGTCATGTTATGGAATGTGGAATAGGAGAACATAGACCCCATACAACCTATATATTATGTGAGAAATCTTTAAAGAATTCTGATAAAGAAAGAGATCTAGGGGTGGTTCTAGATAGAAAACTATCACCTGAGGACCACATAAAGAATATTGTGCAAGGAGCCTATGCGATGCTTTCTAACTTCAGAATTGCATTTAAATACATGGATGGCGATATACTAAAGAAATTGTTCATGACTTTTGTTAGGCCAAAGCTAGAATATGCAGTTGTTGTGTGGTGCCCATATCTTAAGAAGCACATCAACAAACTGGAAAAGGTGCAAAGACATGCTACGAAGTGGCTCCCAGAACTGAAGGGCAAGAGCTACGAGGAGAGGTTGGAAGCATTAAACATGCCAAAACTAGAAGACAGAAGAAAAAGAGGTGATATGATCACTACATACAAATAGTAACAGGAATTGATAAAATCGACAGGGAAGATTTCCTGAGACCTGGCACTTCAAGAACAAGAGGTCATAGATTTAAACTAGCTAAACACAGATGCCGAAGAAATATAAGAAAATTCACCTTCGCAAATAGAGTGGTAGACGGTTGGAACAAGTTAAGTGAGAAGGTGGTGGAGGCCAAGACCGTCAGTAGTTTCAAAGCGTTATATGACAAAGAGTGCTGGGAAGATGGGACACCACGAGCGTAGCTCTCATCCTGTAACTACACTTAGGTAATTACACTTAGGTAATTACCTGCCTGTCTCTCCAGCTTATGTACCAGCCTCTTATGCCGTACTGTGTCAAAGGCTTTCCGACAATCCAAGAAATGCAGTCCGCCCGGCCCTCTCTTTCTTGCTTGTCACCTGGTCGTAGAATTCTATTAAGCCAGTCAGGCAAGATTTACCCTCCCTGAACCCATGTTGGAGATTTGTCACGAAGTCCCTTCTCTCCAGATGTGTTAACTGGTTTTTTCTCACGATCTTCTCCATCACCTTGCATGGTATACAAGTCAAGGACACTGGCCTGTAGTTCAATGCCTCTTGCCTGTCGCCCTTTTTGTATATTGGGACCACATTCGCCGTCTTCCATATTTCTGGTAGGTCTCCTGTCTCCAGTGACTTACTATACACTATGGAGAGTGGCAAGCAAAGGGCCTCTGCACACTCTTTCAGTACCCATGGTGAGATCCCGTCTGGACCAACAGCCTTTCTAACATCCAGATCCAGCAGGTGTCTCTTGACCTCTTCTCTCGTAATTTTGAACTCTTCCAAGGCCGCCTGGTTTACCTCCCTTTCTCCTAGCACAGTGACCTCACCTTGTTCTATTGTGAAGACCTCCTGGAACCTCTTGTTGAGTTCTTCACACACCTCTTTGTCATTCTCTGTATACCTGTCCTATATGTGTGTGTGTATTCATGTGCATGTGTACGCTGTGTGTGTTTGTGTGTGCACATATGTATACTGTACACATGTGTGTAATTACCTAAGTGTAATTACCTAAGTGTAGTTACAGGATGAGAGCTACGCTCGTGGTGTCCCGTCTTCCCAGCACTCTTTGTCATATAACGCTTTGAAACTACTGACGGTCTTGGCCTCCACCACCTTCTCACTTAACTTGTTCCAACCGTCTACCACTCTATTTGCGAAGGTGAATTTTCTTATATTTCTTCGGCATCTGTGTTTAGCTAGTTTAAATCTATGACCTCTTGTTCTTGAAGTTCCAGGTCTCAGGAAGTCTTCCCTGTCGATTTTGTCAATTCCTGTTACTATTTTGTATGTAGTGATCATATCACCTCTTTTTCTTCTGTCTTCTAGTTTTGGCATATTTAATGCTTCTAACCTCTCCTCGTAGCTCTTGCCCTTCAGTTCTGGGAGCCACTTAGTAGCATGTCTTTGCACCTTTTCCAGTTTGTTGATGTGCTTCTTAAGATATGGGCACCACACAACAGCTGCATATTCTAGCTTTGGCCTAACAAAAGTCATGAACAATTTCTTTAGTATATCGCCATCCATGTATTTAAATGCAATTCTGAAGTTAGAAAGCATAGCATAGGCTCCTTGCACAATATTCTTTATGTGGTCCTCAGGTGATAGTTTTCTATCTAGAACCACTCCTAGATCTCTTTCTTTATCAGAATTCTTTAAAGATTTCTCACATAATATATAGGTTGTATGGGGTCTATGTTCTCTTATTCCACATTCCATAACATGACATTTATTAACATTAAATTCCATTTGCCAAGTGGTGCTCCATATACTTATTTTGTCCAGGTCTTTTTGAAGGGCATGACAGTCATCTAAATTTCTTATCCTTCCTATTATCTTAGCATCATCAGCAAACATGTTCATATAATTCTGTATACCAACTGGTAGATCATTTATGTACACAATAAACATCACTGGTGCAAGAACTGAACCCTGTGGTACTCCACTTGTGACATTTCTCCATTCTGATACATTGCCTCTGATTACTGCCCTCATTTTTCTATCAGTCAGAAAATTTTTCATCCATGATAGAAGCTTACCTGTCACCCCTCCAATATTTTCCAGTTTCCAGAACAACCTCTTATGTGGAACTCTGTCGAAAGCCTTTTTTAGGTCCAGATAGATGCAGTCAACCCAACCATCTCTTTCCTGTAATATCTCTGTGGCTCGATCATAGAAACTGAGTAAATTCGATACACAGGATCTTCCAGATCGAAAACCATACTGTCTGTCTGATATTATATCATTTCTCTCTAGGTGTTCTACCCATTTAGTTTTGATTAGTTTTTCCAATACTT
This sequence comes from Procambarus clarkii, assembly GCF_040958095.1. Lineage (NCBI taxonomy): Eukaryota > Metazoa > Arthropoda > Malacostraca > Decapoda > Cambaridae > Procambarus > Procambarus clarkii. Next base: position 4,014,449 of record NC_091192.1, read on the forward strand.
TCACTATTACACTTGTCAATGATACAGGTCTATAATTGAGGGGGTCTTCCCTGCTGCCACTTTTGTAGATTGGAACTATGTTAGCCTGTTTCCACACGTCTGCTACGATTCCTGTACACAGGGATGCCTGAAAGATCAGGTGAAGTGGAATGCTGAGCTCAGATGCACATTCTCTCAGAACCCATGGTGAAACGCCATCTGGGCCAGCTGCTTTGTTCTTACCGAGCTCCTTGAGCATTTTTTCCACTTCGTCTCTAGACACCTCTATGTGTTCTATGTTGTTCTCTGGAATTCTTATTGTATATGGTTCCCTAAAGATTTCATTTTGTACAAACACACTTTGGAACTTTTCGTTTAGTGTTTCACACATTTCCTTTTCATCTTCCGTGAATCTATTTCCCATTTTCAACCTCTGAATATTATCCTTTACCTGCAATTTGTTGTTTATGAATTTATAGAATAGACCTGGTTCTGTTTTACATTTGTCCGCAATCCCTTTTTCAAAATTTCTTTCTGCCTCTCTCCTCACTGCCGTGTAGTTGTTTCTCGCATCTTTGTATCGCTGGTATGTTTGGGGGTTCGGCCTCTTCCTGTATTGATTCCATTTTTGTGTCTTTCGGTCTCTAGCCCTCTCGCAATTTCTATTGAACCAATCCTGTTTCCTAGTTCTGCATCTCTGTTTTGGTATAAATTTTTTTGTGCCTTTATCATATATTTCACAAAACTTGCCATACATCTCATTCACTTCCTTGCCTAGCATCAAGTCTGTCCAATTATACTCACTAAAAAAATTTCTAAGGTCACCATAATGTCCTCTCCTGAAGTCTGGTTTTTCAACTGCTTCAACCTCCTTATTTTCTTCCAGCTTATAACGCATTGCATACTTTATTCCAACATATCTTGTGTGTTTGTGTATATGTATGTGTATATACATAATGTGTATATGTGTGTGTACTTTTTCTTTTGGGAGGGGTTCTGTTCCCTTCTCTGTTGACGGGGCGCTGGGGGAGCAGCTTGCTCTGTTGACTCTCGCATGGTCCCGCTGTTGGTGGGCGCTTTTATTTGTCTTCCGGCCTCTGGTGGTGTCGGTAGACAGCTTCTTCCCCTTTGGGGGGGTTCAGAGTTGGCGGGGTGGGCTTCTTCCCCTGCGCTTCGTCATGTCATCTTAGTGAGTGCGTTGGACGTGGTCGATCTGCCCATCCTTCTGGGGTTCCCGTGACTTCTTGCAGTCATGGGCCTTTCGCATCTGCAGTTCTTCTGGACTTCCTCAGTCTGCGCCCTGGATTCTATACCCTCCTCGGAGGACTGTTGTCTTCTGTCCGGCTTCTGTTGGGGACGGGTGCCTGGATGGTGGCCCTGGAATTCCAAGTCACTTCTTGGCACGTTCCTCTTCAGTTTTCTGGGACTGGCACAGTTGGTGGTGGGGCTTCAGGCTTGCTGCTTTTGTTGCCTTCCCTATTTTGTAATGGGCACTGGGTATATTTTTTGCATCTTTACCGGATCTTAGTGCCCTGTCTGAGTCTGAGATTCGGTTTCTGGCCTACCTCGACAACTGGCTGGTGTGGGCTCCCAGTTAGTCCGCTTGTCTGCTCGCCAGGGGTGCGGTTCTTTCCAGATCACCGGGTTTGGTTTCCTGGTGATCTGGAGGCCATTCCATCTGTTTTCGTTCCGGGTTCGGACCTGGGCCTTGTTTAGGGCTATTGGGCCACTCATTGTCTTTCCCTCCAGAAGTGTTACTGTGGCTGTGGTCCCGCCTTCGGCTGTACATGAGGGGGTCCCGGGTTACTCAGCGGTTGCTTGAGCAGTTGTGCGGGAGTCTGAACTTCGACGCGCTGGTCTGCCCGCTGACTCAGGTTTGACTTCGGCGTCTGTTTGGTTTCTTCGGAGACTCCCCTTCCACCTCTTGCATTCGTTGGGTTCATTCCTTTGGGGATCTTGTGTTGGTGCTGCGTCATCAGCTTCCTCTTTGGGGTTTTCGGGGTTCCGTGCCTTGGCACCTCCCCGAGCCTTCACTCGATGTGTTCACGGACGGGTCATCTCTCGGCTGGGGCTTTGTGACCAGTGCTCACCAGGTCGGCCGAGGTTGGCGGAGTCTGTCCATCTGTCGGGCTCACAGCACGGTTCGGGAGTTCGTGGCTGTCTGGTTTGTGTCACTCGGTGCTCTGTTCGGACTGTTCTCTGGCGGATCTTGCCGGAACCACAGGGGTTTGGCTAACCGTGAGGTTCATGTCCGGGGTGTGTCCTGCGTTCTGGCGGACAGCTGTCTCGGTTCATTCCTCTCTTCGCGGATTGGCCAGTTGTTGCCGACTTGTTTTGTTGGCTCTGTCGGACGTATGGACTCCTGGCCGTGGATGTCTCCGAGTCGGCGTAGTCTAGGCATCACCCATTTTGTGTGGCGCCATTACCCACCTGCGAGGCATTCACGGTGGATGCTTTTCAGCAGTACTGGTCGAGGTGGGGGTACCTGTTCCTCTTCTCCCGGTCCACCTGTTGCTTCGGGTTCTGGCTCAGTTGCAGCCCATTCCCACGAGAGTAGTCCTTATGGTTCCTTGGTGGCCGGTCCAGCCTTATTTTCAGACGCTGCTTGATAGGTGTCCGAACCCGGTGCGTTTTCCCGCGGCTCCGCCTCTTTTGGCAGGTCGAATCGGTCCTGTACGTGACTGGTTCAGCCTTCTCCTCAGCTCTTCGTGTCTGGTATTTTGACGCGGGTATCACCATTTCTGTGGTGATCAGGTGGCTTTGTTGACGGTGTCCCACCTGCGAGCTTCGTCTAGGCGACAGTATGACGTTCCTGGTGTTTCTATGCACCTTTTCTTGCTCTTCGTAGGTTGTCTTCCCTTTCGCATCGGTTGTTTTGTCGTTCCTTGTGTTTTCAGGACTACAGTTATTTGATGTTTCTTACTGTCGCCTCGTTTTGTGCGGCGCTGGCGGAGCTGCTCAGGCTTGCGTTCAGGGTGGACATCACATCTGTCCCGTTTCGTACGCTTTCTCGTGTTTTGTTTCACCTCCGGCCTGCTCATGCGTCGCCTGAGCCATACTGGTCCTTGATCAGGGTGCCTTCTTATCTTCTCCAAAGGTTGTGGTAGCCCCTTCGGTTCAGGTTTCTGCTCTTTGGTACTGGTGGTAGGTTTGTACGTTTGCAGCCTTTCTCCGTCCTGGAGACAGTCGAGACGGCTGTTTTCCGGAGGGGGTTCTTGGGTTATTGATGCTCGATTGGTTTGGCCGGGGGTGCGTCCTGTGTTGTCCAGTTGCTCTTTTTGCCATTACTTGCGTACTGTGTCTGGGGATGCGCTTTGGGTTGATCCGGTTCCCCTCGTTCCCTGTTTCAGGGCTCGGGTCTCCCAGGTCGTCCGCAGAGTTTTTCAGTCTTCCAGCTTCTGATCTGTCCTTGCACCTGTGCTGTTCGGACGTTTGCAGCTTTTGCTGCTGTGTTGGTGACGTCTAGGGCTCATTTCGAGCGCAGGGATTTGAGGGTCGCACAAGTTCTTCTTTATGCGCGTCTGCTCCTGTGCATTCTTGTTGCCTTGGGTTGCAGGTTGCAGCCTGTTGTCTCGGCTTCGCGTTGCGGAGTTTGTGGCGGTCGCCTCCTGGGTTAGCCCTTTCTTTTCCTTCTCATTGGGTATGAAGCTCATTGGGTTTTCTGTAGGGAGCCGTAGGGACTCCCCACAGAAAACCAGTGTTGAATGTAATGAAATACCATTTTCTGGGTGAGCTCCGGAGGCCCCCTGGCAACCCTCCCTCCCACCGGTCGGAGGTTTTTCACGTTGGTTGAAGCTTAGCTTCCGAACTGAAGCTAGGCAGCCGGCGTGGTAGGTCCTGGGCTCCCCCTTCCTCTCTCGGGGTGCGGAGGGCTACGCGGACGATCGGCGCGGCAGTAAAGTGTGATGTTTGCTTGTTTCCTTGGGATTGTAGGAGTTTCTACCTTTCTGTTCATTTTTTTGTTTTAGTTTTTTACCATGTGGGGTTTGTTTTGTTATGCCTACCTTTCTGGGTGCCTAACCCCGGTCGATGGCAGATAAGGAAAACCCCAACCGCAAGGGTGTTTTCCAGGCCATTGCTCCCTGAAACCTCTCTGAAGGGGCCAGGTTCTGGCACTGGTCCCTGGTAGGTCTGAACTCCTTAGCTAATGTCCCGGTCTAATATAACATACATTAGCTCGATAAACTCCAGGGAGCCTCTGGGGCTCACCCAGAAAATGGCGTTTCATTACATTCAACGCTGGTTTTATATTATTTTTCCCATGATCAGTGAATACAAATTAACAGGTTTAGAAGAAAAAATATATATTTTTTTTTTTTTTGGGGGGGGTATTCGCCTGTGGGTGACACATGCTAAATAGCCAGGTGCCATTCAAGGGTTAATAACTCTGTATCTTACCTTTGCTATTCTCTGTTAGATATTTCTTGGACGATGGGTGGCAGAGGGCCAGCGTGAGCTGATCGATAAGTATTCACTGAAGAGAAGAACGTATATTGGCAGTACATCGATGGATGCACAACTGTCTTTTATCATGGCAAACTATGCCCAAGTTCAGCCTGGAGAAGTAGTCGTTGATCCCTTTGTGGGAACAGGTGAGAGGTTACACTTTTATTTTATTCTCACCTCATTACAGCTCAATACTTCAATATTGTTGTATTGGTGACTGATGTTGCATGAGAGAGAGAGAAGAATGAGGCAGGAAGGATGAAGAGAGAAAGGGTGAAAAAAATAGGGTTGGTGTAGATGAAACACTTGTTTCTGAGAGTCTCCATAATGTATGTACAGAGGGATCAAGCTCATCTTCAGACGTGTTTCTGAACTTAAGTGGTGCCTTCTCCCCACCTAGTCACGCAACCATCACTGGGTTGACTTGTTGGTTGATACCTGGTTGATGGGGTTCTGGGAGATCTTCTACTCCCCAAGCCTGGCCCGAGGCCAGGCTTGAGGGCCAGGCTTGACTTGTGAGAGTTTGGTCCACTAGGCTGTTGCTTGGAGTGGCCCTAAGGCCCACATACCCACCACAGCCCTGTTGGTCCGGCACTCCTTGGAGGAAACTATCTAGTTGTTTCCTCTTGAAGATGTATAACCGTCTAAACATACTAATGGTTGCATAACCGTCTAAACATACTAATGGTTGGATCGCTTTGTAGACTTGGTGTCTTGTGTTGGTCAGGAACCCTGTTATATTTAGTTTTACCTGTGCAACAAGTTTTAATTTTAAGTTAACTGCCACTTTCTGGGGGTCTCCCCAGAGCTATCCAGGCTGAATGGATATGTATAACTTTCTGGCATCAGTCAATGCATGGAGTTCTTGCCTACCGGGGACCACGAGCCAGAACCTGGCCCCCTCTAGAGAGGCACAAGTAGCAATGGCCTTATGAGACCCCCCTTATGATTGGGAGCATTCTATGTCTGCCATTGACAGGGACAGGCACCCAGAAAGGTAGGCGCCCCAAAACAAACCCCTATTCTGGAAAACTATGGCGACCGAAGACTGAACAGGTGGACAGAAATCCCCAAACGAAAATTAGCAAACAAGTATGACGTCATCATGTCCCCACGCCGTTGTCTGCACAACCCCCCCCCCCTCCCTTCCCCGGGAGGGGGAAGGGGGGAGCTCCAGACCCCACCGTCGGTGACCCAACCATTAGTTCTTAGGCTGATGGGATCTGGTGCGGTTGTGCCTCTGCCTCCAGTTTTCCGTTGCAGTTCTGTGCCGTGTGGTGTGAGCTGTCCCTTCCGGTGGTGTGTGGGCCAGGAGTGATGTTCCACGGTGCTCAAGCTGCATGCACCTAGGGTCACCTTCCCTAGGTCCCCTGTAAGTACTGCTCTTGGGGCTTAGGGCCACCTTCCCTGGATCACCTTAGGGGTCTACCTCCGCTGTGCCGTGTACTGCTCGGTACTTAGCCGCTCTTGGGGTCATCTGGGTTTTTTTCCTTGCCCATGTTTGTCTCTGGGCAGGGGGTAGTTTTCGTCACTGGTAGGGGCAGCGGGGTACTGCACAGCTAGTTTTCACCATTAACAGCGGCCGGCTCTGTTCCGCCTGGGCACGTTGTCCTCTTGCGGGTTTTTTCTTTTGTTTTTGTTTTCTGTCTGGTGGGGGGGTCTGCCTGTTGGTCCCCCCATCGCTGTTCTTGGGGTATATCTATATCTTTATTCCTCCATTTTGTGTTGGTGGTCCTCCCCACTTGGCCTCCGTGAGTGTACACATCCCGGGGGCTCGGCTATAGCAGTTTGTTTGGTAGTTTTGGGTGCTAGTTCGCAGTACCCTGCCTGGACTTTCCTTAGCATGGTACCAAGGCTAAGGGCCCTGGAAAACCGATGGATTTGACCCCTGAGTCCCCCCCTCGCATCCTGCGAGTTTGAGGGTTGCTCTGTCCACTTGTCTCGGGGGGACACTCACCGGTTTTGCCTCCGCCATACTGCCTGTTGGGTCAGTGATTGTTTTGACCCGCAGTCGTGCGACGTGTGTTGCCTGTACATACTCCAATTCACCCAGGCTACTGTGCCCTGATATGCGGGTGAGGGCAGCTGAGGCATTGCATGCTCGCTTTAGGTTGCTGCAACGCGCTCGGTTGGTTGCTGCCCCGGATGCCCCGAGACTGCCCCGTTTTGGTTATAGGGACCCGGACTTGGGGGTGGGAGTCGCTTCGGCTCTGGTTCTGTCCGCCCCTCCAAGTCCTTCCCCTTCTGTTGTCCATTCGGTCCCCTCCCCCCTTGCTGCCGGCTCCTAAACGTCTGAGGGTTTCAGAGCCAGGGCTGGGTTTAGTTGGTTATGAGACTCGGGCGGTCTCAGGGATGTCCCCTTCTGGGGCGGTGGGCAAAGGCATTCGAGCCTGGTCCTTCTGCCGGAGCTTCTGGGTCTGGCCTAGTGGACCCCCTGTGTACCTGCTTTTTCGGCTGCTCCCACCTTTTCTTTGGGGGTGGGGGTTCAGGAGGACAGCTCGGCCCCAGGCCCTCTGGGCGACGCTCCTGGGGTTGGGGGAAGGGTTGGCTTGGGGGCCTTGGGCCCCGTTGGACCCCGCCTGGGTTTTTCTACCCTCTGAGCGGGGCTTGGTGTTACAAGGAGAGGGATTATCGTTCACTCCCTCCACGTACGGATTGTATTTGGTGTCCACCCCTCCTTGGGTTTGGTTCCATGATCCCGCGGGTTCTTCGGTTCCGTCTTTCCGGAGGTTTCCAGCTTCCTGCGTTTCATCTTCGGAGGTGCGGAAGGCCTTGGCGGCTTACCTCCTGCGTGACCCGGATTAAGTCTTCATGATGGATCCGCGTTCCTTCGTGTACGAATCCCCTGGTTTGTGCTGGTTTTATTATGAAGTTCCGGGGTCGTCCTGGTTGGCAGACTGTCCTCTCTTTTTGTTGGAGGCTTGGCACAGGTTCTGTCGGTCCCGCGCGCTTGAGTGGCGAGAGGTTTCTACGGCATTGCAGGTTTTCCTGGGGGGCGACTTCAAGCATCTTAATGCGTGTTTGTTCGCCCCTGCCCTTCCGCGGGATGTTGGTGTCATGCAGCTTCACGTGCAGGTTCCTTCCCTCTCGACTGCCTTGATTGCGGAAGATTTGTGGACTCATGGCCTGCTTGCTTCAGCTCTGCTTTCTTTTCCGTCCCTGAGCTGTCCTTGGATTGGCTCGAGTTGGATGTTGTCTTCCTGTTTTATTCACCATACTTGTACAAGTAAACTGGTATGGTGCCCAAAGACCATCGTGGTCATCAGTAAACAACATGTTAAGTCCTGCAAACGACGCTCCTCCCTCACCAAAATGGCGGCTCCCAACCTACTCCTCTTGCTGTTTATACCCTCTATACACACGTTATATATAAGTATCTACATTTGTGTTCACCATAGCGAACCACTAAGCTGGTATGCTGAGTGCAGTCAATAAAAGGTGGCCACACACAGTCAGAAGACATCGCCACCACCCTCCCTCCCACAGCATTATTCATCCCTCCATGGCACACAGCGCTAAATATCACCACAATCCTGCTATTATCAGCACCCTGGTCAGTTTTATCACAGTCAGGGGTCTTCTGTAATAATATCATCACTACATAATAGCATGAACAAGTATATTAGGCATTTTTAGGCGATGCTGTGGTCACAAGCTGAACAGCAGTGCTGTGAGTTCATGTTGCGTGCGTCAGGCTTGGTTGCTCACTCAATACTGAGGCCAATAACACCCGGGAGTTTGGCCCAGGATTTTTTTTAAAAATGGCGTCTGTTTACAAGAGCCCTGATGAAGGTGTGGTGAACCCCGTGTATGCGCGGGCCGTTTAAATGTTGCGTAGTACTCCAAAGCATCACATGATGCAATGCGCAATTTACTGCAAGTCGGTCAAAGCATCATATGATGCAATGCGCAATTGAAGATGTGCAATTGAAGGGTTAAACTAGCTAAACACAGATGCCGAAGAAATATAAGAAAATTCACTTTCGCAAACAGAGTGGTAGACGGTTGGAACAAGTTAGGTGAGAAGGTGGTGGAGGCCAAGACCATCAGTAGTTTCAAAGCGTTATATGACAAAGAGTGCTGGGAAGATGGGACACCATGAGCGTAGCTCTCATCCTGTAACTACACTTGGGTAATTACACTTAGGTAATTACACACACACACACACATTGCGAGAGGGCCAGAGACCAAAAGACATAAAAATGGAATCAATACAGGAAGAGGCCAAACCCCCAAACACACCAGCGATACAAAGATGCGAGAAACAACTATACGGCAGTGAGAAGAGAGGCAGAAAGAAATTTTTAAAAAGGGATTGCAGACAAATGTAAAACAGAACCAGGTCTGTTCTATAAATTCATAAACAAATTGCAGGTAAAGGATAATATTCAGAGGTTGAAAATGAGAAATAGATTCACAGAAAATGAAAAGGAAATGTGTGAAACATTAAACGAAAAGGTCCAAAGCGTGTTTGTACAAAATGAAATCTTCAGGGAACCAGATACAATAAGAATTCCAGAGAACAACATAGAGCACATAGAGGTGTCCAGAGACGAAGTGGAAAAAATGCTCAAGGAGCTAAATAAGAACAAAGCAGTTGGTCCAGATGGAGTTTCACCATGGGTTCTGAGAGAATGTGCACCTGAGCTCAGCATTCCACTTCAACTGATTTTTCAGACATCCCTGTTTACAGGAGTTGTAGCTGATGTGTGGAAAAAGGCTAACATATTTCCAATCTACAAAAGTGGAAGCAGGGAAGACCCCCTTAATTATAGACCTGTATCATTGACAAGTGTAATAGTCAAAATATTGGAAAAAATAATTAAAACTAAATGGGTAGAACACCTGGAGAGAAATGATATAATATCAGACAGACAGTATGGTTTTCGATCTGGAAGATCCTGTGTATCGAATTTACTCAGTTTCTATGATCGAGTAACAGAGATATTACAGGAAAGAGATGGTTGGGTTGACTGCATCTATCTGGACCTAAAAAAGGCTTTCGACAGAGTTCCACATAAGAGGTTGTTCTGGAAACTGGAAAATATTGGAGGGTTGACAGGTAAGCTTCTAACATGGATGAAAAATTTTCTGACTGATAGAAAAATGAGGGCAGTAATCAGAGGCAATGTATCGGACTGGAGAAATGTCACAAGTGCTCAGAGCAGGCTACTTTAATGGCCTGAATGTCTATTAAATGTCTATACAGGGCTCAGTTCTTGCACCAGTGATGTTTATTGTCTACATAAATGATCTACCAGTTGGTATACAGAATTATATGAACATGTTTGCTGATGATGCTAAGATAATAGGAAGGATAAGAAACTTAGATGATTGTCATGCCCTTCAAGATGACCTGGACAAAATAAGTATATGGAGCATCACTTGGCAAATGGAATTTAATGTTAATAAATGCCATGTTATGGAATGTGGAATAGGAGAACATAGACCCCACACAACCTATATATTATGTGAGAAATCTTTAAAGAATTCTGATAAAGAAAGAGATCTAGGGGTGGTTCTAGATAGAAAACTATCACCCGAGGACCACATAAAGAATATTGTGCTAGGAGCCTATGCCACGTTTTCTAACTTCAGAATTGCTTTTAAATACATGGATGGCGATATACTAAAGAAATTGTTCATGACTTTTGTTAGGCCAAAGCTAGAATATGCAGCTGTTGTGTGGTGCCCATATCTTAAGAAGCACATCAACAAACTGGAAAAGGTGCAAAGACATGCTACTAAGTGGCTCCCAGAACTGAAGGGCAAGAGTTACGAGGAGAGGTTAGAAGCATTAAATATGCCAAAACTAGAAGACAGAAGAAAAAGAGGTGATATGATCACTACGTACAAAATAGTAACAGGAATTGATAAAATCGACAGGGAAGACTTCCTGAGACCTGGAACTTCAAGAACAAGAGGTCATAGATTTAAACTAGCTAAACACAGATGCCGAAGAAATATAAGAAAATTCACCTTCGCAAATAGAGTGGTAGACGGTTGGAACAAGTTAGGTGAGAAGGTGGTGGAGGCCAAGACCGTCAGTAGTTTCAAAGCGTTATATGACAAAGAGTGCTGGGAAGACGGGACACCACGAGCGTAGCTCTCATCCTGTAACTACACTTAGGTAATTACACTTAGATAATTACACACACACACACACACACACTCACACTCTGTCTCTCTGTCTCTCTGTCTCTCTGTCTTTCTCTCTCTTTCTTTTTATTTTTTCTCCTCCCTCCCTTTTCCTTCACTCAATACCCCAGCTTAACTCTGTTACAGTCCAGTATGACCCCCCTCACTGAACTGCAACGTATATAAGCTGAATATTAAGTGAGGAGGACACAACAAGAATAGGGGTTATTAATTTATAACTAATAATTAAATTCATTAAACACTGCCACTACCTTCCCGAACTATAAATGAATGTGTCTAAATTATTGTTTCCCAAGGAAGGAAGGGACTCAATAATCATGGAACTCAAAGGAGCAAATAAGAATCTTGGTAAATAACTCTTGAGAAGTTTAACTGTAATCTTTACTGATTGAGGATCCAAAGGCTTCCAATACTACCCAAGAATATCCCTTGTAAAATGACTCACACAGCATCAAAAGAAAAGGGGAACAGATAACTAAACGTAATTAAATTAAATCACTTTATTATTTTTTATTATTTTAAAACACGTAAATTGAAATCAAATTGAAATGTCCTACTTTACTAACACATCCTAAGAGGCCAAATGAAATTTGAGGTGCATTTACTGTTGTACCAAAACTCAGACAGACATTACCTTAATCCTGCAACCTCGGCCACAATGTTTTGTGGCTGCCTTCCAGATCAGGAGACCTGTACCCCAATACACACCCCAAGACACACTGACTCTAGTATTTTCTAAAACTCTTACCAATGGAACAGGCTCCACCCACTAGTTCCTAGGCCCAATTAACTCCTGCCTATCAAAGCTCAACCAATGACTGCAGAGTGTCACTCTTTGGCCAGCCAAAACCTCTGATTTAGCCCCGCCCCTAGGCCTCCTTGGTGACAAAGCCTGCCCTGAACGTTCTGTTTTACTCCTGTAGAATCATGAACCGATTCCACGCTACACAGGAAACCACATGCCGTATATGACTCCCAGCTCCCTCACTCGAAACTTGAGAATTAAGGTAATTCGTCACTGATCTTAAAACTGTCAAATGGTTAGTGGCGAAGGCAGGAGGAGAGGGGAACGAGATTGGGAAAGGGGATTGGAAAGGACTGGGAGACAAATGATTTGGAGGGATTGGAGACATAGGGATTGGGGGAACAAGTTACTTGACCACCTGCCTAAGGGGTAATTTGACTCTGGTTATGATGGGAAACGGCCAAAAGGGAGGGGGAGAATGACCAGAGGGTTGGACTGACACATGGGAGGGATGAACAAGGGAGGAGAGGCAAGCAAGGGAAGGGGAGAGGAAGGGCAAGGGGGAAGGAGCTATGGTCTGCACATACCATTACATATTGTATTAGATGGAGATTCTCCAGGCTGTCTTTGGCTGGCTGGCAATCTACTGTGCCATTTCCCAGAAAGGTCTTGTGAGGGGGGGTAGAGGCAGGAAGTGAGGGTGTGGGGGAGAGCAGGAGTGAGGGAGTGGGGGAGAGCAGGAGTGAGGGAGTGGGGGAGAGCAGGAGTGAGGGAGTGGGGGAGAGATGCAGTGAGGGTAAGGGAGGGGACGATAGAAGTAGGCGACCTGCTTGCCATGTGAGGACCCCCTGATGCCAAAACAAATCCAATACCAACCTTCGGTAATATCGACCGCTAAACCGTTATATGAGGCTCTAAATACCAGTCTCCCAAACTGGTCATTATTACCGGCAGATTGGTATAAAAGAGGCCATTAAATTGAGTGGATACTGTATTCCAGTTTACCCATTCTACTGATATTGATGTTTGGGTACAGGCGGCTTCAGCGTTGCATGCTAGATATTGGTTGCTGCAAGGCACTAGGTTGAATGCTTGTCTGGATGCCCCATTCCCTCATTCCTTGGCTCGCTTTAGTTATAGGGATCCGGACTTGGGGCATTAGTCACTTGACTTTGGTTTCATCCATGCTCCCTCGTCCTTCATGGTTGGTGTTGTTCGTCCTCCCCCCCCACCCTCCCTCCCCTACTTCTGGTTCCAAAACATATGAGGGTTTCAGAGTCAGGGCAGGGTTTAGATGGTGTTTTAGTTTAGGTTTAGTTGTTTTGTGATGGTTTCGTTTTGTCTTGGTAGCCATTTTTCCCTCCTGGGCGCGCTTCCGAGCCCGGCCACTTGGCGGCACTGCCAGTTGTGTTTGGCTGCTGAGCCGATGGACCGATAGATGCATCTTCTGGGTTCCAGCTCACCTCAAGCGAGTTTGCAGGTTGCTGTGTGCCCTGTCACAGGGTGACAGTCACCAATTTTGCCTCTGTCATGCCGCCTATTGGGTCAAAGACACCTTTGACCCGAAGTCTTGTAAGGTTTAGGTTTAAGGGGTGTTGGCCTTTTCGCGGGTCACCCTGTTGACGGAGGTGATGGCGGGGGGAAGGCTCATGCTGAGGCTTATGTAAGTACCAAGCTGGTACTCATGCTTGGTCCCACAATTCATGGGTGTTTCAGGTCATCTCCTCCGGCCTGTGGTGGCATTGGGCGACTCCTCCTCCTTCAGGGGGTTCGTGGCTGATGGGTCAGGCTTCTTCCCTTTTCTTCCAGACACTTCATCCGGTTATTTTGGAATGGGTGCGCTTGGGCGTGGTCGAAACGACCCCCATCCCTCAGGTGGGTTTCCTGCCTGTTTCTGGTGCCGAAACGGGACTGTGCAAATGTGTGATTCATTCCGGACTTATCCCATCTGAACCCCTGGATTCCTTGCCCCTCCTTCCAGATGACCACTCTGTCTCAGGTCTGACTTCTTTTGGAGCCGGGTGCATGGATGGTGTCTCTGGACCTCCTGGGACGCTTATTGGCACGTTCCCATTCATCCGGGGTTCAAAGTCTGGCTAGGTTTTGTGGTGGAGCAGCAAGCTTTCTGCTTTTGTTGCCTTCCTATTGACTTGAATCTGGCACCTCGAGTATTCACATGTCCTACCCGGGTCATGGTGACCCATCTACCTCTGCTAAGGGTTTGGGTTCTGGCCTACCTCGACGACTGGTTGGTGTGGGCTTCCAGCTGGTCTGCTTGTCTGCTTGTCTGCTTGCTAGGGGTGTGGCTCTTTCCCCAGCTTATTGGGTTCAGGTTCCTGGTGAATTGGAGGACGTCCCATCTGGTTCTATCCCAGGTTCAGACCTGGCTGGGCCTCGTTTGGAACTCTCAGATCGCTTCCATGTCTCTCTCTCTCTCTCTCCGGAGATGTTGCTGCAGCTTCAGTCCCGTCTTCAGCTATTTCTGGAGGGGTCCTACTTCACTCAACGGTTGCTCGCGCAGTTGTGCGGGAATCTGAACTTCACTGTGCTGGTTTACGAACTGAGCTGGATTTGGTTTCGGCATCTGTTCTGGTTCCTTCAGGGATGCCCCCTTCGGCCTCTCGCAATCGCTGGGTTCAGCCTTCGTGGTCCTTGCCGTGGCATGGTCGAGGCGTCTTCCGATATGTGTAGGGACGCCGGACGCTGAGCGGACAGAACACTGGACGCATGATCCTGTGGTCCCGGGTTCGATCCCGGGCGCCGGCGAGAAACTATGGGCAGAGATTCTTTCACCCTGAGGCCCCTAGCAGTAAATTTCTAACCTGGGAGTAAGTCAGCTGCCACGGGCTGCTTCCTGGGGGTGGAGGCCTGGTCAAGGACCGGGCGTCGGAGATACTAAGGCCCCGAAATCATCTCAAGAGAACCTCAAGATGTGGTGCCCTTCCCCCAATTGTGGAGCTGTCGTGGTGGACGCCTTTCGGTAGGACTGGTCGAGGTGGGGTTTCCTATACCTCTTCCCCCAGTCCAGCTGTTGCTTCGGGTTCTGGCTCAGTTGGAGTCATACCATGGGAGAAATGTTTGAGTGGCTCCTTGGTGGCAGTCCCAGTCTTGGTTTCAGACACTGCTTGCTTGGAGTCTGTACCCAGGGCATTTTCCATGGCTCCACCTCTTTCAATGGATCGGACTGGTCCAGTACATGTCTGGTTCGGTTTACTCCTCCGCTCTTCGTGTCTGGTTCTTTTGCTGCAGGTTTATCATCATCTGTATGGTGATCAGGTGGCTTCTTTGATGGTGTCCTATCTGAGAGCTTTGTGTCAGCTACAGTATGAAGTTCCTGGGGTTCTTTTCACCACTTTTTGTCACTTCATAGGTTATCTTCTATTGTTGGGTATCTGGGGCTTTAACTCATATATTAAATTATTTGATTATTATGATGAACATAAATCGAAGGACCACCCACTTTTGAGAAAAGAGGGAAAACGAATAAAGGTGATTACAGTATTAGATTGACACTATAGAACCAGTGCGGTGAGGTCGAGGTCGAGGGAGGGGGTAGACGTACCATGCGCGCTCCGTTAAAATCGTGACATTAACAGGGATTCTTAGGACTATTGCCGTGGATTACTGATTACAGACATAACAAAGTGCATAGTGACCCGCTGGAAAATTGAAAATAGTCATTAACAATAGAACTTTGTGTTAAATAGAGAATAAACGGAAGACCGCGTGTGAGCCAGTGAACGAGGCTTTGTGTACATGCGTGTATTAGGAAAAAAAAAAATAGTGAACGGTGATTCGTGGAACAGTGATGTGGAACGGGTATCACAACAACATATAAGTTGGAAGTGAATATTATAAATTTAGAATACTAGAAATATAGAATAGTGGCAAGAGGCGGCATCAGTGGTTATAAATCGGGTAACTGGAAACTGGTGACATCAACCTGGGCCACAAGAGGTCACCTGTACCGACCGGGGACCAGCCTCGCTACCCACGCTAAGTACCTGCCATAAAGTTTGAACAAAATAACATACATAATATTACAAATATACGGTATGCATATAATATTATAAATATTAAACATATAAATATATATACATATATATTGTTACATATATACAATATACATATAATATTATAAATATATACAGGCATACCTCAGTTTAAGAATTTAATTGGTTCCTGGAGACTCCTCGTATTCCGAGAACTCACATTCCGAAGCTAATTTCCCCATAAGAAATAAAGGAAAATGAATTAATCCGTTCCTGACTACCCCAAAAACCCCACATCAAACTCAATTTTTATACCTAATTCATCTAAATAAACCTACAAAACTATGCTCAAGTTATTACTTACCTTGCTGTTGAATGCTGTAGGCGTATGGAAGATGGTGAGGAGGATGGGAGGAGGAGAGGAGTTACTGTTTGGAAGAGGGAGTCTCCTTCCATTATAACATCAGGCAGTGAGGACTTCACTGGTATGCACACTCTGGCACATTTTGCCTGCATACCACTAGGACTTGCTTGTTTTACTAAGAATTTAGTCTAATGACACTTGTTTTTCCCTACATTTTAACACTTGTCCTGTAGTAAGACATCACATTATCATTTAAAAGGTCAATGCAACGGCCTGCTACAGCTTTATCTGGGTGAGTTTTTTCAACAAAACTTTTCAGTTCTTCCCATACTTCACACATTTTCTTAATCAAGAAGGGACATCCTCTACTGCCTCTACTCACAGCTATTTTCTTAGGTTGAACCTTACCAATGGCTTTCTTGAGACCCATGGCAAGATATATAATGACAACTTTTATGCTCAAATGGCCAAAAAACTGTAAATCCTTGTGAAGAATTCAGGTGGGATAGTCACTGGACACGAGACACTGGTAAACTGAGGCGCGATCGCCATGCCACCATGCGCCAGTCGGCTTGTACACGTATCAACAAACTCGCGTCCCGAGGTAACCCTCGCCTTCCGAGACATATTTTTGGAGTAAATCCTGCTCGTCTTCCGAAAAACTCGCATACAGGGACACTCGCATTCCGAGGTAACACTGTAGATATATACAACAAAACAAGGCAAAATGGGAGTAAATAAACAAATTTGTGGCCACTGTAACAACTCCTTAAAGACGAAGGTAACGGGTATTGAATGTTATATCTGTAAGACTAGATTCCATTCGGCTTGTACAGGAGTGAGTAACACTACGGCACTGAGAGCTGGTCACTTGCTCTGGGTGTGTAATAATGACCTGCCAGCTTGGAATAATCTAAAAACCTTCTAGATAACATGACGCATGATCGAAAAACATCATCCATTGGAAGCCTACCAGCCATCCAGAAGGAGTGGGAAAGGAACAACAATTCTAATATACAAGGGGCGGAGGTTAAAGTCAGGGATGAAACTGAGGCTGAAACTCAGGAAGTTGTAAACTCTGACTCAGTAGGCCAGGATGTAGATGACAGTAAACTAGAAAATGTACCAGACAGCACGGACAGCTCGATAGGTACAGACACTACGACGGTTCCCGATAGAGCAATTCAGAACAGAAGGACAGACTTATGCAAATTTTATGCAAAGGGCATATGCAGACATAGATATGCTGGTAATAAGAAAGGATTAGAATGCAGTTACCAACATCTCAAAAAATGTTTAAATATGCTTAGGAAAGGTGAGTGTCGATTTGGATCAATATGTAGGTTTTTCCATCCTGACATGTGCCAAACCTCACTGGAGGACAGAAAATGCTATGACCTCAGCTGCCCACACTTTCACGTGAAAGGCACGGAACGCTACATAAAGATATCGGAGCCAACGAGAAATGAAAATATTCTAGATCTGGTCTTTACGAACAATGAAGACATTATCAGAGACATTACGATATCAGATACCACATACTCAGATCACAAACTCATTGAAGTGCAAACGACCATCAATACTCAGAATAGACCTAAAACATTGATAAAACGAGAGGGGCTATTCAGTAAATTCAATTTTAATAATAAAAGGATAGACTGGGAGATAATAAACAGGGAACTTACAAACATTCCATGGGGAACTGTTCTAAGTAATACAAGTCCTACAGAAGGAATAGAAAAACTGACTTCAGAAGTGTATCAAGTCTGCCTGAAACATGTTCCTTTGAGGAAAGCCAGAAAGAGATCTAACGTAGAAAGAGAACGCAGACGACACTATAAACGCAGGAAAAAAATAACGGAACTGCTTATGCAGACACGAATTTCTCGTCAAATGAAGGAATAATTTAAATAGGGAGATTGAAGAAATCGAGCGGAAATTGAAACACTCCTATGAAACTGAAGAAAGGCAGTTAGAACAGAAAGCAATTCAGGTAATAAAGAAAAATCCAAAATATTTCTTCTCATATGCGAAATCATAAGCAAAAACCACTGCCAGTATTGGACCTATTCGTACAAGTGAAGGTTTATACACAGAGGATGACAAAGAAATTAGTGAAATCCTAAAAATCAGTATGAGGACATGTTTAGCACTCCAATAAACAACATGAAGGTGGAAGATCCAGACAATTTCTTTATGCAGGGATATTCAAACCCCTGTAAATATAACTGATATAAACACGAGCGCACTAAATTTTGAAAAAGAAATTGAAAACATGCCCCTGCACTCGGCCCCAGGTCCAGACTCATGGAATTCAATATTTATAAAGAAATGCAAAGTGCCGGTAGCACAGGCACTCAGTATAGTGTGGAGGAAGAGCTTGGACACGGGGGAGATACCAGATGCACTTAAAGTAGCAGACATAGCCCCTCTACACAAGGGAGGGAGCAAAGCATTGGCAAAAAATTATAGACCAGTTGCACTAACATCGCACATCATAAAAGTATTTGAGAGAGTGATTAGGAGTCAGGTCACCAATTTCATGGAGACCAATGACCTTCACAACCCAGGCCAACATGGATTCCGAGCGGGAAGATCGTGCCTCTCACAGCTACTTGAGCACTACGACAAAGTCACTGAGGCATTAGAAGAAAAACAGAATGCTGATGTGATATACACAGACTTCGCAAAGGCTTTCAATAAATGTGACCATGGCGTGATAGCACACAAAAGGAAGTCAATGGGAATAACCGGTAAAGTAGGACGCTGGATACTCAGTTTTCTGTCAAACAGGACTCAGCGAGTAACGGTCAACCATATAAAATCTAGTCCAAGTGCAGTGAAAAGCTCTGTACCTCAGGGTACAGTCCTTGCACCGCTGCTTTTCCTTATTCTTATATCACATATAGACAAAAATACAAGTCACAGCTTCGTATCATCCTTTGCAGATGACACAAAAATCAGTATGAAAATTACCTCGGCTGAGGACATTGAAAAACTTCAAGCTGATATTAATAAAGTTTTCGACTGGGCATCAGAAAATAACATGATGTTTAACAGTGATAAATTCCAGGTACTCAGGTACGGTAAAAATGAGGACCTTAAACATAATACAGAGTACAAAACACAATCAAATGTACACATAGTAGGAAAACAGCATGTAAAGGATTTGGGAATAATAATGTCTGATGACCTAACGTTTAAGGAGCATAACCAAGCAAATATTGCGACAGCCAGAAAAATGATAGGATGGATTACGAGAACTTTCAAATCCAGGGATCCCATCACAATGGTTGTACTCTTCAAGTCACTTGTGTTGTCCCGTCTTGAGTACTGCTCAGTACTCGCTTCCCCCTTCAGAGCAGGAGAGATTGCTGAAATAGAGGGAATACAGAGAACATATACGGCATGCATAGACGCAATAAAGCACCTAAATTATTGGGATCGTCTCAAAGCCCTCCAGTTGTACTCACTAGAAAGAAGACGAGAGAGATATCAAATAATATACACCTGGAAGATACTGGAGGGCCAAGTACCAAATCTACACAGTAAAATAACAACGTACTGGAGTGAACGATATGGAAGAAAATGTAGAATAGAACCAGTGAAGAGCAGAGGTGCCATAGGCACAATCAGAGAACACTGTATAAACATCAGAGGTCCGCGGTTGTTCAACGTCCTCCCAGCAAGCATAAGAAATATTGCCGGAACAACCGTGGACATTTTCAAGAGGAAACTAGATTTATTCCTCCAAGGAGTGCCGGACCAACCGGGCTGTGGTGGGTATGTGGGCCTGCGGGCCGCTCCAAGCAACAGCCTAGTGGACCAAACTCTCACAAGTCAAGCCTGGCCTCAGGCCGGGCTTGGGGAGTAGAAGAACTCCCAGAACCCCATCAACCAGGTATCAACCAGTGCCTATGTGTGATAATTAACTTAACAATCACTTGAAGATAATGAATAGACTGTATTATTGATTAATTAAAATTAAAGCCTCAAATATCAACATTGGGGGGGGGGGTATTTCTAGAAGTTCATATATATCTAGGAACCAGTGTGGTTCATCACTAGTTCATTGTTGAGTTAGTAACATGGCAAATCTGAACTAAATATAGATTCAAAGATATGACATATCAAAATAATGAATATATTGAAAGATTATGAAATATTGAGCAACAATAAGAGTAAAACACACTAATCCCTAAGCCATAAATTCTGGCATTAACTTATTTATTAACGGAGCTATCCATGGATGATATGGATACCCTAACTATTTTGCATCAGTCGATGTGGGTGGAGTTCTAGGCCTACCGGGTACCACGAGCCAGAACCTGGTCCGCCCTCAGAGAGGCACGGGGAGCAATGGCCCAAAGAATTGCACATGTGATTTGGAGCATTCTATAATTGCCATCGACCGGGACAGGCATCCAAAAAGGTAAGCGCCACAAAACAAACCCCTATTCTGGTTAACAACAAAAATCGACAAACGGGTGGACAGAACTTCCCCAGAAAAACGAACTAACAAGCATGACGTCACACGAGCCGCTCCGCATGACGGTTGAGTGGCGGGACCAAAGAGCCAGAGCTCAACCCCCACAAACACAACTAGGTGAGTGCATGTCTGCGCAGCTCCCCCCTCCCCGGGAGGGGGAAGGGGGAGCCCCGCGTCAGTGATCCCCGCCTCAGTTCCTCGGCTGATGGGATCATGCATGGTTGTGTGGCTCCAACTCCGGTCTTGTCTCAGTGCTGTGACTTGTTTGCAGTGTTGCTCTTACGGTGGTCATGTGAGCTGGGAGTAGTATTTTCAGGTACTCGGGCTGCATGTGCTTAGGGTCACCTTCCCTGAGTGCCCTGTAAGTACCGCCCTTGGAGCTTGGGGTTGCCTTCCACAAGTCACCTTGGGTCTACCTTTGTTGGCTTTTCGCTGATTGGCGTTTGGCCGCCCTGAGTGTTGGGGGTTTTCCTCCCTTGTTTGCCTTGGGGTAAGTGGTAGTTATAGCACTGGTGGGGTTCAGGGTACTGCGTAGCTAGTTTTCACTCATGACAGCGGCCGGCTCTGTTCCCTCTGGGTACGTTGTCCACTTGTGTGGTTTTTCTTTTATATTTGTTTTTGCCTGGTAGGGGGTCAGCCTTGTTCCCCCCCCCCCCCTTATATTAGGGTCGTTTATGTGGTGGCACCCCCTGCTTCGCCCTCACGAGTGGACACGTCCCGTGGGTTCAGCTTTAGCAGTTTGCTTGGTAGTTTGGGGCGCCGGTTAGCAGTGCCCTGTCTGGGATAACCCTTAGCAGACCTAGTCTAGGGGCCCTGGAAAACTCCCCGGGGGCTCTCGGGTCCAATAGTGGAGACCCTTGCGTCCCCTCTCACTTTGTGCGAGTTGAGGGTTGCTCTGTCCCTTTGTCTCAGGGTGACTCTCCTTGTTTTTGCCTCCGTCATGCTGCCTGTTGGGTCGGTGACACATTCGACCCCGAGTCCTGCGAGCTTTGTTGCTTGTTTGTGACTCCATTCACCCAGTCTGCTGATGAATTCCCATGGGTGCAGGCAGCTCGCGCGTTGCGGGGTAGGTTGTTGCAACACGCTCAGGTTTGTCACTTCCGGACGCCCCGATGCTGCCCTGCTTTGTGTAGGCAGACCCGGACTTGGGGGTTTTGGTCACTTTGGCCTTGGTTCCTTCCACGCCCCCCCTTGTTTTTTCCCCCTCCTCCTGCTTCCGGCCCCTACGCATCTGCAGGCTTCGGGGTCGGGGCGGGGTTAGAGGTTCTGAGACTTGGGCAGTTTCGGGGGTTGCCTCGTCCGGGGTAGCTGCGGAGGCATTCGAGTCTGTTCCTCCGGCCGATGCTCCGGGGTCTGACCAGTAGGCCTCTTCTCTTCCAGCTCTCTCGGCTGCCCCGGCCTTTTCTTGTGGGGCCGGGGCTTTGGAGGTCGACTCGGCCCCGGGGCCTGGTGTAGAGGCTCCTGGGGTTGGGGAGGAGCGGCCTTGGGGGCCCTTGGGCTCCATTGCGCCCCGCCTGGATTTCCGTCCTTCTGAGCGGGGCTTACTGTTGCAAGGAGTGGGGTTTTCTTTTCCCCCCCTCTGCGTACGATTTGGGCTTGGGTTCTGCTCCTCTCCGGGTTCGGTTCCATGTCCCTGTGGTTTCTTCGGTTCCGTCTTCAGGAGGTTTTCGGCTACCCGCATCTCTTCGCCTGCGGTGCGGTTGGCCTTTGCGGCTTACCTCCTGCATGTCCCGGAGTTTGCCTCCATACCGGTTCCTTCTGTTCTGGTCAGGTTGGGCGCCTTGTAGCCGTTTGGGGCTCCTTGTAGCCGTTTGGGGCTCCTTGTATCCATTTGGGGCTCCTTGTAGCCGTTTGGGGCTCCTTGTAGCCGTTTGGGGCTCCTTGTAGCCGTTTGGGGCTCCTTGTCGCCAGTTGGGCTCCTTGTCGCCGGTTGGGCTACTTATCGCCAGTTGGGCTGCTTGTCGCCGGTTGGGCTACTTCTTGCCTTGTTGGGCTACTTCTCCCATTGTTGGGCTACTTTTCTTTCGTGTCCTGCGCATGTGCCGTGGGAGTTTGTTTTGGTTCCGGGCGGTGTGCACACGTATTGGTGCTCTGCATCCATTTTCTCTCGGGGGGGCTTCGCCTCTCGCTCTTTTCTTTCTCCAATCCGTGCCCCGTTGCTTTGGGGGTGTTCTGGAATGCCGCTGTGGGGAAGTTACAAGGTTTTTCCCTGCATTTTAGGGTGGGGAGCCTCCTTCGCCGCTCCCCTCCTCCTCTCCAGCATGGGATGCCCTGGCCGCCTCCGGCGGCTACGTTTTCATAGGCTTGCGTCATGGCCCTTCAGCACCTATATTCTGCAGGTGAGTTGGTGCAGTCTGGCGTCTCCTTCGTCCTGACGCTGTTGTTGTTTTTGGAAGTAGGAATGGGTGTACATACGTACTTGAGCACGTGGACCGTACCAACCGAGGTGCCTACTGCAGGGCTATTGGCCCATACTGGGCAGCTCTTGTTCTCACCACCTGCTTCCTTCCTTGGTTCACGGGTGAGTGCGGGTGGCCTCTTGGCCCTTCCGATGCGGCTCCTACCTGTACTCATCCTCCCCCTCTCCTATGCTTGTCTAACCTTGCTTGAGTTCAGGGCCCCGCCTCCACCTTGTTCCACGGTGCAACGGTGGGGGTGCCTGTTTGGTGGTACGTTTTCCTGTGTCGAGGGTGTTTTGTGCTTGCCTCCTTGTGCTTGCAGGATTGGGTTCTGGCTCTTTGGTTCCGCCTCTCCCCTGTCGTTCGCCTGACGAGCGGATTCTGTGCTTCATGGGCGCTCTCGTCTCTGCTCTTGGGGCTGTGTATGGGGTCAGCCCAAGTTGGGCTGCCTAATGTGTTCCTTCGATTGCCTGTTACACTGCACACGTTTCTTCTCCCATCCCTGTGGCTCGGTTGGGTACTCAGTTTCTGCCTGTGTCCCTTTGTGTGCCACTCGTGTAACGATTTATCTTCCCTGTCGCTTCCTCGGGGAGTGTGGTGACGTTTCGCTGCAGTTTTGGTACTGCGGCTGCGTGTAAGGGTTGGTTGTGGCATTTTGTTCGGCCCTTCTGTGCTCCGTCTGGGGCCCTCCTTCCTTGCCGGTCTTGCTGTGCCGGGTCTGGTTTTTCATGTTCCTTGGATTCTCTGTCCTGTCCTCGTTGTCCTCGCCTCGTTGTGCTGGCTGGGGATGAGCTTGGGGTCTTCGTCTCGCCCCTCGCCTATCCTCCGGTTTTGGTTCCAGTTCCAGAGCCCAGTGGGCTCCCTTCCTTAGTGTTTTTCACGGCTGCCCTGGGGTTTTTCTTGACGCTGGGGCTTTGGGGGGACAGCTCGGCCCCGGGGCCTGCAGGGTAGGTTCCCGGGGCTGGGAAGTGGGGCTAACGTGAGGGGCCTGAGGCCCCGTTAGTTCCCGCTGGGGTTTTTCTACCCCTCTGGGCGGGGCTTGCAGTTTTGGGGAGTGGGGTTTTTCTGTTCCCCCTCTCGACACGTGGTTTTTGGGTGTCGGCCCCTCCCTGGGCTCGGTTTCCTTGTCCATTATGCCCGTTGCTTCCGTCCTGTCAGTGGGTGCGTTTCTACGGTCTTCACCCCTTTTTTCCGGGACGGCCCTTCTCCGTCATGTCCCCCTCTTCTTGGGGGTTCTGCATGACTTTTGGTCTCGGGTGCGACGGGTTTTTGTGCCTTCGTCCTTTGTGTTTGCTTCTTCTTGTTCTCGAAGGTTCGGGACGGTTTTGCTCCTTCCCGTTTTCTGGTATGTCTGTCGTCGTTCGGTTGTGCTTCCCTCCGGTCCTTTCTAGGGCTTGTGGGTCCTATTCCAGGCAGCTTCTGGGTGTTTGACCTTCCTTGTTCTTTTGTTCATATATCTTCTCTTAGCGCTGTCTCGGCGCTGCTCGTTTTCCTGGGGGCGATTTTGCTCCTCTTCATGGGTGTCTTTTCGTTCCTGCCCTTCTGCGGGATGTTGGTGCAGGGCGGCTCCTTATGCGGGTTCCTTCCCTGTCGGCTGCACTTGTGGTGGTGGACTTGCATGCTTGTGGCATTTTGGTTTTGGTCCTGCGTTTCTTTTCCCTCCTGGGGCTGTCATAGGATTGGCTTGCGGAGGATGTAGAGGCGCTTGGGGCCGTTCCTGGGTCTGGCACCTTGGTTTCTGCTGCTAGCTTTCGGTATCGATGTTCCTTCTGCGCCGTTTCGCAGGCTGTCCCGTGTGTTGTTTCACCTCCGGCCTGCTCATGCACTGCCTGTGCCGTCCTGGTCTTTGGACAGGGTGCTCTCCTGTTTTTCTTCTCCTTGGTTGTTGTGGCTCCTTCGGTTCAGGTTTGCTTTACTTCGGCTCTTTTTATGTTGGCATTGGCCTCTGGGGGTTGTGTGGCAGAGCTTCATGCTCTTCTCAGGCGCAGTGGTTTTTGGCTCCTATGGTCGTGGTCATAGGTTTCTTCGTCTGCGGCCGTTCTCCCTTTTTCTGGCGTATGATGTGCCTGCTGCTTCCGGAGGGGTCCTTGGGTTGTTGTCTCGACTTCGTGTTGAGGTGTGGTGCGCCGACCGCCTCCTGGGTATGTCCCCTTGTTTTCTTAGGTAGTCTTTGGTGAAGTAGCTCCGGGGAACCGTAGGGGCTCTCCTTAGAAAACCAGCGATGAATGTAATGAAACACCATTTTCTGGGTGAGTCCTGGAAGCTCCCGGCACCCTCCCGCCCTCCGGTCGGCGTTTTTTTCGCGGTTTTGATATCCAGCCTCAGAACTGGGGCGGGGATCGCCAGCGCAGGGGTCTGGGGCTCCCCCTTCCCCCTCCCGGGGAGGGGGGAGCTGCGCAGACATGCGGCGCGGCTCGTGTGACGTCATGCTTGTTAGTTCGTTTTTCTGGGGAAGTTCTGTCCACTCGTTTGTCGATTTTTGTTGTTAACCAGAATAGGGGTTTGTTTTGTGGTGCTTACCTTTCTGGGTGCCTGTTCCGGTCGATGGCAGATATAGAATGCTCCAAATCACATGTGCAATTCTATTGGCCATTGCTCCCCGTGCCTCTCTGAGGGGGCCAGGTTCTGGCTCGTGGTCCCCGGTAGGCCTAGAACTCCACCCACATCGACTGATGCAAAATAGTTAGGGTATCCATATCTGCCATGGATAGCTCCGGGGAGCCTCCGGGACTCACCCAGAAAATGGCGTTTCAGTACAAAATAGTTTTTTTTTTCTAGCCAGCCTGTTTTTTTTCTTGACCAACATCTATTGCTGAATACTGTCGCTTTTTATCGTGTGGCGCTGGCAGAGCCACTCCAGCTTGCTTTCGGGGTGGATGTCCCTTCCGCTCTGTTCCACAAGTGCTCTCTTGCATTTTTTCACCTTCAGCCTGCTCATGCACTGCCTGAGTCTTCTTGATCTTTGGACCGGGTGCTCTCGTTTCTTTCTTCTCCTCGGTTTGTTGTGCCCCTTCGGTCCGGGATTGTTTTCTAAAGGCCTTGTTATTGTTGGCTTTTGCCCCTGGAGGTCGGGTGGGAAAGCATAATGCTCCTCTCCAATGCAGGGATTTCTGCTCTTTTGGTCCTGGGGGTTGTTTTGTTCATTTGCAGTCTTCTTTTCTGGCGAAGAATGAGACGGCTGGTTTCCTGAGGGGTCCCGTGGGTTGTTGATGCTTTGTAGGTTAGGCTGGGGTTGCTTCATGTTTTGTGTCCGGTTGCAATTTTACATCGCTACCTGCGCGTTACTGGTTCAGTGACGGTGGACACACTTGGTGGACCTGATTTCCCTGGTTCCTTATTCCAGGGCGTGTGTCTCTCAGGTTGTTTGCAGGGTTATTAAGTCTAGCCAGCCTGTGGTCTACCCTCGTGCCCATGATGTGTGGAAGTATTCTGCTCTTGCTGCTGTCTTTAGTAATATGTCTTGGGTCGACATTTGGACACGGGGGTTTTGGAAAGAAAACCACAGAATGTTATGAAGCATTGAATGTCATGAAACGCCATTTTCTAGGTGAGCCCCAGAGGCTCCCTGACACCCTCCCCCCCCCCCTCCGGTCGGGGGGGTTTTAATCATTCCACGAAAAGAAGGTGGAGCGGCCAGCTTGCCTTAGAGGGCTCCCGCTCCCCCTGTTTGGGGGGTGGAGGTGGGGGGAGCTAATGAGTGGGTGAACTAGTTGGATGACAATTTGCGTCTTTCATTGTTTTCTTTCAGGGGAAGTTCTTTGGCTCTGTTCAAACATAGGTTGCAATTTTTATCAGGTAGGGGTTTGTATTGGTTTGCCTACATTTCTGGGTGCCTTTTCCGGTCGATGGCAGACATGACACACTATAAATATGAAGAGTGCTCATATGGCCATTGTTTTCTGTGCTTCTTTGAAGGGGCCAAGTTCTGGCTCGTGGCCCCCAGTAGGCACTAGAACTCCAAGAATTGATGGCACCAAACTAATAAGGCACATGTCAGTTTGATATCTTTAGGGAGCCTCCGGGGCTCTTTAAGAAAATGGCGTTTCACTACATTCAACGCTGGTGTTTTGCTTAGCATACATCTGTTAATGAAATTAATCCACTTATTCTCTCTTAATTTATTTTCATTCTACTTCATCAGGCTCAATATTGGTGTCGGCTGCTCACTTTGGTGCGTATGTATGGGGATGGGACATTGATTACCTCACCCTGCATGCTCGCACAAAACCTACTCGACATAGCCAGGTATTACTGTAGTTGTTAATGAAATTTGTTTGACTTGAGTTCACTTTACTGTACTATTTACTATGTTTTCAGAGTTTTGCAAAAAAAAATATAAAATTAGCAAAATTGGGGTACATCTTAAAATGCCATGATCATGAAAAGTCTTTTAATATATTCTACTACTGCCCCTCACTTAGTACTGTACCTCCATACATCACATCATCACTAGTACCTGTGTTATAGTAGTAGCATGCTCGGCCCACTCACTTTCATGGGATTTTGGCTGGGTTTGAGCCCTGAGAGGAGAAGGTCGACTTGACCTCAAATCCTTAACACTTTTGCGCTTTAGATTAGAGATAACTCGTCGCCGTTTTTTCTTACGATTCCGCATAACAGCCTACTTTTCTCGTCCATCGAAAAAATATTTCTATAAATTCCATTTTTTAACCGAAATGGATGGGGATACTTTTGTTTTGTAGAGAATTTATTTGCGAATTTTTTGGTACCAGAATGAATATTATATCACATAAACTTCTATGAGTAAAAAAAAAAATACACAAAGTATATTTGGGGGTGTGGCGAGCGTGTGGCAGTGGGTTCCCTTTAGCCGTTGATATATCCAACACGTGGGAAATATTTGTATGTGTTATGTATATGTCTGTGTAGGGAATTTTACTGCGATCACTGTCATACAAATTATAAAATGTTTCAACAAGTATAAACATGACAAACGTCAAACGAACGAAAACAATGCGTTCGTTTCTGCAGCGAATGCATACTGAGCGACGTGGTTCTATATTTGGCGCTTCTCTTACACATGCTTTGTACAAATGTTATACAGTTCATCTTATAGAAAATTTTATTGCGAACACATTGGTATAAAAAAGAAATACGTACATAGAAAAGTAGGGTCAGGAAACGTATAAACTTTCCAAGCATGATTTCCCCCCTGTGTTTTCGCCAGTGCGCTCGCGGCTAACTACTCTCCACTTCACACACTCTTGCGGGTGGGCAATTACCTATATTAAACATTCATATGCATATGTCCGTGTAGAGAATTTTATTGCGATTCCAATGATACCAAAATTAGCGATGTAGGACAACTGTAGGCTTCGCAACCATTAAGAGAGTGGAAACATTTTGTTGCTGTTTGGCGCTCTCATCGAGTGATCTGCATAGTTTTTTATTTGGTGTTGATACTCCTTATGCTTGGGCAGCATTTTATAGGTATGCTCTTATAGACAATTTCATTGCGAACACAGTGATACCAAATTTAAATACGTGCGCCTTCAATTATTGTCAGGACAGTCAAAAGAGTGTACACTTTTTCGGTCTTACCGCGTAGGCGCGCGAAGTGCCGAAAGCATCTGGGGTATTGTTTTTTTTTTTGAGCGCCGAGAGCGCGAAACTGTTAACTGTTCACCCCTTGTACATCTAGCGGTAATTGGGGACATAGTTGTAAATGTATTGCCATGTTGTATTCCAGGGAAAATTAATAGGGTAATGCTTAACCCTTTAACTGCGCAACGCGCCTGCAGGCCCCGGCTTCGGGTGCGCAACGCGCCTCCAGGTGTTTTTATTTTTCACGTTCCATTCAAAACTCTCGCGGCTACATGGGGTTCACATCAGCTTCCTCAGGATTCGGATTGATGTCCATAGGGAATGGAAAGGATGGGGGAGGTAGAGGGATGGGGAGATGAAATTCAGGAAGAGGATGCGGGTGTAGAGAGAGAGGAGGTTTGAAAGTTCGGTGGCCTGTCCACCATGGGTTGACATTTTTGTATGTGTTGTTTGTTTGCGTATGTGTTATGTTGGGTTGTCAGTACATTGGCTGGGGGAGCTAGTGTTTGTGACCTTGTTGGTGTCCTAAAGCACTAGAGCCGATGGAGTTGGCTGAAGGAGGCTAATCTTAGAAACATCAGGGTAGTTACACTTCTGACGCCACGACAAATGGTTTTTTGGTTTTATATTTTTTTTTGTAGGTGTTTTATTTATTTATTTATTTATTTTTTTATTTTTTTTTTTTTTATTTATTATTTTTTTTATTTATTTATTTATTTATTTATTTATTTATTTTTTTTTTTTTCTTTCTTTATTCTTCATTTGGTGTAGATTGGGTCCGGGATGGGCCACTCATCTGGATCGTCTGGCAGACCGCTTAGTATCTGAGGGCTTGGGAAGGCCTCATCATGGATATGTCTGATCACTTTTTGTTGGAGAGTGATTCTTCTGGTTCTGTGTGGTGGTTCGTGGATCTCGTAGTCGCTGGTGGTGTTTTCTGCTATGACTCAGGGCTCTTGTAATCAGACGCCATCTTTAAAAAAAATCATGGTCCACATTGCCTGGTGTCAGAGCCTCAGTAGTGAGTGAGCAACCAAGGCTGGCACTCGCAGCATGAGCACACAGCATCGCCTAATAATGTCAAAATATATATATAACCTGTATTATTTAGAAATGAGAGTATTATAGAAGAGCCTGAGTGGGATAATGACTGGGTACAATGTTCAAATATCAGTGATTAAATGCTGTTCACGATGTTCACAGCGCTAGCCACAGCACCACAGCATTATTTCGTCCATCTAGGAATCTTCAAATGACTTCTTAAGTTCCTTTTCAAAATAAACTTGTGGTCAATTATTCATTTACAGAAATTAGTGACCAGGATTGTGGTTATAATTAGCGTTGTGCGTAGTATTGTGGAAGGAGGAATTTTGGTGAGGGAGGGAGGAAGGGAGAGAATGAGAGAATTGAGGTAGCCTCACTGTGTGAGGCTACCTCAATTCGCAGCTACCAGGTGAGGTAGCTGCTATTGGCCCATACGAGGCAGCTGCTATTGGGCCATACGAGGCAGCACCTATTGGTCCTTACGAGGCAGCTGCTATTTGCCCATACAGGGCAGCTGCTATTGGGCCATACGAGGCAGCACCTATTTGCCCATACGAGGCAGCTGCTATTTGCCCATACGAGGCAGCTGCTATTTGCCCATACGAGGCAGCTGCTATTTGCCCATACGAGGCAGCTGCTATTTTGGTTGTGGGAGATTTTGGTTGTGCGAATTTTGCTTGTGGGAGATTCCCAGGTGAGGTATTTTGACAGGACGTTTTGTGCCAGAGATAGAGGGAACAGGTTAAGGGTCTGCTATCCGGGAGCTGGAATTGGAGATATTGTTGACAACATAAAAGATATTATGACGGGAAATGGGAACAAACCCATTATTTGTATTAGTGCAGGGGGTAATGATGTTGGACAAGTTAGGAGTGAGGAACTGATAAAGAAATTTAACAAAGCCATAGAATTAGTTAGGAGCAAGGGAGGAATCCCGATCATATGTGGCATTCTTCCAAGAAAGAGCGTTGGGAATGAATGGTTGTCGAGGGCACTTGGTGTCAATTGCTGGCTGGAAAGATATTGCAAATCAAATGCAATATCTTTCATAGACAACTGGGAACACTTCTATGGAAGAAATGAAATGTATGCTCGTGATGCGGTGCATCTATCGAGGGCTGGGGTTGTTGCTGTTGCGAACTCATTGGAACCAGTGGTTAGAGGCATTTGTTTGGGTTTAAACTGTTAGTAGATAGTGGTATGGGAATTGATAGGGAGGAAGGAGGTAATAAAAATATGTGTTTGTTGGAGAAACAAATTGGTAAAAAGGGCCTCAAAATAACAATTCACTTAGGGTATATTACACTAACAGTAGAAGTCTAAGAAACAAAATAAATGAGATAAATGCTCTTATCTGTAAAAAAGAAATAGATATTATTGCACTTACCGAAACATAGATGAATCACTAGAAAATAGAGAACTATTAGCTGAATATCAAATAAATGGATTTAAACTATTTCACACAGATAGATATATTAGACGAGGAGGGGGAGTAGCCATATATGTTAGGGACAATTTGAAATGTAGTCTCAAAGAGGGAATCAAAAC